>NC_138082.1:87903700-88363700 GCF_964212035.1 Myotis nattereri | reverse complement strand
GATCACTGGCTTCTGGGCAGCTTCTGGGGCCGGCCTGCGGCCTGGGTTGGTGGCTCGCACTGGCAGCTGCGCTGTCCCACCCTGCTTGCAGTATGCAAATTAGCCGCCATCTTTGTTGGCAGTTAATGTGCATATCGTGCTGATTTGCCAGTGTGAGGCGTAGTGAAGGTACAGTCAATTACCATGTTTATCTATTATTAGATAGGATAATACCTTCACTCCTTAATATCCTATTTAATTTCAACTGACTATAGGAGATAATCATAGTTAAAGAGCACCTTCACAGTAATATTTAGTGGATACCATAGTCTAGTTGGCAGGTACAATTTAACCATCATAGTTTGTAATTATTGCTTAATGGAGTTTTATTTTAAATCAGATAGGATGAAAAAATGAAACTAAAGTGTGTTCATACTGCTACATATTTGCATATGCAGTTCACTTTTCTAGTCTTCTTTATTTCTTTATGTCATTTTAAATATTGTCCATTGTCCTTTCATTTTTTCAGGAAGGATTTTCTTTATTATTTCTTGTAAAAGTTTTCCAAGTGACAGATTTTCTCAGGTGTTTTTAAATCTAGTAAGACTTCAATTTATTTCCCATTTTCAGAGGATAGTTTTGATGGATCTTGAAGGGTTACTTGACATTGTTTCTCTTTCAGCACTTTGAATATAGCATCTCACTGTCTTTTTGGTCTCCTCTTCCTGATGCAAAATCAGCTGTAAATCTTACTGAGTATCCCTTACACATGAATAAAACAGCAACAACAACAAACTTCTCTCTTTTTGCTTTAATGATTATCTATATTTGTTCTGCAACAGTTGTATTATTATATGTCTAAGCATGAATATCTTTGCATTTACCTTACATTGAGTGGTTTAAATGTTTCAGATGTAAAATTAGTCTTTACATCAAATTTGGAAAGATTACTACCATAATTGTTTTTAATATCTTCCTCATCCCTATCTAGGACTTCATTATATACATATTTTTTCACCTGAGGCTCACAGATTTCTGAGGCTCTAATCATTCTTCCTCATTCTTTTATCTTTCTGTTCCTCAAGTTGGGTCATCTCAATTGTCCTATGTTCTCCCCTATGTTTTACTTGGACAATTTCTAATAACCTATTAGAATTCTAATGAGGTTTCATTTCTTCTTTCATTTACCCTTTTCGACCAGCAAGGTACAAAAGTGTCTCACACATTGTTGTAGCCCCCAGTCTACCTCTACTATAGCACTTGTCAGTATTACCCTGTTTAATTTTCTCCTTAACTACAAAGGACATGCACTGAAAAATACTTTTGAGGAAAAAAAGTGGCACAATCTTAACTTAATACAAACACATTTAACACTATTTCTGCACATGCACAGGTTGGAAGAAATTTTTGCTTAAATGCTCATGAGTGCTACCTGAACGGTGATTGTAATTTTTCTGCTTTATAATTTTCTGTATTTTTTAAGTGTGACCCCATAGATTTTAATATTTATCTTTTTTAAAGTGATTATTTGGGGGACCTTGTCCTCCTCAGACCCCAGGCTTAACGCACAATGAGTCATCACACTTCACCAAATGCAACATGCTCTCTAAACACATGATTCTTTTTGTCTGGAATGTGCTCCCCTCCCCCTTCCTTGCTGCCTGTTTTTCAAAACTCAGCTCTGGCTTACCTGGAAGGCAGGGAGCTGTCCTGCACCTCCAGATGTGCCAACGGTCCTTTCGGCTCCTAGTACGCCCCTCCTCTATTTCTGCTCATTTGATCACTGCTGTTATAATTACTGTTTACTTCTCTGTCTGCACCACAGAATAAGGTCTCCTAGAGGATATATCTACATTTCCCCCTCTGTGTCCCTCAACAGAGACTAATTAAACACTTGACAGGATGCCAAGCTAATAATTCTTTGTGTGTATTGTGGGAATGTGCACACACATATGTA
The DNA here is from genome assembly GCF_964212035.1 of Myotis nattereri. Taxonomy (NCBI): domain Eukaryota; kingdom Metazoa; phylum Chordata; class Mammalia; order Chiroptera; family Vespertilionidae; genus Myotis; species Myotis nattereri. The sequence goes on along the minus strand of NC_138082.1, from coordinate 88,361,764 downwards.
CGTATTTTGATTATCAGTGCCAGGCTGAGGTAACGAGTTTACAGTTATCTAAAAATGCCCATGCGATGTTCTCACAGCAGAGCTTCTCCTTCACCCCTGGCGAGCAGTTTTGTCCCTATCTCAGTTTTAATTTAATCGCACCAGCCCAGTTCCTTGTCTTCTCCATCCCCTTTGTGCAGGCTGCCAGTATTGAAGGAATGCTGAAGAGTGATGCAGAGGCCCAGTGAGAGGTGCCTGTGCAGAAGAGCCACTGCCATCACGAATGAATCTTACAGGGATGGCTGTGATGGATTTGCTCCTCCTGTTTGTCCTTGAGGGCCAGCAGGGGCACTGTGTTGGGTGATAATTGCTCTGCCTTGCTTGAAGGCATAGCACATGGCTTATAGGACATTGATTCATTTGGATCTTGTGTCTATTCCAGCTCCAGGGCATTCCCCACTGTTGAAATTGACGCAGAACAGGAAGAGATAAATGTGTGAAGGCTGGGGCCTGAGGGGCCCTGAGGCTGATATTGATGAGCCAGTAGCCATGGTGGTTGCCTGTGGCTCTTCTCCAACACAGGAAAGGCAGATGGAATCTTGACTAGGAAGCAACCGCCACCAACACATTGGAAACCATTGTTACATCACCTAAGAGGGAAAGAGAAACATTGGTGAGCTCCCAGAAATAACAGATGGGGACTAGAAATAAAATCAGGAAAGGAGAATGTGCATTCTTGAGTCATCTGTGGTCCTTTGCCATAGAGGTTCAGAACATTTACCTTTTTTTAAGTTTTACTGAATTTACTGGGGTGATATTGGTTAATAAAATTATATAGGTTTCAGGTGTACAATTCTAAAATATATCATCTTGTATATTATATTGTACTAGAGGCCCAGTGCACGAAATTTGTGCATGGGGGTGAAGGGTGTTCCTCAGCCCCTAACTGCTCGCCTGCCTGCCTGATTGCCCCTAACCACCTCTGCCTCAGCCCCCACCACAGAAGCTTTGTCTGGAAGGATGTTCGGAATGACATCCAGAAGGTCATTCGGCTGTGTGGTCGAACTATCATAGTTTGCTTTTATTATTATAGATGTTCATCACCCCGAGTCAAGTTTCCTTCCATCACCATTTATCTATCCTTTATCTTCTTATACCTCCCCCCACCCTCTTTTCCCTCTGGTAATCAGTAATCACCATACTGTTTTCTGTGTCTGAGTGTTTGTTTGTTTGTTTGTTTGTTTTTACTCTTTGTGGTCCATCTGACTAAAACCCATTCAAAGTTCAATGAGAAATGGAAACAAGATACTTCCTGTCCCCATGCTAAATAGCTCTGGGATAAAGAATATTTCTCCTGCTTGTGTTCTAACTGATACCAGGATAAGGCAAACAGTGCTCAGACTCTTCCTCCAGGAAATACTCATTCCTGGAAAGCACACTGAGCCTCGGTAACTTAGTTCACTCAGTAAGGCTAACAGCTTGCTCATCAATATTCACTTTGACAACTCCCCTTGTGCCCACAAATCCAAAACCCTTCGATAGCTCTGCCCATTCCAACCTTGCAAGCCCTGTCTTAAAGTCACCCATCCAGACTTTATAAACCTGTTTGCCTATCTTGTACTGACATTTTTACTAGAAATGAGGAAAGACACTGAGAAGGTATTGTTGTCTCTGAGTTATAAGTTTAATGGCCTATGTTCAGCGTTGGAGAGTCAAGGATTTCTTCTCTAAATTAAAGGCTTTTCTGTATATTTTTCTGTCTCACTTATTTCATTTTTCTGTCTCCCCCAGCACAGTAGAGAACAGTATTGCCCATCAGTCCCACACATGCTGCTGTGCCACACTCTCTCTCTTCTCTTCAGACCTCTCCAGATGCTGCTTTTGACCTGCTGTCTGAGTCCTTTCTTCTCCTCTTAGTCAAATCTTTCTCCACTCTTTCTCACTGTGCTCAGTCCAATAAGCCAAGGGCTTCTTGCTGGACACTCTGGCTGACTCATCTCTATGCCTTCCCTGCTCTTCCCAACACTTAGACTACTTAACTCTACCCCGCCCCCCAAACCCTTGTCTGTACTTAGACCTTTTCTCAGTTACCATATACAGGAAACATGGAAACCTTAAGCTTCTCTTTTAAAATGATTGGGTTTCATCTTATTTTACCCCAATGCTTGTCTTCAAGCAAAAGCAAAAAATAAGAGGCTATAGAATGCCACATGCGAGCATATTAATATCACATAGAGTGGGGAAGTTCAGCTGGAATTGGCTGCCGTTTAGAGACAGTCCAGGCTTGAGCGTTGTGGGGTTAGTTTGATGGTTCTAGCTGTCCGAGTAGTTGAAAGCCTCTTGCTGTACTGCCTATGACCCAGTGGGTTGGTAGAAATGAGCGTGGTGGTCTCATACCTTGTGATGAATAAAGGAAAAGCACAGCTGAGAGGAGGAGAAGCCTATGAAATACCTGCGGTGTGGCAGGAGTCACAGCATCCTCAGGGAGGGCTTCTCCAGGCCTTCCCTGCTCCCGGGGAGGGACACGACCACCAGGCGGGCAAGGCGGGGAAGGCATAGGAGTCAACAGTGGTCGCATGATTCTGTGATGCTAAACGTTCTTCATTTCCCTCCTGTGATTAAGGGCAGCTCAGTGTCGATCTGTGTTTCTTTGGGAGGTCCGGTGCATACCTGCCGTGGGATGCAGGAAGTGTTTGTTGAGCAAGAGCAAATCTCAGGGACGATTTTAGGATGCAACACTTGAGATCACAGACATCAGCTTTATGTGATTTTCTTGCACATTGTCATACAGAATTAACTGTTTAATAAAAGTTTCCCAATGATGGCAAAACTGAATATATATTACTATAGGAGCTTTAGCCCCATGCGGCCTTCCACTGTAACTTACAATGGGACTGTGACATTTTATAATTGCTGGAGACAGGTTTTTCATATCAACACAGAATACAGTTATGCATTAATAATTCATTGGAACAAGCTTTACTCTGATATAATAAATGAATTATTAATTGATGCTCTTAAGAGTCATAGTTCTGAACAGAAGTTGCTTTATTTCTCTTCCCTGCTAGGATTTTAGGTTAGCACAATATTTGCAGAAGAAACAGATGCCACAAATTTAATTATGGAAACAAATCAGAGCTCTACTTTCCAAGATCCATCATGTTATTTTAAACTACATCAAAATTAGCACAGTCAATGACAAACTAATTTAAATAATGTGCACCACCAGGAAAAAAGGCATTCCAGGCCTCCAGAAGGACAGACATATGTGGCAAAGATTCTCTAGACCCAGTTCTATCAACAATGCCACGTTTTCATGTAGGAAATCTGCCCTAATTGTGTGTGAGAACAGCTGCTAAGTTGCTTTCCTGAGGAATGATAGAATCTGCCAATGCCTCAAGACGGAGTGCTCCCTGCATTACTTCATGTGTAACCCGATGGCGAGGAGAGCTCCTCCCTCGCCGGTGACTCCAGCTCCTAGAACAGACTCTGGTACAAAATACGCCCTCAAAAATATTGTTGACGTAATAATAAAACATGGCACAACAGCTATCTTTTAAAAACTTAGCAGCCTGTCTAGCTGGAGAGAGAATATTTGTACTGTTGAGTTCAATGATGATTTTAGAACAGAACAAATAGCTGGAAGAGACTTCCTGTTATAACCCATTATTAATTAGCATGGAGGTGTGTCCAGTATCGACACTCTGCTGCCCATTAGGATTCAGAATTGAGTAAGACCTCGTCCTCAGAGTTTAGCAGATCTGATCCCAACAGAGAAATAAACAATTTGAACCCAAGTACTCTGAGAAAGCTGCCAGAATGATCATTTTAAAGGTTTCTAATTCAATCACAGGATTAACTCACTGAAAATGAATCTTTCACTCTCCAGTGCCTGCAAAATAAAAGCCAGACTCTTAGCAGGAGATACCCTGCTAGACCTTCTCTGACCCTGCCTCTCCCCAGGAGGAATTGTTCAAATTCCTTTAAATGTCACCATGACTTCAATTTCAAGTGCCTCTACATAGTCAAATATACCCTTTTCTCTTCATGGGAACCCTGCCTCCCATTACAAGTACCTTCCTCCCAGCTTCGCACAACAATTTAGTACCTGTCGAGATTCTAGTTCTTATTAGCCTTTTGGATTCCGCTGAGATATGACTTCTCCAACAGCCTTCTCTAAAATGAGGAGTGATTATAGGATCAGTAATGATATTATAAGTGTTAATGCCGTTTAACAAAGCCAATAATTTATAATAAGAATGAAGTTGTTAAGTGGGTAAGTGCAAATCAAATGGAAGTAGAGAAAACAGAGGTGGAACTAAAGTTATTAGAACACTGACCAGAGAATATCTGTGGGCATAAAGACAAAGGGAACATATAAAGATGTTTCTGGTAAGAATGTCACTTTTCTGGGTTAGAGTTATAATATAGAAAGTAAAAAATAACCTATCATTAGTCAGAAATACTGCTGGTAATTGAAATAGGAAACTTGAAAGTGGGAGGCTATGCCAAAAGAAGTTACATAATTCAGATGAGGTATACTGTATCCAGGTATACATTTTAAGATGTATCCAGATAAAAATGACTCATGAAGTGTTTAAAATGTGAGTCTTTATATTAAGAAAAACAAAACAAAACAAAACAGGAAAAGAGATGATGGTTTTGAGGTTTGAAGTTCATTTAGCATTTCAACAAAAGTGATTTACTTGTTATGTATTTCCCCACCAGACTGCCAATTCCACAAGACAGGGACTGTTCTGTATTTTTCATTGCTATGGCTCAAGCAATGGAAATAATGCCAGGCACATAGTACTGGATTCATTAACAATGAAAAAAAATACTTCATGTAAGAGAGCTCTGATATGGCATATGCTGTATAGCATATATTGTGCTTTAGACATGCTGCTTGCCTCAAAGAAAGCAGTGTCCTAGAGAGAGGAAAAAAAAGACATGCATAACAAAATGGAGAGCTAGGCAAAAAAGATGTCCAATGCTGGAGACAAACGGGTCAAAATCCAGAGAACTTGCTTTTGTCACAGGATGGGGTGAAGGGAAGAACCATCAGGGGAGAGTGCTTATTTTGTTTACTCTTTTAATGAGGGAAATGAATATGAAAGACTTCCTAGGTTCAAAAAGAATTATACTTTTACTGGAGGCCCAGTGCACAGATTGGTGCACTGTTGGGGTCCGTCAGCCTGGCTTGCACCCAAACTGGCAGTCCGACATCCCCCAAGAGATGTGGTAGGGCACAAAGTGGCAGGTGGCCAGGGAGGAGCCTGAGCCTGGGCTGGGCTTGGTAGTACTGCCACAGATGCAGGAGAGGCTGGCACCACTGCAGCTGCACTTGCCAGCCCTGAGCCCGGCGCCTGGTGCCTGTCAGCTAGGCGGCGCTCCCGCTATGGGAGCACAGTGGCCACCAGGGGCAGCTCCTGTGTTGGGCATCTGGCCCCTGGTGGTCAGTGTTATAGTGACCGGTTGTTCAGTCATTCAGTCATCCAGTCGTTCAGTTGCTTAGGCTTTTATGTATATACTGGGGGCCTAGAGCATGAATTCGTGCACCTGGAAGGAGCTGTGGGCCATGAAGCTGCGGTGGGCACAGGGGTGGGGTGAGTCTTGGCCCACACTCAGCGCCCCCACCTGGCCCCTCCTGCTGTGGCTCCTGGTCCCCTCTCTGCCAGCAGCCCTGCTCCCACTGCCGTCACTCCCACATGCTGACAGCATCAGCCCTGCTCACACCCACTGCCGCCCCGGCGCCAGCTCCAATCACTTGGTGCCATCAGTGGGTGCGTGCACCGGCTGCCAGCCCCAATCACCCCTCAGGGCTTCTCCACTGACTGGTTCCCAGTATCAGCTGTGGCTGTGAGTGGGGCCAGCACCGGTAGCAGGTGTGAGTGGGGCTGGCGCTGTCAGCAGGTGCAAGCGCTGGATGGGACTGTAGCCTTTAGGAACAAAGAATGTTCAATAACCACCAGAGGCTCTCCCCGATGACAGCAACTGGTGCTTGGCCTTGGTCTGGCGCCTCCACTCACCTGCTCCACCATCCCGCTGCAGTCAACACCCATCATGTTCTGCACACACCCCCGGGAGTCAGCACATGCAATAGTGACCTGTTGTTCGGTTGTTCAGTTGTTCTGCCATTCGGTTTATTTGCATATTAGCCTTTTATTATATAGAATATATAGAGAGAGTTTATCTGATTTTTCCCCCATTTAAGGAATAATGGAGGTTCTTTCCAGTTTTCCTAGATAGTTTATATAATGTATTTAGATAATCAGCCTTTGTTTTGTTTGTTTGAATTTAATTGTGTTTTTCTCAAGAGGCAACAGTGCTTCTTGCTATAGAGGGAAGGATGCAGCAGAGGAGAGTGGTATGGACAACCACTGGGCTGCATTTAGTCAGGCAGCTTTCTCACTTCCTCTCATTTGCCTGTCTACAATTTGCTCTCACCAGGGGACTCTCCAGATGCCACTGCTGGGGTCCCTTACAGACAGTGCTCCTCAGCCGCAGGCCTTATGGGCTAAAACTTCTTCCATGTAAGTGATTCTCCTGTTAATCACTTAAAATTTCTCATTGTTTGAAGGCCTCTTTCCCATTCAAAAAACCACCTTACCCTAAAAACCTAATGATATTTTAAGATTTATTTGTTCATATTATTTAATTATACAAGTTTGATTGCATAATTTTAATGATTAGGTTTCTAATTTTTAAATGTTGAAAAGTTAGGAATCCAAGCTATAAAATTATTTTTTCTTCATTTTTAGGATTTATATTTATTGGATGTGTACTAACATCAGATTAATATAAAATGAATATTCAAACATTGCTTTACTATAATAATTCATGTCTGTGAAACATTAAAATATGGATATACAAGAAGAAATTAACATTTCCCTGCTACTCAATACTGTTTTCCTTTTTAAAAAACAAACTTGTAGGTTATTGGTGTCATGTTCTAATCAAAATGTGTAGGTGTGTATACACACATATATACACATAATCTGGAATTGTATTATTTAAACTCTCAATTTTTCTCCAACTGCCTTTGCATCAGAATAACTAGTCAGAAAATCTGCTTATATATTTGCAATAAATGCTGATCTGATCTAAATGGTGTTAGCATGATTGGTTAAATAGAGGTCTTAGTGTTGGGTCAACTAACTCTTCCAGTTGTTGAGGACACCACATCTGTGTATAGGTGGGTTCCTCTCAGCTCCAGCTGTTTTAAAGCAGTACCGGGTACAGGCTACAGAAGAGAACCAAGGCCTGAGGGAGCACTTCGACATGAAGGCTGCATCTGTAAGGCTGGATAGAGGAAGCGACAGCACAGAGAATGCAATCAAAGCTGTCACAGGTGACTGATTCTGAGGCAGGGAAACCATCAGATGAGAAGTTCACAGGTTAGAGGAGATGGAACCAAAGTAGAAGGGAGCCAGAGTGGTAGAAAACTGAAATGACATAGATTTCTGTCACAGACTCTACCATAAAATGCAGTGTTCCACCTCAAATTACTGATACCACATTTAGGAAGGAGATGGGGCATGGTGGTATCAATGGCAGCCAGATGCTATTACTATAGAAGTATACATGGTATAACCTAAATTCTTCCCATAAGCCCAGAGAGAGGACACCAATTCTGATAAGGGCTAATCTTGTCCTTTAAAATTGCCTATTCTTAAATGATTCTCTGTAGCTAATTTGTGTAATTTGCAAAAGCTGACTTTCTAAATCTAGGAACCTGAGAGCACCACCATGGGACCAAGTTCACAGCAAGACCCTCATCGGCAGTAAGCCTTCAGCAGTAAGTCCTATGGTGTTTTCATTGTAAGCACAGACAGTCAATAGAAATAAGGTCAAAGGCTCAATACACCATTTCTTGAGGTTTCTGAGAAATCATCATTATTTCTCCTTATCCCTCAATATATCCTAGAATATCAACTGCTTCTGCATGCACTTATGGTACACCATAGAATCCTACACAGTATTCCATAAAATAAAAGTGTGTGGTGATTGCAGGGGGAGAGGATGGGTGGAGTTATAAGAGGAATATAAGGGGGAGGGAGAGTAAATGGCGGTGGAAAAAAAACCAAATAAATAAAAACATAACACAAATTTCCTCAAAAAACTAAAAATGGAACTCCCATTTGACCCAGTGATCCCACTTCTAGGAATATATCCCAAGAAACTAGAAACACCATTCAGAAAGGATATATGTACCCCTATGTTCATAGCAACACAATTTACCATAGCTAAGATTTGGAAACAGCCTAAGTGCCCATCAGCAGATGAGTGGATTAAAAAACTGTGGTACATCTACACAATGGAATACTACTCAAGGAATTCTTACCATTTGAGACAGCATGGATGGAATTGGAGAGCATTATGCTGAGTGAAATAAGCCAGTCAGAGAGAGATAAATATCACATGATCTCACTCACTTGTGGAATATAATGAACAACATAAACTGATGAATAACAACAGATCCAGAGACAGAGAAGCATTGATCAGAACATCAAACTTCAGAGGGAAGGCAGGGGAGGGCGGGGTAAGGGGGAGAGATCAACTGAAGGACTTGTGTGCATGCATATAAGCCTAACCAATGGACACAGACACCAAGGGTGTGAGGGCATGAGTGGGGGCGTGGGGGACAATGGGGGAGATAAGGACACATATGTAATACCTTAATCAATAAAGAAAAATAATTAAATACATACACCCTATATAATAAAGAGGTAATATGCAAATTAGCCATCACTGCAACACACAAGATGACCACCCCCATGTGGACACAAGATGGCCACCACAAGATGGCCAGCAGGGGAGGGCACTTGGGAGGAACCAGGCCTGCAAAGAAGGACAGTTGTGGGCGATCAGGCCTGCAGGGGAGGGCAATTGGGGGTGACCAGGCCAGCAGGGGAGGGCAATTAGGAGCAATTGGGCTGGCAGGGGAACAGTTAGGCATTGATCAGGCTGGAAGGGGAGTGGTTAGGAGGTGATCTGGCTGGCAGGCAGAAGCGATTAGGGGCAATCAGTCAGGCAGTTAGGCAAAAGGTTGGGAGCCAGCAGTCCTGGATTATGAGAGCGAAGTCCAACTGCCCGTTTAGGCCCCATACCACCAGGATCGGGTCTAAACGGGCAGTCGGACATCCTTCAAGGGATCCCAGATTGGAGAGGGTGCAGGCTGGGCTGAGACACACACACACACACACACACACACACACACACACACATGATGCACAAATTTTGTGCACCGGGCCTCTAGTAAGTAAATAAATACATAAATACATAAATACATACATACATACATACATACATAAATAAATAAATAAATAAATAAATAAATAAATAAATAAATAAATATAAAATAAAAAAAATTAAAAAGTTGCTGCCATTTCTAGAGAAGAACTTTTGTGTCTTTGGAGAAGACTCAGACTTTCACCCTTGAAAGAAATTTTTCCCCCTGTTTTGTGAAGGAGAACATTAGATGAAACAAACTAGTTGAATTCCATTTCTGAAAAGCCAGAGGACAATAAACTAAAGAGGTTATGGAGGAGGAAGAAGGCAGAGAAAGGCCAACTGGAGATGATAAATCCCCTAATGTCAATCAAGGTATGAGTAATAAGCAATTTATATAAAGATTTAGTACTCTCTTCTTATATCTGTATGAAGGTGTAGTCTTCAGATAATAAACCATTTTTAATGGTAAGTTTCTATATCTTCACATATTTCCAAATATTGGTTATTGGATTAAAAATGAAATTCATGCAAGGGGCTAGGCCCTGGCAGCCCTGACTTAGTCTGGAAGGTCATCTGGAAGTATGTCCGGAAGGTCTTTTGGCTGTGTGGTCTAATTAGCATATTGTGCTTTTATTATTATAGATTGATTTCAGAGAAGAAGGGAGAGGGAGTGAAAGATAGAAACATCAATGATGAGAGAATAATTGATTGGCTGCTTTCTGCATGCCCCACGGAGGGGATAGAGCCCACAACCCTGTAATGTGCTCAGACCAGGAATTGAACTGTGACCTCCTGGTTCATAGGTTCATGTGCAATCAGAGCTATGCTGGCCAGGCATGAACATACATTGTCTTTGATAAATCATAATAACTTGATGATTATTAAAATATATTACAACTATCATTTTATCATTCAGCATTTCATCTCATTTTCACTTAATTTTAATTTAAAATATACAAATTGAGGATTTTAGGAAAATGAAGAAACTTACTCAGCAGTTCACTTTTTGTATTATGAAAATGAAATTTAAATGGTTAGTGATTGAAAGAGCTTTAACTAGGCTCAAAGCTTCTAAAGAATAGCCTAGTGGTTTCCTGACTAAATAAAGCCTCCCAGAACCAGAGCTAGAGAGGTCTGGGGTTCCTGTTATTCTCTACTCACTAGAATATACATTAACTAACCTTTCTATTGTGTATGCCTCTTTGTACTTTGATAATCTAAACCCTGAAATTGGAGAGTTGTCTGCAGGGTCGGAGGTAGGTGTAAACAGAGAAAACTATGTTGGGAGGAGAGGATCTAGTGGAAAATCTGCATGTGTATGCATGTATGCATGCATGTATTGAGGTATTTACGATTTATTTGTGGGTTTTCTGAATCTATCCTTGGAATCAGGGGTGGGCTATTTTCTTGCTGACAAGGGTGTGGCAGAAGTTCCTGTCTCAGCATTTATTCTGGTGAAGTATGGGTGCTGATTGCCTGGGTTCAGCTCCCAGGATTTTCACTTAGTGCCTTTGTTGGGAACTGACCTCCTTTGGTCTCAGTTTCCTCCTTTATGGTGTGTACATGATAATAATGTCTCCCTCGTGCTGTTGCTGAGGGAATCCAATGTGTTAACACTTCAGAGCTTAGCACCGTATCTGGAGAGAGTTGCTCAATCTAGTCTAGGTGTTAGGGTGTGTGGGGGCTGTGCACGTGTCTTCTCTGGGGAGCTACATGCTCAAAAGGCCACTGCACTCCCTTCCCATCATCAGAAATCTTGTGTCCCATCCCATCATTGAAAATAATATATCATTTAATTCATGTTAAAAAGTAAAGACCCTAAAGCCAAATCACTGGATATTAAATGTAAACTTCTAGTGCTATAAGCAGGTTAATGAGAAGTAAGGTGTGTGTGTGTGTGTTTCTCTTTAAGATGGTAGGATTTTCCTTCATCTACTACTCAATTAAAACTCTGCCAACTTTATCTACTTGGAAGTTTAGTTTTATATTTTTTTACTTCATAATCTTACCAACATGTATGCTTATAAACCAAAAATGAAGCAAAATTTCCTTAGTCTCAGTTCTTTGGGTCTACAGGAAGAAAGAAAAAAATCACACACAATAAAATGGTTCTGTCAGGGGTAATGGAGAAGGTGGCAGTGTGTTAATTTTTAGAATAACTGTTTAGGTTCATCAATTCAGAAATCCATTCATTCAGTCAACATATGTGTATTGATAATATGATGTGCCGTAGTCTATTCTAAGCCATGAGAATGAAGACACCCCCTAAAAAATATTCTTTTATCTCGCTGATTCTGTTGTTCTCCATAGATCTGGAAGTATAAAGTACCAAGACAATTGAACTTTATCTTATATTATCTTTACAAAAACCAATTTCCAAAGAGCAGACTTCTGCACAGTCTGACTTAAAGCTATACTGGCATTTTCCAGCCAACAGTGAAAAGGCACTGATTGCTTTGAAATTGTGTTTTATGGGGTTTGGGTGGGGATATGGTTAGCTTCCAAAAAAGAATTAAGGTAAAAATTCCCTCTACATTATTGTCCCAGTCCCATTGGCCTCATTACTGCTCACCTTCACACCTTCACTGATCAAATGATTCATTCCATGAACGTTGGGAGTGAATCTCACACACAAATTAGTCCATTGCAATGGGATAAGCATGGGAAGAATGTTATGAACAAAAGGCAGCTGAAACAACAAAATGATGTCTAAGAGCCTGGGAATCTGGGGAAGGTTCATTGAGGAAGAGCCTTGAGGAAAATGAACAATGAAGTGACACTGGGTTTAATCTGTGCTCTGATGGACAAAATAGCAGCACCAGGCTCCTTCTGGGGACACAGGGAAGGCACTTACAGTCCCATGGTTTTCACAGCAACAGAAGATGGAGAATGTGGCATTGCTTGTCATGGGTGCTGGAGTCATCTAAAGTGGGACAGCCCTGCAGGCCCCTGGATTGATTTGGAAGGAGCTGAGAGGCCCACAGTGTGATGGGATGAGGAAAGGGCATTTTGGAGACTGCTACTCTGGAGGCTGTGACTCTTACTTTTAATGTTGATTTCAATTTGGATTAATTTATAATCTCTCCTCTATGGTGTATTTGCTGAGCAAAAAGATTCCATAGCTTTCCTTCTTTCACAAGCAAGCATTCTATTAACCAGCTATCTTCTTACACATCCATCAAACTGCTCGTCACATTAGTGATAGATTCCATCAGTTTTTCAGGAGCAAGCATACAATGGAAGCCTTTCTAACATATTTTGTTTGAGGGGGGCAAACCTTATTCTCAGGTACAATCAAGTTGAGAAGCACATGAAGTGTTGTTGTCACTAGACATGTTGGAGGGAAGAAATGCAAAATGTGAATCATGTTTGTTTTTTTTTTTTGGTTGCTGCCTGTTTGCCGCAGGAATGGGTTGAGTGAGCTTGTTTATTTGCTCTAGACAAATACTGAACCTAGTTTATCGTTAACAATAGTGGCAGGCAGCATAAGGGAGCAGAAACTCAACTGCTGATGAGGCTTTTCCTGACATGCTTTTTCATGGTTGAAATCTCTTAATTCAGGAGTTGGGCAACAGGTGCAGAAAGATGGTAGGCATACAAACAGGGGTGGAATGTTTCATATTAAGAAACAAGAAACATTTATGGATTTCACATTAACAATTTTTCCCAATGTGAGTTAGTTCCTCTCTCTCTCTCTTTCAAGCCAAATTCTTGGAGAAACTTGTAAGTGCTATAGACATCAGGGGCAAATCATAGTTCCAATGATTTAAGTGGAAAATGAATAACAGCAGCATTTAATTTTAAGATGTGTCACCATTCTAGAGCTAAAAGTGTAGTTTACTTCAAAGATGATAAAAACAATAGGGTGTGCATAGGGTGTATCTACAGGTTATCTAGAAATCTAGAGAGGTGGTAAACTTATTCCATGAAGTGGATCTATCTATCTGAGAATATGTGTATCTGGGGAAACCAGTATTATTAGCATGAGACTCTAAATTGTTCAAGGTTAAAAACATTTGAGTTAATTATCCATGGAATAGCTGAGGAGTCCAAACATGCCCCAGAGGAAGCATATAGACTTGGAATACTTTGCTAATTTACTTGAGCTTTGTCACATCAGTTCTTTGCGATAAATGCAATGATACCTGGCAACCGCAAAGCATCCTGTGAAACACTGGGACAAGGCAGTGGACACTCCCATTTAGACTGCCCATGTGAAGCCGTGCTCTCAGCGTTGCTGCCATTGAAAGCAAGCACAGTTGAAAATGGCTGTGAAACGTGGTCTGAGAGCTGTGGCTTCCAGGCTGCTCTTCATTATTTGAGATGCTGTGCAGTGCCCAATAAGCACACGTTTCAATAGTAAGTAATTATGGTTTGAACAATAAAAAGATTTTTTTTAAACTGATGTATATTTCTTTTTCTAGTAGATGCAAAGCTACTGGCCCATAAATGTTTATTAATTCTATGGACTAACATTATTAAGTGGAGTCTTTAAATAATTCTTTGGGCCTGGGAGTGCAGAGACCCAGCCCGCAGCGTGAACGTGGGAGTGTAGAAACATCTGCCCTATGATGCAAATGGATGGGGAAGCTAACCGTGGAATAGTGAAGGGATGTACCTTATTCTTAGAGAGAGGTAAATGGAATCAGAACATGCACATTAACCTTTTCAAATGAAGAAAGGAGAAGTCAGAAGAATTTTGTTCAGTTGCCCAGGATCTACTCAGTGAATAGGCAGTGAGGTTACCTGCTGAAAATGAGGAGGTGGGATTGAATTAAAGGGCCAGTGAGATTTAAACAGTTTCTGAGGTATAAAATCATTGCCCCTCTATACAGATAAATGTATAATAAGAGTTCAATAAATTATTGATTATTTATTTAATCTATCATTTTTAATTTTTAGACAAAAAAACCATTTCATTAGAACCTTTGGAAAAATCTAAGATTTTATTTCGAAATGAAATCTAAGATTTTGCAGCTTGTCCTGCTGTCCCTGATATGCAGTTGTTCCAGCTCTTTATGAAATGTGTGTTTTGTATATTAATACATGCACATGTGTTTTCTATTCAAATCGATATGCACACAGACGCTGGCTTCCGTGAGATGGATGCATGCTGGCTTTTTCCGGGCGTTGCCTGCAGCTGCTGAACTCAGATGTGCTGGATAAACACAGATTTTAAAATTGTTTAATGTGGCACTTCTGTCAAAATACCTCTTAACATCCTCCTCACCCACCCTGTGCCTGAGACAGTCAGTACCCGAGAAACTGAAACCTTCTTCTCCCAGGCTGTCTATTTTGAGTTTTGAGAAATGTCAGTGAAAATTATAATCAAAACACCCAAAATAGGTATTTGACTGAAAAGATAGCCAGTGTTTTAAAGAGATTATACAGGGAAAGTGAAGAAAAAATACCATAGACGTATACTTTTTTTAAAAAAAAAATTACCTTTATTGTTGCAAGCATTAGTAGAGGTGTCTCTTTTGTTTTTCCTCCTCCACATCCACTTAATGCAGGCCTATCCCCGGCCTAATGCGCTATTGTCTATGTCTATGACACGCGTGTCATAGGTTCGCCATCACTGACATAGACATCTTTGAGGGTATATTCGCTGTCCACCACTAAAGAACACTATAAAACACTAATGGCCCAGTGCACAAATTCATGCACATTGAAACTTATTTGCATATATGCATATAAGTTTTTTGGTTAACCCCCCTTCCTTCTGAGATTCATCAGTCTGTTCCATGCTTCCATGTTTCTGGATCTATTTTGTTTGTCAGTTTATTTTTTTCATTATAGTCTACCTATAAGTGTAATTATAACCAATAATATCATTTAAATATATGCTCTTTCCAGTTCTTCTAATTTTTTTTTCAAGTTTCTGTGTTACTTCTAGAATAAAGTCTGTATTTCTTTTCTTCTTTTTTTAATCCTCACCCAAGGATATGTTATATTGATATTAGAGAGAGATGAAGAGTGAGAGAGAGAAACAGGGAGAGAGAGAGAGAGAAACATGAATGTGCCAGAGAAACCTCGATCTGTTGCCTCCTATACTTTCCATGACTGGGGATTGAACCCACAACCTCCATATGTGCCCAGACCAGGAATTGAACCTGCAACCTTTTGGTGTATGTGACCCTGTTCCAACCAACCGAGTCACCAGCCAGGGCTAAAATCTGCATTCTTTAAGCTAGTATTTAAAACATTGATTTATTTAATATTAAAGTGTCATTTCAAGTATTGGAGTTGGGAGAAACACAGGGTGTAAGGGTACCTTGAATTCAATCACCTGTACTGAATGCAGAGTTGGGTAAGCTTTAGCAAGTTGTTTAACATCTCTGAACCTCACCAGATTTTTAATTAAAAAATTATAGTTGAGTTTCTGCACCCAGGAAGATGGAGTAGATGCATGTTCCCTTATTCCTCTTGTCAAGAACAAAACAAACCTGGGCATTACACAAAAAGAAATGAAGAAACAACAACAACAAAATAAGAAAACTGAAAGAGAGAGAGAAGACAGATCACCTAGGGAACTCATAGCATAGCACTGAGTCCCCTGGGCCTTCTTTTTGCTTCATGTGTCCCAGGCATGGAGTGAAAGTATCTGGGCACAAGCAAAAAAGCCCAGTACAACTCTGCTCTCTAGAGCCAAAGAATAAGCAAAGGGAAGTCCAGGGAGAGAAAAGATTTGGACAATAACTGTTTCAGTCCAGCCAAATACTGGGAACACACAGTGGCTGTTGGGGTCCAACCCCAGCAGGTCCAGGGGTCCCCAAAGGTGAGGACAGAGTCGGTGAAGAAGGAATGACACAGAGGCAGTGTTCAGGTGATCATCATAGCCGGGTTCTCTTGTCAGGGTCTCCAGCCAGCTTCTGTGTCCATGTTCTCTTGCTAGGTTCTCTAGCCAGGTTCTCCAGGTTCTCCAGCCAGGTTCTGTCAGCAGGTTCTAGTCAGGTTCTCTTGCCATGTTCTATCCAGGTTCTGTAGCCAGGTTCTGTCTCCAGTTTCTGTCCAGGATCTTTTGCCATGTTCTCTCCAGAGAAGTTCTTCTGTCTCTAGGTTCTGTGTAGGTTCTGTGTCTAGGTTCTGTGTCCTGTTGTCTTGTTACATCTGTATTTATACCAGTTGATTCCAATCCTATCAATCTCTATTCCAAAGGTTAGGGCGTTTCTTATCTCCATTCCAGGGAGTAAAGATTATGTAGCTTAAGCATGATTGTTTGTAGTTAAAGTGATTAATTACCCGCCTGGCACTTAGTTAAGGGGTTTTATTCCCTCCCTAACTTCAGGGGAAAATCCCTACCTGGGGAAACAACCTTTCTCAGAGAGGTGACCTTGGTTAAAACACATAGTTCCAAGAAGGTGAGCAAACATATTAAGAACAGTATGCCATATATGCCAGGTCCCTTGAAACAGCAAGGATGGACCAGCTCCTGGCAAGTGGCCACCCCTCCACTCATACCTCAGAAGCTGAACTGGAGCCTAGACAGATGGTGCTAAAGAAGGTTGAGAAAGGAGCAAGACTTTCCATCCCTGCTGGTGGTAATGTGCCACCCCAAATTTTCTGTTAATGGGGACCATGTAGGAAATCTGAACTTTCATCCACATTAAGAATTCTCAAGAGATGTCAGCATGACATTTCAGAACTAGTGGAGGGTCAAGAGTTTCACCACAGCCTGGTTGGTGGTGAGGAGACCAACTCCCAGGTGTCAGTGAAAGCCAAATGAGGAACAGCAAGGAGATAGTTCTTCCCCTGCCAGCCAAATTGATATCAGCAGACTCTTTGTGTAGAGCTGGAAATCTCACCTGCACCCAGAAGTAATTAGGCATGCACCCTCCATTTTCAGGTGTCAATGGAGGCTGAGTGGAAAACCTGGACTTCTATCCACACACGGCAATACCAAGGCAACACAAACCCTTCCCCTGTCAGAGTGACATCACAAAAGACCAGTACAAAAAAGAAAATATGATTCAAAATCTCCTAACATAATATTCTTGATGTCCACATTCCAAATGAAAATCACTTATATGACAAGAACTAGGGAAATCTCAACTGGAATAAAAGGAGCATTCAATAGGTTTTATATTTCATATTTCTACAATAACAAATCATCATAAACCTAGTGGCTTAAAACAACTTATTGCATTATAGTTATGAAGTACAGGCATCAAAATGGTTCTTACTAGGCTAACATAAAGATGTGGACAGAACTGCATTTCTTCTGAATGCTCTAGGACAAAATAATTATTTTCCTTTTCCAGCTTCTAGAGCAGTATGGCAAAGCTTTTGAGCTCGGCATGTCAGCATTTTGAAAAACCCTAACTTAACTCTGGTGCTGTGTCACATACAGAAATTTTTTGATATTTTCAACCATAGTAGAACAAAGACTTATTTTTTTGATATTTATTTTATATATTTAAATGGCACTTAACAAAGAAAAATCAACCAAAAGAATGAGTTCGCATGTAACCTCTGACACGTGTGTCATAGGTTTGCTATCACTGTTCTAGAGGATGCTGGCACTCCTTGGCTTGTACCCCACTTCCATCACCAAAGCCAGGAATCACTGCTAAGTCATTCTCCTGCTACATCACCCCAAGTCTCACTCTTCTATTGTTTGTTTGTTTTTTTCTATTGATAAGGACCCTGATGATTACATTGGGTTCACTGGGACAATTCAGGATAATTTCACCATCTCAACATCAGCTGATTAAAACTTAATTCCATCTGTATCCTAAATGCCCCCTTGGTCTATAAAACTAGCACATTCACAGTTTCCAGAGATTAAGACATAGACATCTTTGAGGGTATATTCGCTGTCTACCACTAAAGAACATTATAAAAAACTAATGGCCCAGTGCACAAATTCATGCACATTGAAAGGAAATTAATTGGAAGAAATATTTTAACGTCATTATTCACCCTTTCTCTATAATAGGAGTGTCAACCAAATTAATGATCGACAATGACAGATCAAAACACACACTTGCAATTGGCACCAGCGAGAACTTTATATGTATTGTGCATGTGTGAGTCAACTAAGCCTTTTATATATATTGAAAAAACGTGCTTAATTAGACCTGCTTTCTGATGTAGCTAAACTTTTTCCCAGCCCAGTGAAGCACCCCAACTTCTCTTTCAGGTAATTGTCAGCAACACAGCAGTAAATATTAACACGAAGCAGATTATTATTGTAGGTCAGGCAGGGTATATTCGCTGTCTACCACTAAAGAACATTATAAAACACTAATGGCCCAGTGCACAAATTCATGCATATTGAAACTTATTTGCATATTGGTGGCCATAAAAAAATAATGAATTCTTAGCATTTGCAACTTGTTGAAATAAGTCAGTCAGACAAATGAAAATGGTATGTGATTTCCCTTATATGTAAAATCAAAAGAACAAAATAAATGAACAAAACAAAACAAAAACAGACTCAGACACAGAGAGCAGATTGGTTGTTGCCAGAGGGGAGGGGTATTGGGGAACTGGGTGACAGTGGTGATAGGATTAAGAAGTACAAATTAGTAGTCACAAAATAGTCATGTAAAATACATAGGGAATATAGTGAATAGCATTGTGATAACTATGTGTGGTGCTAGTTGGTGTGCTGTAAATATCGAGGGGACCACAATGTGAAGTATATGATTGTCTAACCACTATGCTGTACACATGGAACCAATACAAAATAACATCTAAAGAAAACAAAAAAAGCTAGACAAAACAAGCAAACAAAGAAACAAAAGACAAAACAAAAAATTAACCAAGAAGAATAGAAATAAGATATTAAAGAACAGAAATCAATGCAATTAAATATGAAACAATATAATCAATATTGTTTAATATTTGTTTAATCAATATTGTTATAATCAATATAACAATATAAAAGAAAAGCTGATTTTTCTGAAAATTGACATAACTGTAGAAGGACTGACAAAGAAAAAGATAAGACACAAATTACCAATATCAGGAATGAAATATGGGACATAACTATACACCTTGCAGACATCAAAAGGATAATAAAAATAATATAAGCAACTCTTCACACCTAAATTTGGCAACTTCGATAAAAATAGACCAATTCTTCAAAAAACACACATGACTACAAGTCACCTAATATAAAATACATGTTTTATATAGCCTATCTCTATATAGGAAATTGAAATTATAATTTAAAAACTCACAAAAAAGAAATTTCAAGGCATAGATATTTCTGCTAAATACTACCAAATGTTTAAAGAAAAATTAACACTAGTTCTACATACAGTTTTTCAGAAATTAAAAGAGGATGGAAGACTTTTCCCTTATTTCATAAAATGTACATTGCTGATATCAAAACCAGATAAAGACAGGATGAAAAAAATAAAAAGAGATAAACAGATAAAGAGAAGGAGAGAGAGAGGAAGGGATGGTGGGGAAGGGAGAAAAGAAGGAAGAAGGAAGAAAAGAAGAAAGGAGAGAGGAGAATGGGGGAGAGGAGAGAGAGAAAGAGGTCCTCCATGAATTTAGATGAAGATAACTATTAAATATTAGTAAATAGAATTAATCAATGTATAAAAAGAATTATACACCATGTCCAAATGATTTCTTCCCCAAAGTTATAAGACAGGCTCAGTATTTGAAAATCAATATAATCCATCATATTAAAAACCCAAAGAAAAACAATCCCCTGATTATATTAATTGCTGCACAAAAAATATTTGACATAATTCAGTACCTATTTAATAATAAAAACAGCCAGAGAAGTGGGAGTAGAGGCGAACATCGTTGAAGTTAGCTGTGGTTCATAGAACAGTGGTCGTGTATTAGAAATGGGCCGGCCCAGCCAGAGGTGCTGTTATGGCATTGCAGTGACCTAAAGCTCCCCCTGGCAGGATGTATGCTTCTGACAAGCAGCCCTCCTTCATGTAATAGGGCTTTGAGATCCTGTTCTGCATGTACTTTTGTAAGAAGTGCTGGGTGGATGTCAGAATAGACTGTGGCTAGAAGCCTAATCCCAAATCCCTGAAACCTCCACCAGGTGTAGGGGTCGGTTCCAATGGATACATGAACATGCATGTGTGTGCATGTGAGTTTACATAATATCTCAAAAGACTTTCCTCGCTAATGTTCCTTTGGTGATTGGAGCAAGTCTCTCATTGTTGTGTTCATGAGAAAGCTGAAGATACCTTTTATTATTCTCAACAACAATAACAACACTAAAGGTAAGAGTAGTAGTGAAACAGTAATGAGAAACAGTTAAAACTTAGTACTTAAATATGCCAGGCCATTTTATGCCCACCCACCTCTGTGAATTGGATATTGTGGGGTGTTTTTTGGTCTTGTATATGAAAATAAATGGATTCAGAGAGATTATAAAAGATCAATCAAGGTAAATCAAGCTAGTGGAAAATTATAATTCAGATCTGACTAAAGAAAACAAGAATATTGTGGCCCCCTGGATAGATTTTATTTTTTTCCCCCTCCAAGGGCAATCGACTCCTTCATCTCAGCCTCCACTACAACGGCCAAATGAGGCAGGACCATGTGCACATCAGGAACACAGGGATCTGCTCTGTGTGCTCTGAGCAGTTTGTCACTCTGGCCAGCTCCAGGCCTCCTTTCTTCCTGGAGGCAAAGGTAGAACATCCAGGTTCTTCTTACCCATCTACCACATCGAAAGGAAGAGAAGAAAAATAACAAGACACTCTATATGCTCTCTCTTCCCCCACCTGAAAATACCCCTCCCCCACCCTGTCCTGCCCCAGGCAGCCAGCACAGATCCATATCTATATGTGTTAGCCTCAGGTATCTTCACTTTTTGGAGTGGAATGAGCAAACAGGATAAGTGCTTCTCCAAAAATAGGTGGGTAGAGGTACTAAAAGATCCATATCTATATGTGTTAGCCTCAGGTATCTTCACTTTTTGGAGTGGAATGAGCAAACAGGATAAGTGCTTCTCCAAAAATAGGTGACTTCCCCTTGGATACCATGGTGTCTGTTTTGGTGAAAGCTCTGCCATCGTTGCCATGTGCTACAGACGTAGGTGAAGCCAGGGACACGGTGACACAGAGGAGAAAACACACAACCACACCCCCTGGCCCCACTTCAACCACAAGCAGCCAAACCGCCTTTCCCAGAACATGACACTATTGTTCCTTTCTGTACCGCAGGAGGCGAGGCCATCACATCCCATTTATTAATAGTGATGGCTTCATGTGTTGCCCAGGGCTTCAGTGCTGATGTCCCCTAACATCTCAAAGCAGCGGAGTCATTTATTTCCTTTATATCTACCCAAGCGTTTTGGTAGCGTTTTTATATTTTCTCTCCCGTGAAGACATCAATGCTTTTACCTAGCCCACCAAGGCTTGGGAAGGCGGGTGACCCTTTTTACAGCATCATCAGGGAAATCACAGATTTTGATAGATTCAGGTTCTTTCCTCATCCTCAGTTCATACTTTCTATTAAAAAAGTCTCAATGGCCTGAGAACTTCTGCTTGGAATATAAAAACCCCAAAGAAAAATGCTAAAAGGACAAGAGAGGCAGTCTTTCTGATATAATTAAAATGGACACTTGAAAAGAAATAAATTCAAAAATGGAAGAACCATTCACCATCCCAATGTCAGTGGTCTTTCTCCCTATGGCTTTGCCCCTCGTTAGTTTATTCTCTGTATTTCTCAGTGAAACTTCTGCAGCCAAATTTCACAAGCCAATTTTTAAATTAAAATTCATCACTGATTAATTCTGAGGCTGCGTAAAAGAAACTGCACATCTTGGCAGGCGTGCGAGGATTTTTAGCTCCTGTACCAGGCCACCTTCTCTAGCCTTTGTTCATGCCTTCAGTCATTCCGTTACCAGCCCGATCATGCGTAAGCCTTAGCAAAGTGTGCTACGCAGTGTTTGTGTCCCTGTACCTTTGCACGCAGTGGTGCTGTTTCCTTTTATACCTTCCCCATCTCCTGCCTCCTGTACCCGGAAGCCGAGTCTCACCATCTCTGTGCTTGCCCTTCCAGGCCTACACTTGGAACTCGTGGTCTTCATCCGTGGTTTGTAGGACCTAACAGGGTAGAGATTAAATGGCTGAGCCTAGCCATCTTTTTATGAGTCTCAGGCTAATAGGACTTCTGTGTGATAATGGAGTTTTAATCCAGGATTGATATGAAAGTATGATAGTTGACTATAGTGTTGGAGGCTCTAATTCTATGAAAAGTTGAAAACACAATATCTGTCACCCAAAGCATCTGTCATACCAGAAGCAGCACACACACACATCCACACTATACAAAACTCTTTAGTTCATTCATTTATTCACCTATCAGTGTTTACCAAACATTTACTTTGTGTTCAATCTTATTTGGTTGATGTGTATATAACAGTTGTTACAACACAAAAAACTAACACTTGGGCAGGTATCATTGCCCAATAGGATGGAAATAAGCAAGCAAAGAAAGGCACTTTATGAAATTATATATATACCTAAGCGACCATTACAACAAAACAATTGGAAAGACCGAATGACCCGTTGCTATGATGTGCACTGACCACTAGGGGGCAGACGCTCAACACAGGAGCTGTCCCCAGCCTGCAGGCTCTGATCACTGGATGGGGCCTGCTGGCCAACCTCCTGGTCCCTCCCACTGGCTGTCAGGGCCCCATTGCCCAATCAATCACGGCCAGGCCCTGGGCTGGGACAGGGAACTGGGGGTGGGTGGCAGTGGACACGGCCCCTCCCCCTGGCTGGCAGGCCCCAATAGGCCCACCGCTCACCTGCCGTGGTGGCAGTTGACCCCTCTCCCTGGCCAGCAAGCCCTGATCGCCATATCGAGGCTGGGCCCTGGGCTGGGACAGGAAACTGGGGGTGGGTGGTGTTGACCAACCTCCCCCGGCACCCGGGGTGGGGGTGACAGGGATGGAGGTGAAGTGAGAATGCAGGGTGTCTGCTGAGCTCGCTCTCACTCCCCATGCTACCCTCCCCTGGGATGCCTGGGCTCAGTCGCCTGGGAAGCCCCCACCCTAAGTTGCTAGGCGCCCACGGGAAGCCCACCCTGCACCCATGCAGCCTCTTCTGGGTGAGCCAGGCCAAAGCCACCAGGACCACAGGGGCTGGTCAGGCTCCCCGTGCGTGCGTTCATGCAGGAGCCATTCTGCCAGGCTGGCAGGCAGAGAGCGCACTGCCTGCACAGCTTCTGTGCAGTGCCGCTGGGCGGCCCAGAGGCCCACGCTGCACCCCAGCCGCATCCCCACATGCAGACTCGGGCTCTGTGACTCAGGCAGAGGCGGGCACATGGGGGCCTGGTGGCCCAAGTGCTTCCCAGGTCCCAGAGGTCAGCTGGGACCTGCCCTTCTACACCAGACACTCACGCTTTGATTGCTGGTCAGGCCTAGGGACCACTTCCTGTGCAAGGATTCTGTGCACCAGGCTTCTAGTATAATACAATAAACATGAAGTATGGGTCCAGGAATGATGGCACATCGATCTGAGAAGGTACTGTGGATTGTATGAACTCCACAGTCCATCCAGGAAATGAGAACATACCTGGACCTCTAAGGTAGACTCAGGAGCCTGCAGACTTCCTCAGTGCCTGCTACAGTGTTCCCTGTCTTTACCCTATATTCCTCTGCTC
The DNA here is from genome assembly GCF_964212035.1 of Myotis nattereri. NCBI lineage: Eukaryota > Metazoa > Chordata > Mammalia > Chiroptera > Vespertilionidae > Myotis > Myotis nattereri. The sequence goes on along the minus strand of NC_138082.1, from coordinate 88,337,944 downwards.
CAGATTAAATCTTGCCCTTGGTTTCTTTCTTTTAGACCTGAGATCAGAGAGACTCAATGGCATAAGGACTCCTAGAAAGTTCAGGAAAAAAGCTGAATAAAGGAGCTTATCCATTGAAACTACCGGTGAATTGGGGAGTAAGCAGAAAGAAATTATGTAGTTGGCCATGTACCAGACAGGGAGGCCAGCAACTCCACACCACCTCTCCAGCAGCTGCTAAAAATATTTAATAATGATTGATTGTAATATTGCTATTTACTGGTCAATTTTTCCCCAGGTATTCTATTTAATGGGAAAAAAAAACCAAAACAAAAAAAATAACTACATTATGAATACCTGCTGCCCTAACTGGTTTAGCTCAGTGGATAGAGTGTCAGCCTGCAGACTGAAGGGTCCCAGGTTCGATTCCGGTCAAAGGCATGTGCCTTGGTTGTGGGCACATCCCTGGTAGGGGGTGTGCAGGAGGCAGCTGATCAATGTTTCTCTCTCATCGATGTTTCTAACTCTCTATCCCTCTCCCTTCCTCTCTGTAAAAAAATCAATAATATAATAATAATAAAATGCCTGCTAATTATCTGCTTCAGCTGATTTAAAAAACAGCAATTCTACTTTTACATTTTCTAATTAGGTAAGTATTATGAGTTTTAATTAATGTCTTACCTGCATGCCATTGTCTGGTCCTAACGCTGGTGAATTATTGATTTGAAACCAGGCCTTGAACACTCCACTGCTGTGTGTTCTGTTGTTCTAATGCTTTAAACCTTTTCCTGCTTCTCGGCAGCTCATCAGCGCCAGGAGTCAGCACATTTCCTGCAGTGTTTTCCTTGCCTGCCCCTGGCCTGCTCCTTTCCTCTGTGCCTCTCACTTGCTGGAGGCCTTGATGCTGGAAGTCGGCAAGAGGGCTGCCCCCCGCCCCTGCTCCCTGAAGGCAGCTGCCTGCACAGCACACTCTCTGTGAACAGGAATCTTCTCACCAGTGGACTGGCAATGAGGTTTAGGAGGAGTTTGAGACAGAATCTGAACTGGAGAATGCAAATGCCTACAGGAAACGATGCGTGGGTCTCTCTATGACAGCTTCAGAAGGACAAGTGGAAACATTCCTGTCTATCCCAAAAGACTGCACGACTGTCAGCACCACTTCCAACCCACCTTCCTGTGAAAGAGTCCTGTGCCTGAGCAGGGGGGAGGGAAGCGGGGCTCCTGCCCTCTGCTGACAGAGGTGACCATGCATTCCTCAGGGGAGGCCTGGCAAGGGACGCCTTATTTAAGATATAACTTCCCAAGTAAATGGAGAGGGAAACACTTTCTGCATATTTTGTACAAGTCCTTGGCTTAAGATAAAATGCTGGTCTTACACAACTGCAAGTGTCACGCTGTGAGAGAGGATTCAGGTTAACACTTGAAGGAGGTGACAGGAACGAAGAGAAGGATGCAAAGAGTGATAATTTATGAAAAACATATAAAAATATGTTGATCCCTGTGATATAGGTGGCTGGTTGGTGTTTTACTTCCATCCCATTGTTGTCTAGTGTGACTTCCAGGATTAAAATGGCTGGGAAGCTAAAACTACATCTTACAGATGTTTTTTTAGCTAGCCTTCCAGATTTAATTTAGATTAGGTCAATCAGAGGCACGTGCATCTATTTTTTTGTCTGATGTGGATTGTAACAGGGTGGCCCATAGTACTGAAGCCCACTCTGGATTAGGACATGTTGAACCGTGGGGATATCCTGATGGTGTAAGTTTTCTGATTTTAGAGGACACAGCAGCAACCCCGGTCTGTGGAGCTATTTAAGAAGTAACACTTAGAAGCTCAATCTAGAATGTGTTTTTAATTTTCCTAGCCTTCTAACAAACACCGCAACATACACTGTAGTAAATCATTCCAACTTAAGCTCCCTAGAATAAAATCTGCTCCCTGTAACTGAACTATTACAAGGAGGATTTTAAATCCATTCCCATATCAAAATGTTCTACTTTTATCCATTATTTCCCAGTGAGCTATTGGAACTGGCAAACTCTGATGGTTATGATTCTCACAAATTGAAACTGGAATGATAAGTTATTTTGTTTCTCTTGGGGGAGAATTTCATTTTGATTAGTGGACTCCTGGAGACAAAAGTCACAACCACATACCCACATAAGCCAAAGAAAAAGAACATAGACAGGACGTGGCCAGCTGTTAAGGAAAGACTTTTAGTCTGGCAATTGTTATTTGGATTTTCTTCATCTCACCAAATCAGTTAATTATTTCATTCATACTTGAGATAGCTCAAAGCAATAAACAGTGTTACAAGGCTAATTTTGTGCTTTATATTATGAAATATTTCCAATAAAAATAGTGTGAATACTAAAACTCATAAATAACACTCCATGTTGTTGTCATGTCTAGTCTCATTTCGCCATCACACACATCCCAACATTGAATATTTCTAAGAAAATATCAGACCCTAACATTTCATCTGTAAACATGTCAGCATGCATTTCAAAGACATTGGCATTCTTTCCATCTAAAAGCCACATGACTATTTCTGAAAGATAAAGCAGCTTTTTAAATAAAAAATGACACATTCCTATACTAATTAAAACAATAGCTCTTATTTTCATCAGTGATTTTGTATTCAAAATTTCCCTGTCATTTTTTTTTTAAGTTTGCTTGTTTGAATTTGGACTGCAAATCAATGGCAATTGGCAGATGTGTCTTTTAAGTTCCATTTGAATTATTGATTTATTTTCAAATTCTTTTTACTTTCCTCTGCAATTACTTATTGAAGAAACCAGATATTTGTCCTATAAATTTTTATAGTCACCTCCCTGATCTCATGTAATGTGTTCTCTCTTTCCAGTATTTCTTTTTTGCATTCCATAGGCCTGATAGAACTCTTGGCAATAATTCTTTAGAGGTGGGTATTATATTTCCTTCAGAAAACATACCCAGTTGAGTAGCTTGTTTTCATAGTGATGTTGGCAGCTATTAATGATCACTGTCTAGATTCATTACTTTATTAGGAGTTATAAATCAGATGTTCTAATATTGTCACTGTTTGGTTCTTTTTTATCAGTAAAGTGCATTGTTAGTTTGTTCTGGTACTTCCAATCTGAGTTCCAGACTGCTTGGTCTTCACGGAGCCTCGCTGGCCTTACCTCACTTTCTGTGTCCTGATCCTCAGTGAGCCCTTGCTTTATTTCACAATGCATACCCAACAGTCTCAGAATAATAAAACCTGCATCATCCTAAGAAATATGACTTATAAACTAGCTAATATTTTTTGTTTGGCAGTTCATTTTTCCTTATGGTATAATCCACTGGGAGAACAGTAAAATTGCTGTTTCAAATACAAGAAGAAATAATTTTTCTTGATTTAATTATGTCACCAACTTGAGACACATGCATTTGTTTCATTTTCCTTTTGTTGGCTATTATCTTATTTTATAATTGTCTAAAATCTTCACATGCTTACAAGGTTAAATATATAAAACATCATATATTCAGAGAGCTCTAGCTTTTATTCCTATCATCTCCATTCGTTTTCCTTCTTCTCACAAAATAATCTGCTGTTTAATTTTATGGTTTGGGGTAAATTATTTTTCTTATAAGTGTAAGCAAATTGGGTATGTGTGTATATATAAATACATAAGACACTACACACACTTACTTAAACAATGGTACATTATTTTATTTATTTATAGGGAATACATATTTTATCACTTTGTTGCCCCTCCATCTTATTTTTAAGACATCACTCATCTATATATATAAAAGGCTAATACGCAAAGTGTCCCCTCGGCAGTTCAACTGGGAGATGGGGAGTTCAATCACACGTTATGACATGCACTGACCATCAGGAGGTGGCACGGAATGAAGGAAGGCCCCGGCCGGCAGTCAGAAGGCCCTGATCAGCCCTGATTGCCAGTCAGGCCTAGGGACCCTATCCGTGCCTCTGGCAGTGTCACATAGAGGTATTCCTCATTTCTTACTATAGCTGCCTATGCTCCTTTTTGGTAGATCTATCAGAATTTATTCAACCTTCCCCTTATACTGGACATTTGGTATATGTTCATCTTTTCCTATAGCAAATAATTTCCCAGTCATGCATGCCTTTGCACGCGCACTGCATTATATTCTTTTTTAAAAGATATTTTCATTGATTCTAGAGAGAGAGGGAAAGAAAGGGAGGGAGAGAGAGAGAAAAAAAAATATATTGTGAGAGAGAAACATCAATCATGCTTCCTGCATGCACTGACCGGGGACTAAACCCACAACCTGGGCATGTGCCCTGACCAGGAATTGAACTGGTGACCCCTTGGTGCACTGGACAACACCCAACCAACTGAACCACACTGACCAGGGCTGCATAATATTCTTAATGTAAGGATTATTTGGATAAAATGTAAATTTGATAGATATTGCTACCTTCTCCACTAACACAATTTCCCCCAGGGTCTCGGCAACAAAGCATATTGTCAATGTGTTAGATCAGAAATTATATATCAGTTTATTTTAAAATTTCATGTATCTTATTATTACCCAGTTTTAGAATATTTTATATGATAAAGGGCAATGGTCTTCTTTTTCTGCAAAACGTGTGTTCCATATTTCTAACCTATTTTTCTATAGAAGTGTTCCTATTTTTAACATATTTTACTCTTTTTTTAACAAGATTGTTTTTGTATATTAGGAATACTTGTCAGTGATAGAAGTTGTAAAATACAATGAAGTTTCATTGACACACTTAAATTTCCTTTATTAATGCTACTGAGAAGCAAAGAAAGACAGATATTAATGAATACCCATTGTCCAAAACATAAACTAAACTAGAGTTCAAAAGTGAAATGTTAATGTAAAGCCTTATGATTGTTGAAATTTATAAAACAAGACAGGTGCAATCTTCCCAGTAGAAGAATAGAAATTCCAAAAGGGGAATTAAAGATTCTGCAGTTTATCTTTTCATGCAGTTCCTGAAGAAGAGAAAATAATGTGTAGCATTTCTCTTTCCTTTGAAAGACTTAGCTATGGTGGACTGGGTAATAGAGGAAGCAGTAAAGCTCTTGAAGAACAGAGAACAATGGAAAAGCACCGATGCCCTATAGGTCTGTCAAATGGCCTGCATACCAGCAGCACACAAACACATGGAGCTTCAGGTAAAATGCCATTTATTCTCAAGCAGACAGATGTAAATGCACTTGAAGTGTCTAATTTCATTAATACAGACAGGTGTTTTGTGTGTTTTTTTTTAAGTTAGATAGAAATATTGAGTGAAAATTGGAAGTCAAAGCCCCATTTAAATGTCTATTTTTATTGACTTTAGAGTGAAAGGAAGAGAGAGAGAGAGAGAGAGAGAGAGAGAGAGAGAGAGAGAGAGAGAAACACAAAACATCTATGTGAGAGAGAAACATCGATTGGTTGCCTTCCTTGTGTGCCCTGACCTGGGACCAAACCCTGAACCCAGGCATGTGCCCTGACCTGGAATTGAACTGGCAATCTTCGGCACACAGAATGACACTCAACCAACTGAGCCACTCTGGCCGGCCCATAACTTTTGTTTAAATTCCCTTATGCCTACCCCCTTTCAGTTGTTGAACCTCAGCTTGTTCTCTATCCATGAGTCTGTTTCTGTTTTGTTTTTATTATTCACTTATTTAGATTTTAATTACTTTAAAATTTATTTCACTAGGTATAGTTTGCACACAATAGTTTATTAGTTTCAGGGTTACAATACAGTGATTCTGCAGTTATATGCCTTACAATGTGATCGTAACACTAAGTCTCCTAATAACGTGCCACCGGTTAAACTATCACAGTAGGTGATAGTCCACATAAAAGTGAAATCATGTGTTACTTGTCTTTCTCTTTCTAATTAACATCACTTGGCATAACACATCTAGGTCTAAGATTTTTAATTGTTATTCTAAAAGAAGCTTGCTCTTACTTTGTTGGTCTTAATAATTAATAAACATTTTATTTCTTGCATTATCAAAATTAGAGGGGAAAACTCCGGGTTTCCTGAGGTAGTATTAGTAATCTTTTTTGTTAGTCTGGGTAATCTTATAGATTGAATCAAATGCTATCTGGGATTGGAAACAATGCTCTTTCCCAAATCTAACGTGGTTTTTAACTGAAGTATATTCCACTGTGTGATCGAAGGAATGCTACACTTAAGAGCTTCAGCTCGCAGGTTCCTATAAGTGCTGTTTGTCACATAATTGGATGATATACATTAGAGAACCATAGCTGTTGTTGTTTTTTAAACCTGGAAAGAAATTTGGAATCTTCTGCTCTAATTGCCTCATAATGAATGAGGAAAGTAAATGTCTGAGTCCTGTGGCAGCATTATGAGACCTATGCACGGTGCTATTTGTCGGAACAGCAAAGGTATTATTTAGCTCTCCTTGTCCCAGTATGTTGTAAATTTCTCCTATAGCAAGCTGATTCTATGAATAATATCAATCAAAATCAGGAAATACATATAGCAGAGTCACCCTTTGCCGCGATCTAATAATATCAGATAATATTACCACATCAATAGTTGTATATTTACTCTTAAATTTCAGTAATACTAACCTCTACATTTTACAGGTGGGGTCTAGAGGGATAAGACATTAGATCTAGTCCATCCTAGAATTAAAAGTTTAAGCCTGACCAAGCCAATTCTCCATCTCACCTGCAATCTCATTATTATAATAATTAAGTTGGATATGTTCTTTTAATCTTGGGGCTCAAGGACAACATAAAAAAGGTCAGGTAGAAAAGTAGTCCCTAAGATAGTGCTGAGCAAAGGAGCTCTACTACCAGGCAGTCTGGTACGGACTGTCATAGCTTGTGCCTACAAGACTATCGTATCCATCTGTCTTCATTAGCAGGTTTTAGACATCAGAAGGATTTTTTAAAATGCTACAGTTAAAAGGCAGAGAACTAAACACAAACTTCTCACTAGTCAAGGCTTCAAAGGCATCATTTTGCTGCCTCATAATGGATCTGTGTGTGAAGGTGACATAGGAGTGCAAGTTGTTTTCACTAAATTGTAGACATGCATAGAGCAATGCTTCACACTATTGCTGCTTCAAGATAACTGGGAAGATCTGAGCACAGCTCTGAAACAATGCAGAATTCAGTGGTTTTCTGGAGCTCAAAATCCAGTTTGCTTTACCTTTTATCATTGATGGTGTTGTTTTAAAAATACATATTCATTTTAAAACCATTAATTGATTTGAGAGAGAGAGAGCGATTTGTTGTTCTACTTATGTATGCATTCAGTGGTTGATTCTTACATGTGCTCTGACCTGGGATTGAACCTGCAACCTCAGGACGATGGAATATAGGGAGGATGTTCCAACCAAGTGCACTATCTGGCCAGGGCCTTGATGGTGTCAACCCCACTGTGGACAAACTCCTACAAAGTAACTTAAAAAAAAAGTGAAATGGCCTAAAAGTAGAAGCTGAATTATATCCTTAGTGCTGTGTGCACCTGCTGCTTGACTGTCAAATATGGGAAGCACCCTGAGAACAAATACATTGATCATGGCCGAATGGTTAAATGTGATATAGGTTGTGATGAACCTTCTGTAATGGTTTTAATATCCCGGATTCCACAGTGTGAGATTGTAATGCACTGAGTAGAGCAGAGGCCTGAGGTCACGCAGGCCCAGTACAGATATAGAATCCCTATAAACTTAGGGAATTTGCTTTAATATTTTGAACTTTATTTTTTCTACCTCTTAAATTAGAAGTTTTCTTTTCTGGAATTATTTTTCCTCTTTTTCCATTTGTTTCATTGTCTCGTCTTCAGTTCTGGGCTCACATATCCTGGTATCAAGGAGAACTTTCCAAACTTCCTAGTCAAAATAGCACATGATCCTTACATGGCATTCTGTAGTTTGCTTCCCTGAACTATTTTCAATATTACTTACATCATCCGACATGCGATGTATTTCATTTGTGCATTGTATATATTCTGACTGAATATAAGTTTTATGAAGGAAAAGACTTATTTTCCTTCTGTGTTGATCATTGCTTTATGATCACCATTTACAAAGCCTCATGCTATGTAGCAGTCTACTCAGTCTATTGTAGATTGAATTTAATAAAATTATATAAAATAGGAAAAATAATATCCACCTTTAAGGAATATTGAAACAAATAAATGAAATAATTTTTTCAACAAATATTATCAAGCACCAATTATGCATACATATGAACCTTTCCAGCTATTAGGGATACCAATTAAAATTAGATGGTTTGGTCCCAGCCTTCATTGGTCCTACATTTTAACAAGTACAATTAGATATCAACATACAAAGTCTACCATAAATTATTTAATTAATTTTATATGTACCACAGGAAGGAAGTACATGGTGGAATGGAAATGTACAATAAGGAGAAATTAATGATCTGGTGTCAGGGAAGGCTTCACGGAGAAGTAATGTTACACTTGAGACATAAAAGATGAGTTTTCAGGAGTCAAGTGGGAAGCCATTCCATACACTGAATAGTATGCGTAATTACATTGAGGTAATAAATAAATATATGTGTATGTTTGGTGACAGGAAGCAAACCAGCATGGGTGGAGTAAGAGATTGAGCACAACTGTGTCTAGAGGTGAGAGTAGAGAGACAGGTGGGCTGGAGGACATCCACTACAATAGTGGTTTCTCAATAACTGGTAGCCTTAAATAATCAACACAAACTTCCAAGATACCACAGTTTCACAAACTCAGAAGAATGTAATGGTGGCTGGATTTCTAGCATGTCCATGGAATGTGAAACAAATGGCCATGGTATGAGTCAGGGTATAATCAGGAAAACAGAAACTAATCTAAGCACTTCAAATAGAAAAATTTCAATGCAGAAAATTGGTGATGGAAGACCTGAAAAAATAAAGAAGGAACCTAACCTTTAACAAAACAGGAAACCGCTGCCCCTAAAAAATGAAGGTATCAGTACAGAGACAGTATTATTGAAACTTGGTGGAGACTGACTGGAGTGTAGGTATCTGGCACGTCTGAAAACCATAGTAGCAGCTTTGCAGTCTCTTCAACAACAAGATACTGGCCAGGCAGAGAGAGAATGAAGCATGTGCTCTTCCCTCAGCCTTCAAATCCTGCCTATGCCTTCCATTGGCTGAACTCAGTGGGAAGCCAGTTGGCAAGGAATTCTGGGAAATGCAGTTTTTGTGATAAAGGGCTGAGCAGAAACCAGTTAAGGAATGTTACTGAGGGCAGTCTCCTCACAAATCACCCACTTTCAATAGGAATAAGGATGCTGATCCTAATTACCTGCTCATTAGAAGGTGGAAGTACATTTTACAGGCTGCCATCCTATCTCCATAGCAGCCATGGAAACATGCTGTATTACACAGGTAAAATAACTTGTTTTTAATGCAGTGGTATATGAATATTATATACAATACAATAATATGGATGTTAATAACCATATTGAAGAATCTGTTAGCTATCTTCTAATTAAAAAGTAAGGTGTTCCAAAACCAGATAAAGACACCAAAAAAAAAAAAAAAGAGAGAGAGAACTACAGGCCAATATCCTTGATGAATATAGATGCTAAAATCATCAACAAAATTCTAGCAACTCGAATTCAGCATTATGTTAGAAAGACCATACACCATGACCAAGTGGGATTTATTCTGGGGATGCAAGGATGGTACAACATCTATAAATCAATAAATGTGATCCATCACATAAACAAACTGAAAGACAAAAATCACATAATCATATCAATCAATGCAGAAAAAGCATTTGACAAAATCCAGCACCCTTTTTTGATAAAAAAAAAAAACTCTCAGCAAAGTGGGAATAGAGGGATCATACCTCAATATAATAAAAGCCTTATATGACAAACCTACAGCCAATATCATACTCAATGGGCAAAAACTAAACTCATTTCTCCTAAGAACAGGAACAAGACAGGGATGCCAACTTTCACCACCCTTATTCGACATAGTACTGGAAGTGCTAGCTATAGCGATCAGACAAGAATAAGAAATAAAAGGCATCCAAACTGGAAAAGAAGTAAAACTGTCCTTATTCACAAATGACATGAAACTCCAAAGACTCCATCAAAAAACCAGTAGACCTAATAAATGAATTTGGCAATGTAGCAGGATACAAAATTAATAGCCAGACATATATGGCCTTTTTATACACCAATAATGAACTCACAGAAAGAGAGATGAAAAAAACAATTCCATTTACCATTACACCAAAAAACTTAAGATACCTAGGGATAAACTTAACTAAGGAGGTAAAAGACCTGTACTCAGAAAACTACAGAACACTGAAAAAAAGAGATAAAGGAAGACATGAACAAGTAGAAGAACATACCATACCATGTTCATGGACTGGTAGAATGAACATCATTTAAATGGCCATACTACCCAAAGCAATATATAGATTCAATGCAATTCTCATTAAAATACCAATGGCACATTTCAAAGATCAGAACAAATTCACCAAAAATTCATCTGGAATAAAAACAAAAACAAAACAAAACCTGAATAGCCACAGCAATCCTGAAAAAGAAGAACAAAGTTGGGGGGATCACAATACCAGATATCAGGCTATATTACCAACTCACGGTTCTCAAAACTGCCTGGTACTGGCACAAGAACAGACATATAGACCAATGGAACAGAACAAAGAACCCAGATATCAACCCAAGCCATTATGCTCAATTAATATTTGACAAAGGAGGCAAGAGCATACAATGAAGTCAAAAGAGTTTCTTCAATAAATGGTCCTGGGAAATTTGGTCAGATATATGCAAAAAAATGAAACTAGATTACCAACTTACACGAAACACAAAAACAAACTCAAAATGGCTAAAGGACTTAAATGTAAGACGGGAAACCATAAAAATCCTACAAGACTCTATAGGCAACAAAATAGCAGACATATGCCATAGCAATATTTTTACAGACACAACTCCTTGGGCAATGGAGACTAAGGAGAAAATAAACAAATGAGACATCAAACTAAAAAGTTTCTGCACAGCAAAAGAAACCATCAACAAACCAACAAGAAAGCCCACTGCATGGGAGAACATATTTGCCAATTATATTTCCGATAAGGGTTTAATCTCCAAAATTTACAGAGAATTCATACAACTTATAAAAATAAAGATAAAAGGTCTAATCAAAAAATGGGCAAAGGATCTAAATAGACACTTTTTGAAAGAGGACATACAGAAGGCCCAGATACATATGAAAACCAGCTCAAAGTCACTAATCATCCGAGAGATGGAAATCCAAATGACAATGGGGTACCACCTAACACCTATCAGAATGCCTATCATCTACAAATCAACAAATGACAAGTGCTGGGGAGGATGTGGAGAAAAAGGAAGCCTCCTGCACTGCTGGTGGGAATGCAGACTGGTGCAACCACTGTGGAATACAGTATGGAGTTTCCTCAAAAAGTTAAGAATGGAGCTCCCATTTAACCCAATAATCCCACTTCTAGGTATATATCCCAAAAAACCAGAAACACCAATCAGAAAGGATATATGCACCCCTATGTTCATAGCAGCACAATTTATAATAGCTTAGAATTGGAAACAGCCTAAGTGTCCATCAGCAGCAGTGGATTACAAAACTGTGGTACATCTACATAATGCAATACTATGCCACTATAAAAAGGAAGGAACTTTTACCATTTGCAACACATAGATGGAACTGGAAAGCATTATGCTAAGTGAAATAATACAGTCAGAGAAAGATAAATATCACATGATCTCACTCATATGTGGGATATAATGATCAGCATAATTTGATGAACAAGAATAGATCCAGAGACAAATGGTAGGTGAGGGGGAAGTTAGAGAGAAGCCAAAGGACTTGTATGCATGCATATTAGCATAACCAATGGACACAGACACTAGGGCAGTGAGGGCTTGCCCGGGATGGTAATGGCTGTGGGGGGGGGGAGTTCAATTGGGGTAAAAGAAGACATATGTAAATCTTTAGACAATAAATAAATAAGTAAGTAAGTAAGTAAATAAATAAATAAATAAATAAATAAATAAAATGTAAGGTGTTAGTTTAACTATATATTTTAGAATGACTTTTAAAATCAAATAATAATTAAGGAATTTTGGAAAGTTCAGAATGATAGCAGAAAGAAAAATATGTCATCCATGGGTCCACTATTCACTGATAGTTACTATTAATGTGTCAATATAGAGAATATTCTTAAAATTCACAAATTTACATAAAGTTAGCTATTTTGACATGACAAAAGCATCCTGACTTAATAGTTGTGATTTTTCTGAAACATGATTTTGAATTGTGCTGGTATATGGGAACACAATTTTTCTTTTTCTTTTTTCTTGGGGGAGGGGGGGTGGGGTAGAGGGGGCATGGTCACTGGATCAATACCCAATGTGCCTGTTCAAATTTGGCCGTATATTTTTTATCTATTCAATGCCAAAAATAGGATAATTTGAAAAATAATAAAACCTCATTTCACTTTAGGACATAAAGTATTATATAAAGTGACAAAACGTGAATAAAATGTAAAGGATTGTTTCATGCATGATGAGATAAAAAAAGATTCAAATGTTCTTGATGGCAACATCTTGAGACTATACCAAAATCCGGTTTAAATCTTTCTTTATGAATTTAAAACTAATTAGAGGATAATACTGATGAGCATAAAGGCTGATCTATATTTTCCAGTCTTTTTACATCCATTTTATCTGCTAATTTTATATAGTTGGGATAATGTTAAACATAATTGTTTATTTATGTTATAACTAGAGGCCCAATGCACAAAAATTTGTGCACTCAGGGGGATCCTTCAGCCTGGCCTGTGCCCTCTTGCAGTCTTGGACCCCTTGGGGGATGACCACCTGCTGGCTTAGGCCCGCTCCCTGGGGAATTGGGCCGAATCTGGCAGTCAGACATCACTCTGGCAGCCTGGGAGCCCTCAGGGGATGTCCACTTGTCAGCGGGGAGCAGGCCTAAGCTGCAGTCGGACATTTTTAGTGCTGCTGAGAAGGCAGGAGAGGCTCCTACCACCACCGCTGTATTGGTAGCCATCAGCCTGGCTTGTGCCTGAGCAGAGCTCTCCCTGTGGGAGCACACTGACCACCAGGGGCAGCTCCTGCATTGAGCGTCTGCCCCCTAGTGGTCAGTGTGTGTCATAGTGACCAGTCATTTCCAGTCTTTCTGCTGTTAGGGTCAGTTTGCATATTACCCTTTTAGTATATAGAATAGAGGCCTGGTTCACGGGTGAGGGCCAGCTGGTTTGCCCTGAAGGGTGTCCCGGATCAGGATGGGGGTCGCTGGGGTGCCTGACCAGCCTCAGTGAGGTGCTGATGGCTATTTGCAGGCTGGTCAAGCCCACCCCCCAGTGGGGACCCTCACCCCATGGAGGTTTGGCCAGCCTGGGTGAGGGGCTGATGGCTGTTTCCAGGCTGGCCACACCCCCTTTATGGTGGGGGGTCCCCACTGGGGTGCCTGGCCAGTCTGGGTGAGGGGCTAAGGGCCTTTTCAGGCTGGCCAAGCCCCCTGGGGACAGAAGCTTCCAGCCTCTCCTTTATTTCTTTTTTCTTTTTATTCTGGGATTTATTTACCTTCTATAATTGAAACTTTGTTGCCTTCAGTGGAGCTCAGAGCCAGCTCCGTGGCCACGGCAGGCTGAAAGCAGGTATCTGGTGTTTATTTATCTTCTATAATTAAAACTTTGTTGCTTTGAGTGGAGTTCAGAGCCGGCTGCGGCAGCTTGGCTTCCTCCATCACTGGGGCAACCAAGCCTCCTGCTCGCTTCAGCTCTGTGGCTGCTGGCCACCATCCGCCATCTTGGTTGGGTTAATTTGCATATAGTCGCTCTGATTGGCTGGTGGGTGTGGGTTAAGGTGTAGCGAAGGTACAGTCAATTTGCATGTTTGTCTTTTATTAGATTAGGTGGCAGGGAAAATTGTGTATCCTTTTCTAAATTAGCATTATTTGTTTCTTAAACAGTTTTTTTGTTTTTTGTTTTGTTTCTTGCCTCAGGTCTTCAGATTATACACATTTAAAACTAGTGCTTTTACCCAGCCCCCCAAACTCGTCCCCTTTGACAGATGTCTCTTCCCTCTATCCATAAGTCTGTCTCCACTTTGTTAGTTTATTTTCATCATTGGATTCCATAGATACATGAAATTATATGGTAAGTATCTTTCTTTGACTAGCTTACTTCACTTATCATAATACTTTCCAGGTCCATTCATGCTGTCTCAAAAGGTCAGATGGGTGAGAAGGGTGAAGGGATTAAGCAAGTAAAAAAAGAGACTCATGGACACAGACAACAGTATGGTGATTGCCAAAAGGAAGGGGGAGGGGAAGGAAGTTAGAAGAAGGCAAATTGGATACATAGTGATGGAATAAGTCTTGATGTAGGGTGGTGAACATATAGTACAATATGCAGATGATGTACTATAGAATTGTGTACCCAAAACCTATATAATTTCATTAACAAATGTTACCACAAAAATTCAATAAAAACAACAACTAGTGGCTTCAGATTAATTTAGAGAATAGGCGCCATCTGCCCAAGTGCCCATCAGTAGATAAATGAATAAAAAAGCTCTGGTACATTAATACAATGGAATACTACTCAGCCATAAAAAGGAAATAAATCTTAGCGTTTGCAACAGCATGAATGGACCTGGAGTTTATTAAAGTAAGTGAAATAAGCCATTCAGAGGAAGACAAATACTATATGATCTCACTTATATGTGTAATCTAATGAATAAAATAAACTGATAAACAAAATGGAAACAGAGGCATGGATACATGGGAACAAACTGACAGCTATCAGAGTGGAGGTGGGAAGGGGGCAGGATAAAAGAAGGTGAAGGGATTGACCAAAGAACATATATGCATAACCCACAGACTCAGACAACAGAGTGGTGTTGGCCAGTGAGAAACAGGGGTGAGAGCTGGGTGAAGGGGGACAGAGAGAGTAAGGGGTGGATAACAGTGTCAGCAATAAAAATAAAGTTAACAAGAAAGAAAAAAGAAATCTTGCTAAAAGCTGAGCTTTATTTCTAGCTAAATGAGAAAACATTTCACAGACTATTTACTGAAAACAATCAATAAGTCCCTAGGAGGTGTAAGTCAATATATATCAAGTCAAAGTACACTATTACTTGGAAGTCAATATGTTTCACCACACATATAGAGAATTTACATTAAAACAGGCCGCTGACATTTCCAAGCTATATTTTTGGTAGCACAATGTACATCAACTCAAGCAAAACCATGTCTACTGAGTAACTAAATCACTCAGTAAAAACTACATTTAGCAACTTTCAGGAAAACAATATTCAATTTGCTCCAAAAAGCCTCCTCAGATTAAGTTACTTTGGAGTAGCTAATAGAGTCCACTGTGGAGCACTCCTTCCTTCTACCCTTACCTGCCATTACTGCGGGGAGGGCTATAGGTCTGGGTGCAGAAAGACACACCTGGATTCTAAGCTCCAGGTTGGCACCCACTAGTTCTGTGATATTAGGAAAATAGTTTAACCTTTTCAAGCTAAGAACTTCCAGTCCTGTCTTCTTTTGCTCCCCACCATTAAAATGCTAACATTCTTTAACTCTTACACTTTTCTATTAACCAAATATTTTTGATGGTCTACACCAGGGGTCCTCAAACTTTTTAAACAGGGGTCCAGTTCACTGTCCCTGAGACTGTTGGAGGGCCAGATTATAGTTAAAAAAACCCCAAAAAACTATGAACAAATTCCTATGCACACTGCACATATCTTATTTTGAAGTAAAAAAAACAAAACGGGAACAAATACAATATTTGTATTTGCATGTGGCCCACAGGCTATAGTTTGAGGAGCCCTGGTCTACACATACTGAGAAGGAAAGATCTAAGAGCTAAGTAGCAGAAGTCTCACTTAACCTCACAAAGACAGTCTCTCTTTCACTCTTGGACTTGCTTCCATGCATAACCAGTTTTACCTACTGCCTCCCTGGCAGGCACCTGTCCTGGGGTGTTTATCTGGCTGAAAGACCAGAACAGAGGAGGTCATTGCCCGGCAGGGAGAAGCTTCCTGAGAGAGCAACAGAACTGACTGGGCGATCTGGAACTCAACTTGACCAAAGCTAAAATCCATATTATCATATTTTATTTGTTAAATCTAATATAACTCAGTTTCATTTTATAGGTTGAAGGGTTGCAATTTGTGTTATTTGGAAACTAAACTAAGAAACAGACATTGCATGTTCTCCAGGGCAGGAGATGGTCTGCATTACCTCTAAGGCAAGACTCATTCCCGACAAGCATTAATAGGCAAAGGACAGAGGGCCCTAACAAGATAGGCCTAGAGTTAGGGCACCAGCTGGCTTGCCCAACGATCCGTCACCCTTTCCCAGTGCCCAGTACCGGCAACCTGGTAGAACAGAGCATGAGTATGCTGTGTTAGGAAGACAGATCCAAGCAGGGTGCTATGGAGACACAGGAAAGGGAGCTTCACTCAGGATTGTAAAGTTCAAGAATGACATCATTGAGGTTCTTGGCCTGACTTCCAGCACCATGAGTGGAGTTTCTATTGGCAAAGATAAAGGCAAGGGATATTGTGGCGACCCACATCCAGGATATGTGTGTGCTGCAGTGGCAGACAGCACTCAACACAGCTTGTGATTAAAGGATCATCCAGACACATGAAGCAGGAAAGGTGGTTTTGACAGAAAAAGTAATCTAAAAGGCCTGATAGGCACTACATTTTTTTTTGTAAAATGGTACACCCTTGTTTGTTGTATGTACTTGACATGAAATTTTAAAAAGGAGCACAACCTATATGATCTGGCAATTCTTTAAGAAAGATGATGACAATTTTATAAGACTGTTTAGATAAGGGAGGAGAGAGATAGCAATATTGGTTATGAGGCTGGTAAAGTCTGCTATTTTCTAAAATGAACTTGAGGGAACTATCTTCTCACAGAATTTCACTGAGTGTTGCATGGGAGGAAAATGTTTTTGTAGGCATAGTTTTTTTGTAAAACCAGACCTAAGAAAGTAAAGCAGAGTCCCTCCCTGCAGGATATCTAAGGAGCTCATATGCGCAGCACATATCAAGGCAGAGCTCATAGCATGGAGCACGCTGCACACTTGTCGGACTGTGGCGATCTCCTTCGAGAAGCATGCTGCAGAAACGGTGTTCACGAGTCCGATTTTGCACTGCGGTAGACTCTTTAATCGGGTCCTCACTGGACTGTTAGGTGCACTCTATGTCAGTGACGCTCTGTGTGGTTAACCTTTGGAACTTCCGCTTCTGCTTGGCCTGGAGTGAGTCCTCCAGAAATCTTGATTGAATGACGTTCACAGAAGGAGCTGAACTAGAAAGAAACATGGACAGAGGACAGGCTTGGAAACTGGCACTTGCCTGGTTCTCTGTACGACATTATTCTCAGATCATTGCTTTTAGGGTTTGACTCTTCAGCAAATCGGATTTGGAAGATGGGCTTCAGGGGAAAAAACAAACAAACAATAACTAGAGCTATTAGGCCTTGATCAGGAATAATTTCCCTGGTGCTGTTCTGTTTAATCTCGAACATAAATCAGTTTGTCTTCTCAAAAGAACCTTATTATCAAACATGGGTGACCCAGGTCTACTGGTGCTATAGACAATGAGTGGCAGGTAGTGTGGCAAAGAAGGAACCTGACTTGCTGGGAAAACATGGTGTTAGAGTTAGAAAGGCTGTAATGGAAGGCTCACCTTCCTGCTTACTGACTGTGTGGCAATGGAGAAGTTACTTAATATAGTTCAACTTTAGTGTGGTTTTGTTTTTTTATTCCCGTCTGTAAAAATGTGGAATTAACAATGCAGAGCATGATATTTGAGCAAGTTGACTGAGGTTACAAACTTGAAGTTCTTAGTGCTGTGCTGGGTCATTGTAGTCCTTCAAGAAATGGGTTATAGAGTGTTTAGAGGAGCTAGAGAAATTCTACCATCAGCCCTGTCCCAGAACAAGTGACAGAATTAAAATCAGCCAGGGTGATGAGGTGCTGAATGTCATCAATGCAAAAACAAAACCCAACAGTGTAGGCCCAGGAAGAGGATGGTTAGTCTTAACTCTCTGCTTATTTTATTACACAGGATTCGTGTACAGTATCATTTTAATAACTAGCCACCGCTTGTTGGCTAGGCACCTTCTCAGCCCATTCTTAGAATAATGCTACAAATTAGATTATGTCTGTGTCCACCCTGGTTTCAGCTCAGTATGATATTTTTGGGAAACAAAAACTCATATTTATTTTTCATGAGAAGGGCACTCCCAGCCTATGGCAGTGGTTGGGAAGCACCCACACAGTGCACTGGAGGAAAAAGCAGCTCACTGTGGCAGGAGCAGAGGTTCGCAGGAGGGTGGGGAGAGAAGGAAAGTATGCACTCATAGACTTTTGAGTTTGAATAGACCGCAGGTTGTGGAGGGAATACAAGCTGGGTCCAGGATGTGTGCTGAATCCTGCAAGAAGGCACAGCTGTTTAAGGAGTTCTGAGCTGGCGAAGGACCATGTGGGAGTGGAGTCATCTTCTTTAGAAGACTCAGTCCAATAATGGTTGCTTGTCAGCAGAGATTTGATCGGATTTACTGGATATGCTTCTCAGCTTCACATAGACGTTGTGCCATCAAGTTCAGGAGCTTTTCTTTCCCTTGCATTTGTCACATGCTGTGATTAATTTTTAGAAACTAATCTCTTAGCTGCTCAGAGAAGGTGCTCTGGAGCGAGGCTGCTGGCCCAGTCGCTGTCCAGCTGTGTGGCTTCACTGAAGTTAATTAACCCCAAGCACAACAGCCCCTGCACCTCTCAAAAGTGCTGAGGAGATTTTCCTTATAAGAGATGGTTAATTAGCTCACAGACACAATAATAGTGCGCCCCCACCCAGTGATGCTCACATTTTTTAGTTTGTGTTACTGTTATTATAATTCTGGGATTTTTTTAGTCAGCCATCAGCATATTTACAAGACTGCCTCTTAGGAAGATTTACATTCTAATGAGTCCTTGGATTTTAAATTTATCTCTACCATTTTGCTCTCATGATTAGTGTTTTAAAATTGCAATTTAAATATTTTTGTAACATTTGATTTCTTTTTCTCAATGTCTTCCTCCCCTATGTTCTTGTGCTTCACCAAATCACCTTCCCTTTTCTTCCTCTCAAAACTCAGCTAACTTAGGAAATTAACTCGGCACTAGTACCCTGAGTGTTGTGAGAAAGCACAAAACGAGACAACCATTTTTATTTCCTGACCCTAAAGCCAAAAACCTGTAATTTGACCATTCTCTTTCTGGACACACAGTCCTCTTTGCTCTGTCTGCATTGTCATTTACGATGATTGTAATCACAAATCACTTCGGGTCACTGGGGGATATTGTCTCTGTTGTGGCATCTCAACACTATTACCTGAGCTCAAAAGACAGCAGTGAGCAGAGCCTCTGGGTAATGCTTCCCAAATTGCGCGTGCTTTTCTAGAATTAGGGTCATAAGGAAGTGAAGCAGGCCGGGGCTCACTGGTCTGTTTGGCTTTCACTGTGCACCTATAGTGTCCATATCAGCTTTAGTTTGAATTCTCTTGAATGAAAATGAGCTTAGCCCAGTTGGTGTGACTCAGTGGTTGAACATCGACCTGTGAACTAGGAGGTCATGGTCCGATTCCCAGTCAGGGCATATGCCCAGGTTGTGGGCTTGATCCCCAGTAGGGGGGATACAGGAGGCAACCAATTAATGATTCTCTCTCATCATTGATGTTTCTGTCTCTCCCTCTCCCTTCTCTGAAATCAATAAAAATATATTAAATTTTTTTTTTAAAAAGAAAATGTACTTAATGCAGAAAATATGTCATTCTTCTGCCTTTGTGAACATAGTTCACTCTTATGGTTCTCAGAATATCTGCTATTCCTGTCTGTGCCATGTATGTTAATAGAGTGAGCTGTGCAGACATGTGCCTCAGACAAACTGGGACACTACTGACATGACTTTGCAGTCCCTGAGTCTGCTGCTTGTTTATTTGATTTTTCTGTCTCCCTATTAGATGTTCCTCTTAGCTTTTCCCTCTTGCTTTTTCATCCAGCCTGTCAATAAGCAGTCTCATTTACCACAGAGGCATCCCCACTACATTGTAACTTATGCTTCTACTAAATTATTCCATAAACCTGGAAACTTGACAACCAACCTCCTCAGAATTATGTCAGACAGGAAAAAAGTCTCTAAGTAAAGTTTACTTTGAGAGTTCTATATTGAGTTTTATTTGTCTGCTTCTTATACTTACCTCCATGGTTCAATACTCCTCATCTCCCACCTGGACTATTGAGACCACCTCCCATCTGACATCTACATGGCACTTGCTACTCTTCACTTCTTTCTTAACAAGGCTGACATTTCAAATATGATCACGGTGGCTTTCTACTTAAAGTCGTTTGGAGGTGTTGCCCTGACCAACAATATAATTTAAGCTCCCCTGCATGATATTTAAGGTGCTACGCATTCTGCATGCTTCCTAACTTGCAGATTCATATCCGCCTCACTTAACTCACAGCCTACTAGAAACACTGGAAAGTGCTGGCTTTCCCTAAAAGAAAGAACGAGAGAGAGAGAGAGAAATCTTATTTCATCTCTAAACCTTCAAGTGTGTTGCTATCTCAGCCTAGATCAGTGATGGCGAACCTATGACACGCGTGTCAGAGGTTACACGCGAACTCATTTTTTTGGTTGATTTTTCTTTGTTAAATGGCATTTAAATATATAAAATAGATATCAAAAATATAAATCTTTTTTTTTACTATGGTTGCAAATATCAAAAATTTTCTATATGTGACACGGCACCAGAGTTAAGTTAGGGTTTTTCAAAATGCTGACACGCCGAGCTCAAAAGGTTCACCATCACTGGCCTAGATTATCCCTCCTTTTTGTTTCATCCTCTTGACATCTAGGGACACTTGAGAACATAGCTGAGGGTGTACCGGTTGGTTATTGGCTCTCCAAGAAGCCTGTCTGTGCATTTTTCATTCTATGACTTAACAGCCCCTTCACTCTCCAGTCCCCTGGACTATGGGTAGAGGCTGTACTGTTGGTGAGAGCCTGGAGGTCTTTCCAGTCCAGTGATGGTGAACCGTTTGAGCTCGGCGTGTCAGCATTTTGAAAAACCCTAACTTAACTCTGGGCCGTGTCACATAGAGAAATTTTTTGATATTTGCAACCATAGTAAAACAAAGACTTATATTTTTGATATTTATTTTATATATTTAAATGCCATTTAACAAAGAAAAATCAACCAAAAAAAAAAGAGTTTGCATGTTACCTCTGACACGCATGTTATAGGTTCGCCATCACTCTTCCAGTCTCATATGTGCCTCCCCTGGATCTTCCATGTGTTGACAGTTCTCAGCCATGCCAGGCCGCTGTGGCTCTCATGCCTGTACCTGACCTGTGAACACCTCATGGGTCCAGATTTGTTAATCATTAGGTTAGTTTACTAAAGGTTCCATAGGCTCCAAGCAGAAATAACTCACTTTGCTTTTAAGTCAAGCTTTCACACCTGTGTGATGTCTGGCACTTTGTTGTCAACTTTGAAAGTCTCTCTTCCACTTGCGATTTATATCCTTTTAAGAGGAGAAAATGTTTATTTATTATTATTATCTGAGAGGACCATGGTTCTAACTAAATTAGGTGCTCACTATGGATGTTTTATTAAACTAGTGGCCCGGTGCACAGAATTTGTGCATAGGGGGGATCCCTCAGCCTGGCTTGCACTCTCTCACAACCTGGGACCCCTTGGAGGATGTCCAACTGCCAGTTTAGTCAGACATCACTCTTCAATCTAGGACCACTGGTTTCTACCCACTGGCCTGCCTGCCTGCCTGCCTGATTGCCCCTAACTTCTTGCCTGCCTACTTGACCCACCCCAACCACTCACCTGCCTGCCTGATTGCCCCTAACCACTCTCCCTGCTGGCCTGATTGCCCCTAATTGCCTCTGTCTCAGCCCCCACCACTGTAGCTTTGTCCAGAAATATGTCCAGAAGGATGTCCAGAAGATGTCAGTTCTATCTGGTCTAATTAGCACATTACCTTTTTATTAGTATAGATGAATACACATTTACTGAAATATTTGTTGTGCTGACAAGGCAGAAGGAGGTGGTGGTGATTTTTGTTCTCACTCCATTGATTTGGACATGTTCTTGATCAGTGGTTTAAAACAGGGCTGAAGTTTAAAAACACCTGGAGATTATTTAATAAACACCTTGACTGGTGTTTTTCAGATGCTCATATTCATGGGAATTACCTAGGAAGCTTTTAGAAATGGAGGCTGAGATTCAGTAGATCTCAGGTGGGGCCTGAGATTTTATTTTTCTAGCAAACTCCCAGGAGACTGGCATGCTGCTGGGCGGGGCCAGGTCACACCAAGTAGTGTGAGCCTTGCTCTTCTATATTGGAATTTCTGGAATCTGTCCTAAGAATTACACATTTCTAAGAATTTCTATAAGGAGTGACTTTGTGTATTCTACCCATCATTTATTTACTCTGTAGCAGTATTGAGGAATTGGCCATATATCACAGGCTGTGGCTCTATTGGCAAAGAGCGCTAGAAGGTTCCAGATCTCATAAAGCTTTGAAAAACAGATGAACATATGTTAATACATTTTTACACATTGAGGTAAATGTCAAGAATAATATTAAAGTTTCTATTTGCCAATAACAAGGAAAGACATATGTTTGAACTAATATTTGAATGGCATAACTACACCAGCCATGGGATTAGCAGGACAAGGTTGTTTTACACAAAGTTAAGGGCATATGCAAGTCTCCGGATAAGATAAGAGCTGGCAAATTCCAAGTGCTGCCCACAGACCATTGTGGCTAAAAAAGCAAGTACAAATGGGAGAGTGTCCTGTGGGGAGCTGAGCAGGGAAAAGACAGGCACACGCAGATGGGTCATCTAGCTCAGCAGCGCAATGAGAGCAACTTTTTCTAATCAACACCTGGGGCAGTGGTGCTGTGGAGACTTTGCCTGTCTGTCTTGGTGCCTTTGAGACACTTCCCAGGTATGAAAATCAGTAATAATCTCCAAATACTTGTATTTATGAATTTTTAGGAACATTTGTGAATAAAAAGGATAATATAGAAAATAACCCCTTCTCAGATGTATCATTGGCAAAAATGTTCTCCAATACAGTGGGTTCCCTTTCCATTTTTGTGGGGGTATTTGTTTGTTTGTTTGTTTGTTTGTTTTCCTTTGTTTCTTTTGCCCTAGGTGATGTATCGGTGAAAATTCTGCTATGTGGAGTTTTCTGAGATTTTGCTGCCTATGTTTTCTTCTAGAAATTTTACAGTTTCATGATGACTTATTATGCTTGTTTACTTTTGGTGCCATCTTTGAGAAAAGGGCTCCTAATCAACATTTTCCAGTTACTTCAAATGTACCTGAGTCTCTATCATGGGCCAGATTCTACATACCTTGACATAATTTCAAAGCAATTAAACAAACCTGAATAGATGCATCTTCTACTGTCTTCTATACCCAGGATTCTATATCTTGGCAAATTTCTACATGCTGATTCCTTCAATTATGCCCCCTTTTTCTACTTTTTATAGCATTTTTAATGTACCCTCCTCCTTTTATTAATAGTCAGTAACCTTATTCTTGACTCAACAATAAAATCAAAATTGGCATTTCAGATGCTATTTTATCAATCAGCATGATTTGCGACTTACCTCTTAAAAAGCTCTCCAGAGTTCTCAAAATATGTTTATTCTAAAAACTCTTTTCTAAACAGTCTAGTAATTTTAATTACAAATAATTATAACTGACATTATGACAAAAACATTTTAATGTAATAGTCAAATTGGTTTTACAAGAAGTAGCAATAAAATAATCTAAGACAGTGATGGCGAACCTTTTGAGCTCAGCATGTCAGCATTTTGAAAAACCATAACTTAACTCTGGTGCCATGTCACATATAGAAAATTTTTGATATTTGCAACCATAGTAAAACAAAGTCTTATATTTTTGATATTTATTTTACATACTTAAATGCCGTTTAACAAAGAAAAATCAACCAAAAAATGAGTTCGTGTGTCATCTCTGACACACGTGTCATAGGTTCACCATCACTGATCTAAGATAATAGTTTTATTTATTCATTTTTTTTTATTTCATCCATATTTTAATTCTGAGTCAACATTGTATACTTTATTTTGTTAATCATAACATCATACATTTTAACATAGCAATTTTTTCTAATCTCTTTAGATTCCAATTTTTAAGTCTATTAAAATTAAATAAGATAATTAGATAAAACAGCTCAATGTTTGGCACATAGTAAGGATTTGATAATTAGTAGCGATTTTATTTATATTCTATTTCTTCTTTAATACCATTATATGGTATATTCTCAATAGTCTTGAGAAGTTTATTACTTATTGCATGGAAGGAACAGGGGAGTTTAGAAGGCAGGTCAATATTGAAAGGATTCAAATATGGGGAAAATAGTTATAAATACAATAAAGAAAACACTATATTTCAAACAGTGGTTCAGTGTCAACACAAAGATATAATAAGAAGGAAGCAGCAATGAAAGTAGGTAGAAAATCATGGACAGGCATTTTTTTTTTCTGGGGATTTTCTCATTATTTCATGAAGTCAAGGTATTAGTACAATTTTGTCCTATTTTTATAGATGCTAAAATTGGGGCTCAGAGATATTAGGAAAGTCACATAGCCAATAAGAAATTGGACAAAGACTCAAACAGGTTTGACTTAGGCCAAAGTCCCAAAACCTAGCTCTGACACCTGAGACTGCATTTGGAATGGCAGAGTGACAAATTTGTGCCCATGCCCAGTCAGATCAACTCCAGGGCTCCTCTGTCAGTCTTCCTACACCACAGGCACACTTCTCCTATTTGGGGCGTGGGGAAGAGTTTGTTTACCCTTCAACAGCATCAAGCAGACAATGGTTGGGTACAAATGACCAGTAGTAGCAACCCCTCTCTAATATGGATTTCTAATTGGATGCAATGGCAATCACAGTTTCAATTAAACAGAAATAATCTACATTGGATAATGAAACACTCACCCTGGGGAAAATCTTCGGGAGTATATATCAGTAAATTGAATGATTAAAATGTTGCATAAAAACCCAGGCTAAATTCTCTCATCTCACAGTTACCTATTTATCTACACATAGTGTGTCCTAGAGTTGCTGGCTTTGTGTGTGAACAGCACATGCTCAGTGTTTCTTTATAATAATACTCTAGCACTTTAATAGGAAAGTAGGCACATGTAGCAATCTTCAAACTTTTTGTGGGAGGAACACTTATTAAACATTGTTCAGGAATTTATATTCTGTTCTCAGCAATAGGGGAACCCTCCTCCATTTGACCTAAGTGATTTGATATCCAGGGCCTTCACTCTTGTTACAATCCTATCCAGTTCGTACCCTTTCTGTGAGTGCCTTCTAGTTCACAGTTTTGATCCTGTCTTGAAGGGGTCTGTCTGAGTCACTTCCAGCTATTTCAACTCAAAATGGAATGAAACAAATGTATCCAAAATAACTGAAGTTGGCACCTGAAGTTGGAGTGGAGAACACAGAGGTAAGAGTGTGTTGGTACAGTCACAGCAGGTAGACAAATCATCAGTGAATATTTTTTTAAAATATATTTGTATTGATTTCAAAGAGGAAGGGAGAGGGAGACAGAGATAGGGAGAGGATGAGAGAGAATCATTGATTGGCTGCCTCCTACAGGCCCCACTTTGGGGATCAAGTCAGCAACCCGGGCCTGTGCCCTGAATGGGAGTCAAACCATGATCTCCTGGTTCATAGGTTGACGCTCAACCACTGAGCCACACCGGCCAGGCCATCAGTAAGATTATTTTTTATTCTATAACTTAGCTTAAAATATAAACACACACAATGCTCAATTTTTCCCAGTAACTAAATAAATAATCTTAAATTCTCCCTAGAGCACAATGCTAGGCTGATAATAGCTGCCAAAGATATGTCCGCATCCTAATATCAGGAACCTGTCAATGTCACTTTATTTGGAAAAGGGGTCTTGGCATGTATAATTAAGTAAATAATCCCGAGGTGAGTAGACTACCTTGGATTATCCAGTGGGCACTAAATGCCATCACTGATGTTCTTCTGAGTGAGAGAGAGTGGTGGATTAAGCACACACACTCAGAGGAGGCGGCAATATGACCTCAAAGGCAAGAAAATGGTGGGATGTAGTCACAAGCCAAGGAATCGTAGCAGCCATCAAAAGCTGAAAGAAACTAGGGACATATTCTCCTCCAGAGCCTCTGGAGAGAAGGCAGCCCTGCTCATATCTTGATTGAGACTTCTGGCCTCCAGAACTGTGAGTGAATAAATGTGAGTTGGATTAGGCAACTAAATTTAATATGTTATGGCAGCCACGGGAAACTAACACTGGCATAAGATGTAAAATAAGCTTCTACCATTTAGACATCAGAATGAGTAAATATTAGAAGTGAGGGGTATGATTTAATGGTTTTCAGGGGAAGTAGGGCAAGACTTTATGAAGGGCGTGACAAGATGGGACAGGTTCCAAGAAGTAAGCTTCTCCATCTTGGGAATAAAGTAGACACTAAGGTACCTTCCATGTGCTGAAGACCATAGTGGAGATTTCACATTCCTGTCATTTTATTTCTTTTTCACAAAGTCATCTGAGGTTTGACATACTTTCCCCTTCTTATGGGTTGAAGTTGAGGCTCAGAGATAACAAATTACTTGTCTGTGATCACAGAGCTTGCGACTTGCATGGTTGGATTTATGCCCCAAATCTTCTGATTCCAGATCCAGAGTTTGTATGATGCAAACTCAGGATCCCTCAGTTTCTTCTTCTGAGGGAAGAGAAGCATGAATTGCATATTTTTGCAGGCCCATTGCAGATTCATTCTATAAAGAGTTATAAATTTTGTGGCATATGTGGACAGAAAAATGTGCTTCCATCTTAGGTGCAGAGTCCCCATTTATTTAGGGAAAGTGAGTGTGGCTGGCATTAACTCTTATAATCCCCTACACTGACATGAATCAAGCAGATACCATTGCTTTCTTCTCTGATTAGGAAAAATTAGCACAAGTCCTTAAAAACATAAACAAGGATCCTTTAGATTTGCACTGCAGTATAGAAAAAACAAAAATAAATGGCATTTAAAATGCTCGGAAGCTAAAAATCCTTCTCTAAATGCTAAAGATTCAAAGTACCATTTTCATCTTTGATATTCTTTCCAGTGATTGATTTATGCGATCCTTTTAAAAGAGGGGAGAGGTCCTTGCTTCCCCCAGTTTCTAGTGGGGATAGAATTCTTGTGATATACTGAGAAAAGGGATTTTCTGAGACTCACACAGGAGAATGAGTGTTTTTTACTTGAATGGCATTATATTCCTGAGTTTTCAAAGTCCCATTTTTCATTGTACAGTCATAGAAGATGTGTAGCTGGGACTTGGGTGGTCCCAGCTAAAATCAGAGCCAGTGGCCAGAGTTTCCATTCCATGTTTGCATAGTCCAGTCCAGCATCAGGCTACTTACCCTGTTTCCCCACTGCAGTCCACCAGTCCATTGCGTCTGCAGGGCCACATGGCTATGGAGGAAACATAGGCACGGGCAAAGCAAGAGAGCCCCATGAGCCTAGCACACAAGAGGGAGAACTCCTTTGTTTAGGAAATTATGTATTCTTAAATTTCCATGTGCTTGCAGTAGCCGCTCCCATTCTGGCCTACCATCTCTATTCTCAGGTTAGACTGATAGGCAAGTACCTTTCCAATGCCACCCCAACTTTACTAGGCATGTGTCTATCTTCCCTTTGTTGGATACCTTTCTCCAGTGTTTTGCAGGGAATAAGCTGGTGCTTCCCTGGGGAGTGAGAAGCTACAGCTTCCTGGTGAAGCTGCCCAAATGACATTCCTGCAATGTCTGGACTTCCCTTTGCTTTTCTCTCATTATTAGTAACTGGCTAATTACAATGGTATGAATCCCATTGGTAGTGAGTAAAAATATACATATTTTTAAATATCCAAAAGAACTTTCTTCCTACTGTCATTCGCCTATCATATCAGCTACAGTCTCCTGAAAAGGTACTCACTTCTTTCATTTCATCCAAGGCATGGCAGACTGAATTCTAGAGAGAAATGGGTGTAGTGATACTATACTAGACCAAAGCCCACTGAACATTGGTGGAAAATGATTTTGCAATGGCCTTTGAACAAGTAAAGAGAGGTCTCATTCTCTGTAACAGAATTTCAGTGGTGATCTTATCTGTAAATCAGAGCTCTTATTCTGGCCTCACACTTTCCCAAAACAGTAGGGCATGTGCACCAACAAATCAGGGGTGTGCTCTGGTCCTTCCTGCCCTGAGTCACTCTGCTTGACTCACTGACTTTCTACACTTGCTTCCATCTTGCCCACTTCCTTGTTTTTTGTCTCCTAGTTAATGTCCCACAAGTGTCTTCATAACGATTGTCTGTTTTCAGTTTCTGCCTCTTCTGTTTCTTACTTCTCTGTCCAAGGACCTTGGCTTGAAACACATACCAGTCTGTTTTAGTTCAGACTGACTTGTTGTTCCAAAGAACCCAACAGCTTGCTCGAGAATGCTGGTGCGTGCACTTATCTGGTCACCTGACCCCACTGCACAGAGATATTTGTACTCCTGGGCAAGTGTAAAGTCTTAATGAGGCTTCCAAGTTCAAAGATTCTTTACAACCAATCTGAGTTTTCTAGTCCAAATAATACAGTAAATAATTAAATAATGACACCTTATAATCTATCTATATAAAAGGCTAATATGCTAAATGTCCTTCCCACCTTCCAACTGGTCTCTATGATGACTTGTTTTATAGCCAGGTGGAAACACTTTACACTGTAACCAAATGTCTGTGAAGCCTTTTCCCGTGCCTCATCTCATTTGGTCCTCACAGAAGACCTGGAGTAGGTAGATAGGAGACTCGGTAGAATCCTGTTTTCTTCTCATTAGCCAGAAAACGGAGATTTAGAAAGCTTAGAAACTTGACCCAAATGAAAAGAAGAAATGGTGGACCTTGAAAATGACTTCAGGTTTTCTCTTTGCACAGAATATAGTCAAACACTGCTGCAGTTAAATATTTTACCCTTTGTTCTTCCTGCGTTATCTATAATAATCATGTGCTTCATGCTGATATTTATTGCTATGTTGCTGACAATTACCTGAAAGAGAAGTTGGGGTGCTTCACTGGGCTGGAAAAAGTTTAGCTAAATCAGAAAGCAGGTCTAATTAAGTAAGTTCATTCTATATATATAAAAGGCTAAATTGACTTGTGTATGAATGATACATATAAAACTCTCGCTGGTGCCAATCGCTTGCGTGTGTTTCCATCTGTCATTGTTGATGGTGAATTTGGTTGACACTTCTATTATAGAGAAAGGGAGAATAGCTATATTAAAAATATTTCTTCTAATTAATTTTCTTTCAATGTACACTAATTCGTGCACCAGGCTACTAGTACATTAATATTACAATTATATTTAACAATAATTATATGCTTATAATTATAACAACAGCAGCTTGTGCTCTAGTGAGTTCACAATTTAGAGGGAGAGATGTGTGTGTGTGTGTGTGTGTGTGTGTGTGTGTGTGTGTGTGTGAATTCATCACCAATTATAAAGTCACAATGATAATTTGAGGAAAACATTCATAAGTTTTTAGTTTTCAAAAAGTATTTAAGAGCTTCACTTTTTCTGAGAGATCAATAAATGAAGAAAAATACTTAACCCCATTTTACAGGCTGGTAGAAAGAACTGTACTCTTTTCCATCTCTTTGCTTTCTAGTAACTAAGATAAAGAATCCCACAAAACTGCAGTTAGAAAATCAGTTCCTGTATTTGCAGCATACCAGTAATCCAGGTTCTTTGTGGAAATGGTTATAGCTTCATTTTCTGATATTTAGAGGTCAGACACTGAGAGTTGTTCACCTCTCTGTCTATGCAGCGTCTGGCTTTTGGTGACAGCTAAGTGCTTTTTGACATTTACCTGAAAGGTAAAAGCCATTAGTAGCAGAATACAGTCAATACCAACAATGAATTTCAAAGTGATGGGACCATGGCAAGGGGAAATATTTTTGGATTTTATGGGAAATGCATGTTTTGGGTGTTATTAGACCTAGATTTAAACCCCAAATCTGCTCCTAGCTAGGTGTGAGAGTATGTGAAGTTTTTTCCAGCTCTCTGAGTTTTTATGTCTTAACTTTAAAATTGGATTAAAAACCTACTGTTAAGCTAAAAAAAAAAAAAAAAAAAAAGCCAAAGTGAGAGGTAATAAGAATTTATTTGCAATGACAGACTTGCAATCCAAAGCCATAGAGTCAGGCAGGAAGCCTATGTCCTGATTAGGGGGTGAAGGCAAAGCGGTATTATGGGGAAAAGGAAGGGAATCAACACATGGATAGAAGAAATTGATTTGTATTGGTGTTATAAAGCTGTTACTCTTTAGCTCTGGATGACTGGTTACTGATTCTAAGTAATGTCCAAAATCACCATTTCTTATAGTCAGAATGGCTGCTTTCCTGTTAGCTTTACCAATAGTTATTTTAAGACAATGTTGGCTTGACTCAGTCCAAAGGTTATTTTGCCCAGTTCAAACATTTCAAAGGTTCGAGGAGCAAGATGTTCAAGCAGTTCCTCTGGAATGGCTGCTCTGGCTCCACTGTTACACGGCTCCATCTATTCTATGGTCTACTTTTCACATGTCCCTATGCTCACTTGAGATCATCCTGTGAAAGCATTGCTGATAAACCATTGGAAAGCATTGCTGCTCAGTTATTAAGATTCCTTGGTCCTCCATCTCTAGGAAGGCTAATTCCCAGTGTGCCATGCCCCAGGTAGGAGGAAAGATCACTTCTGTAGGGGCTTAGGCTGCACCTGAGCAATAAGAGCACCAGAGCAGAGGAAGGATTCACTGTCATGGGCCTTTAAGGACAAACATGTTCTAGTTCCTTCAGGTTTCTCATCTGAAGCTACTGGTCATCTCAAAGTGTTGAGCGACCATCATCTGAGTGATGCTTTTATAACACTGAGCTATGCAAAACAGACCAAGATTTATAACAGCAAAAGGGATAATCTTATACTTAACTGACTTTCTTAATCTCCATTCTTTATGGGACATTTTCTGATAATAAAACATTCATTTCATGTTGTGTAACTGGATAAAACTGAAGAGCCTTAGAGAGAATGGTCCTTAGGAAGCATTACCTACTGATTTTGAAAGTAGATTAGTTGGACACCTATCTATTTCCTTCCTGATAATCACAATATGGGATTTCTAAAGAGTCATGAAAGGCTTTGGGCAAATTTTCAATAAATGTGCATTCCTTCACTACTTTCAACTTGGCCCCTAGAGTCATGACAGAAGTGTGAGCTTTGCTGAATGGCATCGATAGGTGGCACCACAACAGGTCAAAAGAAATAAAACCGGACTGGAGAAACAAGCCAGCGACAATGACTAGAAGTAGATTATACCCGCAGTCTCCTAGCCCGGGATGCAGAAAAGAAACACCCCCCGGGAACCCAGGAAGCGCCAGGACTTTGGTCAGAGAGAGTAGTCTCTCAAGAATCAGAAAAATACTCAAGTCGCATCAGGCATGGTGAAAAGCCACCTAATGAGAGCAATTGGTAGGTGAGGTCAGAAGAGGCTTATGGAGCCTCTGAGAGTGGGTGTCCCAGAAAACTGTGCTGCAGTCTAACAAGGGTCCGAAATAAGGCTGTGTCAGGCGCCTGTGTGCCAGGCCACCCTGGCCTCAGAAAACAGTGTACACTCAGCAAAGGTTCAAGATGATTCTGAGAAAGCAATGCTTGCTCAGATCTGGGTGTATAGTTCAGGATTAGGAAGTTGAACTTGAAAATTCTTGTAACAACATCACAGAGCCTCTGTCATGGCTTATTTTGAGCACTGGGTTGGGAAAGAGCTGTAGAATACCCCTTGTGGGCTTGGCTACATTGGAAAGGCCAAAAGTACACCATAGGTGGGGGTTAAAAAAACACACGGTGGACAGCAAGGAAGGACAGTGATGAATTCTAAGTTGCTGCTCTGCGATTGCTTCATATGTCTTTGCCTGGTCGAGTTTGGGCAGAGCTCCATAAAGAAGAAGGAAAGTGCATACTCCCCATGAGAAATAGTGGACCTCAGGGAAGAGAGAAAGGATGGGTGCTATAAAATCCACCACACGTTAGGGAGCATCAGAGCAGAGTCCAACATGACACCCCCAGGAGTAAGGCGAGCTCCCAGCACAGGGTGGCTCTGACCAGGACCTCAGGAAGCTGCGGCCTTGAGATGCATGGCCAGAGTTAGGTGTGAGTGGTCAAGCTCCTAAAAGCAGGGATGGAGAAACAAATGTGGACAAAAAAGGGGCCACATGCTAACCTAACTCAGAAAAGGCCTGTGTGGCAGCCTTGCAAACTTATAGACCTGAATTAACCACAAAGGATGGTCTGAAATTAAAACCTTTTAATTACAAAAGCAGTTTATAGTGGATAGTCATGTTCTAGGGCAGTGGTTCTCAACCTTCCTAATGCCGCGACATTTTAATACAGTTCCTCATGTTGTGGTGACCCCCAACCATAAAATTATTTTTGTTGCTACTTCCTAACTGTAATTTTGCTACTGTTATGAATCATAATGTAAATATCTGATATGCAGGATGTATTTTCATTGTTACAAATTGAACATAATCAAAGCATAGTGATTAATCACAAAAACAATATGAAATTATATATGTGTTTTCCGATGGTCTTAGGCGACCCCTGTGAAAGGGTCGTTCGAACTCCAAAGAGGTCGTGACCCATAGGTTGAGAACCGCTGTTCTAGGGCAATACCTTCCCTGACAAAAATCAATTTTCTATTTTGACTGAGCCTATTGTCTTTTTGCATCCAAGATAACTTACCTGTGGACTGTAAGGGTAACTTATAATTTCCCTTTTTCCAGAGCCCTAGGGCACAACCAATGAACCAGGGCAAAGACTACAAATTCCCTCATTGTTACTGATATGGGGTTACTAGTAATTGTTGACTGTTAACTCTCCTGTACACACCTATGCAAAAGAAACATGTGTTTATCCTTTCACTTTTTGTCCAATCCCAGAGGTTCCCCACCTTTGCTTTCTCCCACCTTCCTAATCTACCACCAATGGATTTCATTTAACTCACTTACGTCTCCACCTTTGATGGTAATATTAGGGGCAGAAATAGAGTATTGGGGACCAGCTACAATTATAAGAAATATTAATCATGCTCTGTTAACCATGATGGTTCTGTTCTGATTAGGAAGCACATCCTAACTTTGTTGGGAGTTATACGCCCTGGGACATGGGAGCTCACATTGGAATGCAGTCCAAGCTTCTTCTGAGAACTGCCTGTCATTATGGAGAGATTTACAACCTCGTGGCCAAAACAATCTAGTCCTGGAGGCACCTGCTCTTTATAACCCCAGCCCTATTGCCTGCAATCTGGTCCCAGGGCACCCTGAGGCACCTGCCCTCTGGGACCTTCCCTGCAGCCCGCATGACTAGTATCCTGTAATGATTATCCCGTGCCCACTTCCCCGTGCCTGTAATTCCTATTTTCCCACATGATCTTATCTTTTTACCCAATATAAGCAGCTGGTTTGTGGTGAGGTACAGAGCAGTTTTTTTGTGGGTGGCCTGCTGCTCTCCCACACTGCCGGCATTATTGAAATAAATCATATATGATGCAACCCTGCCTCTGCTTAATTGGCTGAAGTAGTGACAGGCAGGCCAGACCCCTTGGTTGTCCAGTTACAGTAATTTATAAAAACAGGTGAAAAAACACCATTTTCCAGAGCATTATCTCAATCATTGAGATTCTGCTTCCTGGCAATTGTCGATGGTTTGGATCAAATAAACTACAAGAATTCTTTACAGGTTTGAATGTTTCTTACATTAACTCAAATAAACAGGATTCACATATCGACAGAACTGAAGTGTGCAGGCAAAGAGGCAGAGGCATGGACGGTCCTTTCTCTGACTGTTCTCACAGGTGTTTGGGATGGTGCTGCCTCTCAGAGTGCATGTCTCCATTGTTGAACAGAACATAATCCGTCTTCCCGATCCTTCTTCATTTTTAGCCACTAACACAGGAAAGACAGAGGCTTCCTCCAACCAGTGACTCTGGCTTTTGTCTTTGCACCAACACCTCCTCCTGTTTTTAATAGGGCCAGGGAGTCAGAACCAAAGACTCAACAGCGTTGGTTTCCATGGATTCCTTTCCATTTAAATTTTATATCTAAAACACACACACACCTTAATTCTGATGATTTTTAAGTGCCTAATTAAAGTTTTAAAGAAATAATGACTATCCCGAGGTATCTGTTTCTCTGGGGTTCTTTGCAAATGAGAGAAGCAAACTTTTCTTTCAACCAGGGGGGGTCATTTGAAGGCTGACGGCTTTTCTTTCCTGCTCTTCTTCATCTCCAGTTGCTTCTGTTTCTTCCTGCCTCATTCTCTGTCCTTTCGGTCTCCTCTCTAAAGCCAGCTCTGATCAGCACCTGACCGCTTGCTTCCCTCTTCTTTAGTTCTCTAAGAGACCACTGGCCTTTTCCTGTGGAGGCCAAAACCAAAATACCACGATCCTCTCGTGTTTTAAGTTCTCTAGAAAGAGATGCACGTGTTGCCAGTGGGCTGACTTGGCTGCCTACCAGACGGTTGAAGCAGCCATCCTCTTTGAAGTGGCTCACATCAGGGCCACCTTTCTAATGCAAAATCTTAGACCCCAGGGATGCTGGGCACTGACAGGTAAATGACCCCTGCCATCTAGCCTGTGTCTCCGCACAGAGTGGGTTCATTGTGCCAAGTCTGAGGCAGGTGTACCTCTTTGCCCATGAACCCTGCCGTGGTGCTTCAGCACAGGCCCTGCTCCATATTTCCAGCCACACAGCAGGTCCCTTGAGGTCAGAGACTGTGTCATTATTGTGTCAGTTCATCTGCACATGCAACAAATACAAGTGCCTCCACATGCCTCATACTCACAAAGGTGCTGGGAATTCAGTTGTTGCACAGACTGAATGTGGTTCTTCACATTTACCAAATGAGCACATGAATAAACATCTAACTATAAAACTGAGCACACATGCTTTGGGTTTATAATTTGATGCATTTATAAAGGTCAAGGCTTTCCTGTAGAGTAGAAGAGTACCCAAGATCTGAACCTAAGTAGGGGTGCCTTGGTCAAAAAGAGCGGAAAGAATCACAGTGGAGGGAGGAGGACCAACTGGGAAGGCTATGGGAACATGGCTCATGCATGCCAAGTCTGTTGACAGCAGATGTGTTATAGGGGGTAATTGTTATTTATTATTTGTTATTTATGGGCTTTGTGCACTGCAGGGGCCCAAACCTACCTGCCTCTTATGAAAAGCAAACAGTCCCACATTTTGAAACATCTTGAAGGCAGCTTAACACCTCCAGTTAAGAATCACTATATAGAGCTTTAATGAGGCTCTTGTGTTCAAAGGTTATTTACATGCTGGTGAGGAGACATTGGTATTAATTCAACTTGAAAACAGTGGTGATGCTCATATCATCAGAGACTAGGGGGCAGAGGGAATAAGACAGTTCTCCAGACAATAATTCCAGACTCAACTGCCCTAAATCAATGTGCTGAATGACCTCCCACCTATGGAATGTTTAGTCTTGCCCCCATCTTCCTGTTTGTCCTTCCTGCGTGTTTACTCTGCCTCTGTATAGTTTCCGGAGTCAGTTGTTTTGTGACTATAAGCAAGATAAACAAGATCTTACAAATTAGTAGAGAAAGATTCAAGATCAGATATAAGGGCAGCAACAAAGGGAAAAACAAAAATACGAAAGACATGCTCATAATTTGGTAAATGGCTTTTTGGTGAATCTAGTTCCAGTAACTATAACTATCTTGTACAACATTTTAAACTGCTACCTTTCTGATTAATCAATCGGAGGACTGATTGAAGGGTGTTAATTAAGAGGTCGGTTAAGTTAGTTGTGAGAAGGAGAATATACTGGAAAATGTAAAAGCAGATTTAGTGACCACCAGTTAGAAGGTTCCTATAATAGTAAGGATGAGAAACAATGTTAGTTTTGAACAACTTGGCAGAAATGGAGAGGAGTAAATAGATTCAATAGATATGTAAGAGGCAAAATTTATATGACTTGGCCATTAGATACAGGAGTAATATGATGAATGTGTAAAGCGTAATTGTAGCTAGAAGGGTGGACAGAGAGAATACTGGAAATAGTCCCATATCGAATGGGTGTGATCATTCCTTTGGTTTTACAGATGTGGCTTTGAAATATCCACAAGGGGATATTTTGCAGTGATATAATCCGATCAAGAACTCAGAGAAGATATCAGGTTTAGAAACATAAACTTATTCATCTATAATTACTGTATATTATTACAGTGCTACACTTTTCAGGTTATTGGTACTTAGAGTGAGGGCCCAATGATAATTACTTTGTCAAAAATGTTTGTTTTGGCAGAAATGTCCTTATTTTGCCCCTACATGAAGTAGCAGGCAAAGACACAGTTCATATTGAAGTTGGACTCATGCTCCTCCACTCTGCTCTCTCTGGTCCACTCTCAAAAGGCCATTAGACATTATCATTTGACTACATTTTTAAAATCTATATAGGAAAACCCAATAAATTAAACATAAGTAGCATATTAGTCTGATGGGGCTGCCAAACAAATTACCATGGACTGAGTGGCTTAAACAATATAATTTTATTTCCTCAGAGTTCTAGAGGTTAGAAATCCAGAATTAAGGTGTTGGCAAGGCAACTTTCTTTCCTTGACTTATAGATGACTATTTTCTGATATCTCCAAATGGTATTCTCTTCTCTGTATGTCTGCATCCTAATTTCATCTTCTCAAAAGACACCAGTCATACTGGATTCGGGTCCACACATATGACTTAATTTTATCTTAATTAGCTCTTTAAAATGCTATCTCTAAATAGAGTCAAATTCCAAATTACTGGGGGAGGGGTTAGTATCTCAACATATACATTTGGTGGTGGATACAATTTAGTCCACAATAGGTAGTAATTGAAGCTGTGGGTGTGGTATAATATTGCCTCTTATAGAAAGCATAAGAGGAGAGGGCCTGGGATTACAACATGAGGAATCAAACATTTAATACCCAAAGGAAAAATGGTGAATGAGGAATGAGAATCTTTGAGAGAAAACAGAGGGGGAAACTAGTTTACAGAAGTCCAAGGGATTTAAT
This sequence comes from Myotis nattereri, assembly GCF_964212035.1. Lineage (NCBI taxonomy): Eukaryota > Metazoa > Chordata > Mammalia > Chiroptera > Vespertilionidae > Myotis > Myotis nattereri. The sequence goes on along the minus strand of NC_138082.1, from coordinate 88,300,688 downwards.
GTCTTGAAAAGGAGTCAGTTGTGAAAAGGATAGAAAGTTAAAGAAAGAGCAAGTAGAATGAGGACTGGAAAAGGATTCTTGTCTTCTGTTTTATCTACTCAATGTCTAACACAGAAACTGGTGTTTAATAGTCATTAAGCAATGAATTAATTATGTATTGCCATATTTGAGTTTTGAGGGAGGAGAAAGATGACAAGGCTGAACACTTTAGAATTGGCTTCCCATATTTGTGCAAACTTGAAGACGTTAATATCTTAGAAGCTCAGTTCCAAATAAATTTGATAATTTTTATCTCCCAGTTTTGATTGAGATTATATGTCTGTGACACATATCAAAGAAACACAGTGAGCATTATTCTAACTACTTATTGAAGTACTTTAAGCATTGTGATCAAATTAATTAGAGGTAGAAAGAAACAGAGACTGAATATATATCAAGCCACCTCCTTACTAGAGAGGCTTTTGTTCAGATGTGAATTTCAAAGGGCAATTTTGGGTGAGAAATGGGAAGCTCTGCTGCAGCAGAAGAGAACCAAGGCAATGCCACTAGAGCGGGCAAAAGCAAGGCTGGGCAAAGCAAGTGTCCCGCACCCTGGCATGAGCAGGCCAGCATGTGAACAGCTCAGTGTGACTAATGTCTGAACAGGATAATCTTACTTTAAAATCAAGTTAAAAGTAAATAAACCCAGAAATGAAATATTTTTTTTAATATATGTGATGTTTTTAAAAGTAAATTAATCAATAATTGAAAGGCATAGGTTATGGACTTCATACATGTACTAGTAAGCCTTTAAGAAAGAAAGATAAGCAAGTTCCCTACCCTGAGAGACTACTCCAGCATCTTGGGGGCTGAAACATTCACATGTAGAGACCTATCAAACAAAAGGGCATCCATAGAGCATTTGTCCATGTAACCAGGCATTTCCCCTGACTAAGGGCCTGAGTTGTCCAGGTGGCTTCTGCAGGTGGGTGAAAACTCATGAACATGGGCATTGAAACCTGACCTATTAAGTCAAAGCTAAATGGCAAGAAAGTGCAAAATCTCCCTTAAAGAAATAGATTGCAATACTAGCACATATAATCCTCATAACTACACGAGAGAAATATTGTTAAATGTATTCTACAAATTCAGTTTTGAATCCCAAAGAACATACACAGCTGTCAATGAGCAGAACCAGTTTGTGCTCTTAGCATCTAAGAAAGTTCCTGGCACATAGAGGGCCCTCATTAATATTTATTGAAGTTAATACAGGGCCAGATGTACAACACAGATTCCCTCTACTTTTCTCATTTTTTTTTAGCAATTTTTGGAGTATATTTTACAAAAGATGATTTTTACAAGTCAATTTCAAATTTGTCACTCTAATCTGACCTATTTAAAGATGGCATTTGATAGAGTTGGAGAGATAAGTTTGGGTTGTTGTTTGTAATAAAAAACAAAAATAAACAAGTTTAAAAAGATGTGGAAAGGAAGATAGAGACTACTGCTCAGCCATTTATTTATCCTTTGCTGCCTTGGGCATTCCTTTTCAAAATAGACCTCCACAAAAGTAAAGATTCGGTGCATTGGCCTTTCAGAATATTATGATACAGGACCATTTTCAAAGAATGGGGGTAACTGCCTTTTGGGAACCCAAGGGTGCACCATGCAGAACCGGACTTACTGATTTGGCTCAGCATTGTGAAATACAACAGGAAATTGTCGTGTTGTCAGCACTCTGCTGGTCTAGCTTCCTGGCAGACACACTTGATGCTGGAAGGCTTCTCATTGTATGTCCACTTTGTGCTCCTTTTCCAAATTGGTCTCAAAGCCTGGGGGTGGAGGTTGGGAGATATGGGTAGTCCTAGCCCTCTACCTTCCTCGACCTGGGATAAGTACCCCCATTGTTCTGGGCCATCATTTTCCCATCTTTAAAGTACTATAGGAGATATGAGGAGATAATTCTAAAAATTCTCTTTAAATGGAGGATTTTATGATCCAAACAGTTTAGAAGGCTGCTCAGGCTGAAATGTTTAGCTGTTGTATAAGCAATTTTGCTGTTATAACCTAAAAAGGTCCTGGAAATAATTCCAGGAATATCCTCACCATGACAACCATTGATTCGGATGTTGTCGATGGGCTGATTCCCTAAAGTTGAGTGCATTTTGTGCACTTTAGAAATTAGGTGATAGACCCAGGTAGACGAAGACATCGACTACTTGCCTTTGTTCTCCCGGAGCCCTGGTGCTTTTAGCAGTGTTATCCAAAGTCTTCTTGATGTCTTAAAAATGTCAATTCTGCCTTTCTTCTAGCCCTGCTCTTACTTTTCCCAAACTAAGAAAAACAACTCCAGAATCCAAAGTTACCTCAGGTCTAATGCCTCTTTGCTGATAATAAAACAAACTTTTCTTACTTAATGAGAACAGCCTGAAGTCTATGTTAAGAAGAAAATACAAACTAGCCAAGATTTTCAAGGAACAGAGAGCCAACTAAATAGCTGAGCACCGTTTCCTCTGGAATGTGAGCTGATTACCCACCAAGCTAAAATGCTCAGAGGGCCGTGGAAACAAATCTCCATATTTTGCCTCTAACCATTTTCTCTCATTTTAGTTATGAATTTTAGTAAATTATCAAAAAAGGATGTTCTTGTAGTTCATTCAATCCTCTTTCTCAGCCTTTCCTTTCCAAGTTGGGCTGGAGGATATCCAAGTGATTAGGGAAATAAAAATTCACAAAACGAGCAGGCTGGAAATTGATGGTGATTCCTCAGTGCCCACATAATTAGGTATGCCCCTTACTTTGTGTTACTCTGATTAAAGTTTTCTTCGATTGTTACAGGTTCTGTTTTGATAATGATAACAAATGCCATTATTTACATGTTTCACAGAGTCCTATGATGCTTTAGCTTTTTTATGTATTTCTCCTCCTCTCAGATAGTGTATCTCTCTCCTTTGTGACCCTGCACATCTCTACTCACCTGTCTTATTCTCTCTCCTCTCTCTCTACCTTCTCTCCCCACCACCCTCTCACTCCTATTTGATCTGCTTTTCCCAACTACTCTTGATCTCCTTCTACTCTTTCTCCTTTTTCTACTTATTGCTATTTTTTTTTCTTTTTCTATATATTTTATTGATTTTTTACAGAGAGGAAGGGAGAGAGAGATAGAGAGTTAGAAACATCGATGAGAGAGAAACATCGATCAGCTGCCTCCCGCACATCTCCCACCGGGGATATGCCTGCAACCCAGGCACATGCCCCTGACCGGAATCGAACCCGGGACCATCCAGTCCGCAGGCCGACGCTCTATCCGCTGAGCCAAACCGGCTTCGGCACTTATTGCTATTTTTGATATCATTCCTCACTCTTTTTTCCCAATTACAGTCAAGCTGGTCACTCAGTATAAATGAAATGACTTAAAGGGTTTTTTGTTTTTTTTTTTAGATGTGTGTCCATATTTTTGGGAAAAATATCTATAACTTCAATTTAATAAGCATTGGGTTTGTGCAGTGTGAGGCTATGATGGGCACTGAAGATATGAAACTAAATAATACACAGCCCCTATATGAAATATCTAGAGGGGAAGAAACATGTGTTTTGATTGAGGAGTCAGAATGTGTGATGGGTAAAAGTGAAATAGTTTTATTTTTCCAATAACTTCCACAATTGCATTTTGCCAGTCTCCCTCTGTTGCTGAGGACTGGATTCAATGAGTGTCATGTCTTTCCCTTAAGGCTTTAATTGGTATTTATTGCTTTATATTATCTAGCTTTAAGGCTTTGTGCTAAAGGATTTTATTTCAATAGTTGCAGATTCATTCACCATAACAATGCCTATTCTACCATGATGGAGATATTTCCAATTCCAACTCTTTTTTTGAGCAAAATATGAGAAAAATCATTCACAAAATCACAACATTTTTCTGTCACTTAATGGCGACCTATTGAAAGAGAGTTGTCACAGAATATATCCATGGATATTAGAATGAATTCACAGATCTGCAGGTAGATAAAACGAAATTCTTTGGTTCCTTCTTTGTCTATAGATTGCTTTCTCTGCCTAGGCTATGCTCTCTCTGGACAAAATATGTACATTCAAGTACCAAGCAATGAGCCGATAGGGTGAGTTAGACTTCAACCTTAGTCACCTACATGTTTACAAGCATGTGCTTTACAAACAATGTACCCTTAAAAAACTCTCTGGCTGTCTGGCAGGTGTGTGTTCGCTTGGTTGAACATTGTCCCATGAACCAGAAGGTCATGGTTTGATTCCTGGCTCAGGCATCTGCCAGGGTTGTGAGCTCAACCCCTAGACCCCTGGTGGGAGCCATGCAGGAGACAACTGATCAATGTTTCTCATCAGTGTTTCTATCTCTCTCTCCCTCTCTTTTCCTCTCTCTGAAATCAATAAAAACATATATGTTTAAAAAATTAGATTCATGCCTGTGTCCAAGTGAGTATCCCACTGGTGTCTATGACAGATAGGCTTGGGCCAAGTTTGTACCTGACCCAGTCATCATCAGTCATTTCACATGATAGATGCTTTCTGTAATTGTTCCAATCTGGCCACAAAGCATGTCTCATGTGATGCTTAATCAATTACTGACATTTAGATACTGGGGTCCCATTCAAATATAAAGTCTGACTGTCCAGGGTTAGGGTGTTGGCATCTGTTTACTTTTACTTATTTGTTTTTGGTCTTTAAATAAGTGATGAGATGCATATTGATTCTTAGCATAGTGTATCTGCTATATTTCAGACCAACGGTTTAAGATAAATAAATGAGAAGGACATGATCTTTGCCAGAACAGTCTGACAAAAGCTGTGATAGAATTACAAATAGGACAGTGCAGAAGACAGGAAAGGATCATTTATGAACAGGGTGGACAGAGGCGATGCATACCCTGACTTCAGAAGAAGAAGGAATTATCTGAGCTGAAGGGGCAAAAATATGCATTTCAGAGATGATGCAAGTGTGAAAGGGAGAAAGGGAAGGGCACATACTAACTGAGTTTAAAATAAATAGATCTTCCCTGGCCAGGTAGTTCAATTGGCTATAGCATCCTCTCAATATACCAAGGTCTTGGGTTCAATCCCTGGTCAGGGCACATACAAGAATCAATCAATGAATGCCTAAATAAGTGGAACAGCAAATCAATCACTCTCTGTGCATGTGTCCCTCTGTCTCTCTATCTCTCTTCCTTTTTCTCTCTCTCTAAACTCAATTATTTTTAAAGGCTTAAAATAGATAGATCCTAACTCAAAAAGTCAAAATTGGATTATTTTCCTCTGAGGTGATTATGGATAGAAATAGGTATTACATATATTTTCTTAATTGGACAGGAGAATGGTAGCCAGTCCCATGTGAATATCTCATTGCTACAGATATCCCACAGATAAGATCAAAAGCTGCTCATAAGGTGGTTATTTCATGAAAGCTACACCACAGCTCATATCCCTCTAGACCAGACGGCTTCTCTGAGTTCCCTCCAGTCCCAGTGGGAGCTGTTATCAGGGTGCAGAGGAAGAAAGAAACCTGGTGCTTTTTGATGAGATCCACTGGGGATAATAACCTCATCAAATCTGAACTTTGTTGGGATCTTCCTATGGAGAATGAGATTCCTGGAAACAGCCACACACAAACACCTTAATGAACCAAGCCCTCCAAGTACTCGGTTTTAGAGCTATCATATGCCCTTTGCCTGAGAAAGAGCACCTTCGTCCTGTTCCGAACAGTTACTTTCAGGGAGAAAATCCTTCCTTGCACTGAATAGAAGCACGCGATGCCTGCCACCATTCAAAACTTATTCTTTTATGAGTGAGGTGAATAATCACATAAGGAAGGGGAGTGCTAAGGCAGGCTGTTTGGGGAGGTGAATAAAGAGTTGGGAGAAGGAGATTATAAATTCTTGGCTTCTCTCCTCCTCTGCTGCTGATTAGACAAGTTGCTGTAGGGAAAGATGCTGAGTCCCAGGTGCGCCTCTAGGTTCTGTTAGATAGAGATAATGATGCATTATTTATTGCGCATGCTAACGGACTCATTAAACATGATAATGGACTTCTGGATATACAGTATATCTTCTACATTTCTCTTGTTATTGGATGACATGAGGCATGCAGGGACCCAACTTGTCAAATCCAGAACTGGTATTTTAGGTGAGCATAAGCAAAAGTTTTCCAAGGATAGGATACTTCTTATTATGAAAAAAGGCTGAAGTCCACTTCAGGGGAAAAGTGCTGATGTTTGTATGGGTGGACATTCCCAGTAGGGGAGGAGTTGAATCTCTCCACCTTCTGGTCTCATCTCAGAGTTCCTGGGTATTTCAACAGGGAGTGCTATAGAATGGAATTTAGGACAATGGGAAACCAATACACATTAAATTGGACAGTAGTTTTCTGGAAAGCAATTTGACAATGTGTATCAAACATATTCAAATAGACCCTGGCCAGTGTGGCTCAGTTGGTTGAGCGTCATCCTATGCAACAAAAAGTTGCAATGTACAATTCCAGGTCAGGACATGTGCCCACACTGTGGGTTTGGTCCCTGGTCAGGGTGCTTATAGGAGGCAACCAATCAATTTTTCTCTCTCACATTGACGTTTCTCTTTCTCTCTCTCCTTTCCTTTCCTCTCTCTCTCAAATTAATGAAAATATATATTTAAAAATATTCAAATAGTTTGAAGGTTTTATTTAGTAGTTTCACTTTTAGAATTTCATCTTTAAGAAATAATAATATATAAAATCTTACCTGTTGTAATAGCATGGATGAACCTAGAACAGTGGTTCCCAACCTTTATTTGGCCATGCCCCACCCAAGCATCTCTAAAATCCTAATGTCTCCTTCCCCTTTGATATATAATTCTTATTAATAAAAGGTAAACTCCTATTCATGTGGAGGAATTCTAAAAGGCCATTAACTTGGTTCAGCGAACATGGCAACCATGAAAGAGAAAAATAAAAGAACAAAAGAACAGTTGAAGTACTGAGGAAGAAATCACTAAGAAAATGTTAAAAAATAATAATATGAAGTGATATGAAAAAATAGCAAATAAAGTTTCAAAACATATAATAGAGAACTGAAATGTATAAATACGTCACAATATATATTTACATACTATATATGAGGCCCCTAGAACCATAAGAAATGCAAAAAAAAAAATCACTGTTAATAAATCATTCTTGAATTGCCCCCTTAAAAATTAAATTGCCCCTCTGTGAGGCATGTGTCCCGTGTTGGAAACCACTGACCTAGAAGATATTATGCTAAGTGAAATAAGCCAGTCAGAGAAAGACAAGTACCATATGATTTCACTTATATGTGGAATTTCGTGAACAAAATAAGCTAACAAACAAAATAGAAACAGACTCCTAGATACAGAGAACAGACTGACGGCTGTCAGAGGAATGGGGTTTGGAGGAGTGAGTGAAAAAAACAACAACAAAGTACGTATTGGTAGTTGTAGAGTAGTCAGAGAAACGTAGATCACAGCATAGTGGATATAGTCCATAATATCATAGTAACTATGTATGGGGCCAGGTGGGCACTTGAAGCAGTGGGTGGCCTCTCTGTAAAGTACATGATTTTCTAACCACTTTGCTGTAAATCTGGAAAGAATATGGAATAGTATTGAGAATTTTTTAAAAAATCAATAAAACTGAAAACATTTACAAAAATAAATTAGACAAAGAAAGAAAGGGGGGGGTCAATGGGGAAAAGGAGACATATGTACAACTAACAATAAAAAAATAAATAAAAATATATGAAAATTAAAAATGTAAGCAAAGAAGACATTTCTCTTGTCATTATTATAAAAACAAAAATTGTAAGTAGCCTAGATACCCAACATTTTATTTAGTTTAAGTGAAAAGTCCATCAATATAGTGGAATATGGTGCATCCATTTAAAATTATGTTTTTAAATTATTTGATGACCTGAGGAGATTTTTACAAATATAATCTTGCATACAAAGAGTTAGATGTAAATTTTTGTGCACAGTTTGACCCTTTGGAACATGTATGTGTTAAGTGTGTGTGAGAGAATCAGTATATGTGAAGACAGAAAATGAAAGGCAATGAATTACCAACAATGATCTATAAATGCTTAAAATTATTGTGTTTTCTTGTTTTTCTCTTTAACATGTTCTCTCAGTTTTCAAATCATCTACCATAATTATTTTATATATTTTACCAAAAGTCAATGGTTTGGCAATATGAATCTTCAATTATTCATGCATGGATGCCATGCTCGTGCACGTCGCCTACTTTGATGGAGTGGGAGCAGAGGTGGCATGGACGACTGTCCAGCAGATCCTCTGAGAGCCTTTCTGTGGCTCAGCTGTGTGTTCATCTGCTAAGTCCGTGGCAGGTGCTTCTCAGGTAACCTGCATTTCAAAATGAAAAAAGACGTGTAGAACAGAGCCGGAGGGGAGCCATGATGGCAAACATATGGCATGAATGAGAATCCAGACTTTTCTGTAGTAAACCGCTGAGAATTGATGGCTGTTCTTACCATAGAATAACAAAGAAAAAACTTGAGTAACATAGTCTATGCCATTTAATTTTCTATTTTAGAGATTAGTTAAGTGACTAATTAGCTGGTTATTTTAAACAAGTAATTGGTTGTTAATCTTCTAGACCTAGATAGAAACAGACTCAGCTGTCTCAGGAGTAACAATATCAAGTCAAACCAAATATAATGCCTTCTAATTTTCACCTTCATCCAGTGAGTATTTCCAATTTCCTGATTAGATACATGCATGAATATAATTTATTCTCTATGTTCACTTCCATACCTTTATTCCCTGATTTTTTAAAATCTGATTTATAGCTGTGCCAAAATAGTAAATTTAGTCATAATTTTGATATATTAAACCTTACAGCCCAATTATTTCCTAGAATAAACTTGTATTTCTTTGATGTCTTAAATTTTCCCATTATTATATCTGTTTATACATTTTGGTAGAAATCCCAATGAAGACTGTAATGTCTTCTCAGTAAATAACCACAGAAAGTAGAGGATGTCAGGGTGTCTCACCACTGGTAAGGTTACCTTTAATCTCTTACTCAGGATGATGCTTAACAGGATTCATCACTGCAAAGTGACTATTTTTCCCTTCGTCATTATTGGGCAATCTGTAGGGAGATACTTTCATACCATGTAAATACCCTGTCCCTCATGAAACATCCATTAATTTCAATATACATTGGTGGTTTGGTCAGGAAATATATATGTCAGAATAAACACATGGATTCTCATTGTGTTGAATGGATTATAACCTGCGATAATCATTATCTGATTTGCTGGTCAAATTGCCCAAGTTTGACCACTGAGAGCTCCATCAATCTGGCTCCTATCCTTTTTGGGTCTCTCGACAGCTCTTGAGATGTTTCATATTTCTGGCCCAAAAGGATATTCTGGACTCTATTTGTTCTTTATCTAAAATCAGCTGCTTTCCCAAGGAGCTCTGGTTTCTACTGATGGAGAAGAGTATTTAGAAACCAAGAGGTAGGCTTTGTGTGTGCTCATTCTCAGTGGAGCTGGGAAATATGAAGAGATATAAATATGTTGATGTATCCATATCCTTACCTCTCTCTATCTAAAACCTTGACTTCATATTGTTACTTCAAATTCCAATCCAAATTCACAGAGTTCAGTTTACTGTTTCCTCTAACTATATTTGCAAATTTCTTTAATACTGAGAAATCCACTTCCCATTACATTCATATTTAATTTTTTGCTTAATCATAAAATACACCGAAAGTAGTTTCAGAACTGCTAACTCACAGCAATTGAGAAAAGAAGCCTACAACTGGAGTTCACTAATCGTTTACAGCTATTTTTATTTTTAGTCTGAGTGTGCACAGTTAAAACATTGCATAGCTACCTAAATTATACCTGTTTTGCTTCAGGGTAGTCACAGTATTTCTTGGGAACATAATTATGTCATTTGGCTTCTTGTTTGAATTTAAATTTATGGTGTTTTTTTCTTCCCAATCCTTACTGATTTTATATTTTTGAATACATAAAACATTAACCTAGTTCCCTAAGTCAAAACTATAAAAAAATACAATTGAAGAAGTGACCTTCCTCCACATACAACATTTCTACTCCATTCATAGCCAGTCCTTATAAGTAATCAATCTCATTCATGTATGGTTTATTTGTACAGTTTCTTTTAGTGAAAAAAAGTTCAATATACATGTATTTTTACTTTCCATGTTCTCTTGTATGAAATAGCATACCTTTTAATTTGTTTTTTTTATTTAGCAGTGTATTTTGAAGATCAACCTCTTACATATGACCTTTAATGTCATTTCCAACATGTTGTTAAGACAGTGTAGCAATTAGCAATTTTGTGCATATGCATGTGTTGGTGATGTATCTTCTAACTAAATTCCTAGAATTGGGTCAAAAGTAAAATTTATTTTTCATTTTTTTAAGTATTTCCAAATACTCTCTCATAGTGGTTATGACAGTTTGTGTATCTACCAAATACAACTTGTATGATTGTGTCTGTTTGTTTCCCCAAAGCTCAGCTGCAGAAAGGCAAGCTTAGGTTGTTCCTCCTGCCTCTCTATTTAAAGTATTTTTCTAGCTCTTTATTGTTTCAAGTGGAAGAAGGGAGATTCTGCATGAACTCAGTCCACTAAATTAACCAGAAATGTTTCCATTGAAGAGTGCCTGTCACATGTCACCACTTTGACTTTGTGATGGTCTTATCCACACATCCTCCTCCTCAGTAGATCTTACGTTCATCCACAGAAGAAAAGCAAGGAGTGTTTGCACTTCACCCAGTGTGTAGCACAGATCTCCATATTGTTCTCAAGAAAATATTTGATTAACTAGTGTATTTGTTTTAAAAAGATAGGTAATAAACAATGGAATACTAAGGCAAAATGTAAAGAAAATACACATAAAGCCAGTTTGTTTTTTCCTTTCCCTCAGTGCTCTAGTTGCACTCTTTCTAAATTGTACCATGACTTTCTTTGTAGTTTCATCTGAAAAAACAAATTGAAACTGAAACCTAAATAAGGGGTCATTGAGTGAAGGGCATTCCAAGACCCCATGAGAAATTACCAGGCCACCTGATGAGAGATGTGGACTGGAAAATGACTCCTGATGAGTCTGAAATACAGTATGTCTCTCTGTCTGAACTCTCCATTTCCTGCTGCCACTTCTCACATCAAGCCCCTAACACAGGAGAGTTTCCTGGGGAATTTAAACTGACAGCTCCACGTTGATTAGAAGCCTTAGGACAGGGTATCTCTGAAATGAGATCAATGTTAGAGTGCTATCGCCCACAGCAGCCATGGAAGAAGAGGAATACAAAATAAAATAAATCTTCATACTAGTTTTTATTAGAAGAAAATATGAGTCAGAAGCATGGGAAAGGAAAAGCGTTTCACATTGTGCCCTTAAAATATTCTCAGCAATGTCAATAGGAGACAAACTTTCTCCCTCTAAATAGTAAAAGGAAAGGCCTTGGTATCTACATGAAATTTGCCACAGCTTGAAATTACACATATTTTCAAATATTTAGGATATAGATTTATTTAAAGCAGTTTTAGGTTTAAAATAAAAGTGAGAGGAAGGAACAGAGATTTCCCATTTATCCCCTACTCCACACATCCTATACCTGATGGTGCATTTCTTGCAATTGATTGACCTTCATTGACACATCATAATCACCCAAAGTCTGTAGTTTACATTAGTGTTCACTCTTTTTTTTTTTTTTTAAATATATTTTATTGATTTTTTACAGAGAGGAAGAGAGAGAGATAGAGAGTTAGAAACATCGATGAGAGAGAATCATCGATCAGCTGCCTCCTGCACATCTCCCACTGGGGATATGCCCGCAACCCAGGTACATGCCCTTGACCGGAATCGAACCCGGGACCTCTCAGTCCGCAGGCCGACGCTCTATCCACTGAGCCAAACCGGCTTCGGCAGTGTTCACTCTTGATGTTGTACATTTAATGACTTAGAATAAATGTATAATGGCATATTTATCACTATAATATCATACAGAATATTTTCACTGCCCTAAAGTCCTCTATGATCTGCCTGTCTATCTTGCCAGCTGGTCCCTAGCAACCACTGGCCTTTGTACTGTCTCCATAGTGTTGCCTTTTCCAGAATGTCACATACTTGAAATCATACATTGCCTCCTTAGGTCAGCCTTTTTCATTAAAAATATTCATTTAAGATTTCTCCATTTTTATCATGCCTTGATAGCTCATTTCTTTTTAACACTGAGTAATATTCTACTGTCTGGATACATCCCATTCATCTACTGAAGGACATTTTGGTTACTTCCAAATTTTGGCAATTGAAGGTAAAGTCTCTATAAATATCCATATGTTGGGTGTGATATGGACATACCTTTATTTTTCTTTTTTTAATATGTTTTTTTTTTATTGGCTAAGGAATTACATATGTGTCCTTATCTCCCCATTTCCCCCCCTCCCATGCTCATGCCCACACCCCCCTAGTGTCTGTGTCCATTGGTTAGGCTTATATGCATGCACACAAGTCCTTCGGTTGATCACGCCCCCTTCCCCCCACCCTCCCCTGCCTTCCCTCTGAGATTTGACTGTCTGATTGATTCTTCTCTGTCTCTGGATCTGTTTTTGTTCATCCATTCATGTTGTTCATTATATTCCACAACTGAAGTGAGGTCAGGTGATATTTATCTTTCTTTGACTGACTTATTTCACTTAGCGTAATGCTATCCAGTTCCATCCATGCTGCTGCAAATGGTAGGAGTTCCTTCTTTTTTATAGCAGCATAGTATTCCATTGTGTAGATGTACCATTATTTTTTAATCTACTCACCTGCTGATGGGCAATTAGGCTGTTTCCAAATCTTGGTTTTTGTAAATTGTGCTGCTATGAACATAGGAGTGCGTATATCCTTTCTGATTGGTTTTTCTGATTTCTTGGGATATATTCCTAGAAGAAGGATGACTGGGTCAAATGGGAATTCCATTTTTAGTTTTTTGAGGAAACTCTATACTGTTTTCTACAGTGGCTGCATCAGTCTTCATTCTCACCAGCAGTGCACCGGGGTTCCTTTTCTCTGTATCCTCTCCAGCACTTGTCACTTATTGATTTGTTGATGATAACCATTCTGACAGGTGTGAGATGGTAACTCTTTGTCGTTTTGATTTGCATCTCTCTGATAATTAGTGACTTGGAGCATGTTTTCATATCAATTGATGTGGAAAAAGCATGTGACAAAATCCAACACCCTTTCTTGATGAAAACCCATAGCAAAGTGGGAATAGAGGGATCATACCTCAACATAATAAAAGCCATATATGACAAACCTACATCCGACATGACACTCAATGGGCAAAAACTAAAACCATTTTACCTAAGAACAGGAACAAGACAGGGATGCCCACTTTCACCACTCTTGTTAGACATTGTAGTGGAAGTGTTAGCCATAGCGATTAAACAAAAAGAATAAATAAAAGGTATCCAAATTGGAAAAGAAGAAATAAAACTGTCATTATTCACAGAATACATAATACCGTTTATAGAAAACCCTAAAGACTCCATCAAAAAATTATTAGCCTTAATAAATGAATTTGGCAATGTAGCAGGACACAAAATTAACACCCAGAAATTAATGGCATTTTTATAGAACAATAGTGAACTTACAGAAAGAGAGACTTAAAAAGCAATCTCATTTACCATTGCACCAAAAAAATTAAGATACCTAGGAATAAACTTAACTAAGGAGGTAAAAGACCTATACTCAGAAAACTACAGGACGCTGAAAAAAGAGATAGAGGAAGACATAAACGAATGGAAGAACATACCATGTTCATGGATTGGTAGAATCAACATCATTAAAATGGCCATACTACCCAAAGCAATTTATAGATTCAATGCAATCCCCATTAAAATACCGAGGGCATATTTCACAGACCTGGAAGGAACTCTCCAAAAATTCATCTGGAATAAAAAAAGACCCCGAATAGCCACAACTATCTTGAGAAAGAAGAAAAAAGTTGGAGGGATCTCAATACCAGAAATCAAGTGATATTACAAAGCCACTATTCTCATAACTGCCTGGTACTGGCACAAGAAGGGACATATAGACCAATGGAATACAATGGAGAACCCAGAAATCTACCCAAACCACTATGCTCAATTAATATTTGGCAAAGGAGGCAAGAGCATACAATGGAGTCAAGACAGTTTCTTCAATAAATGGTGTTGGGAAAATTGGACAGAAACATGCAAAAAATGAAACTAGACCACCAACTTACACCATACACAAAAATAAACTCAAAATGGATAAAGGACTTAAACGTAAAATGGGAAACCATAAGAATCTTAGAGGAATCCACAGGCAGCAAAATAGAAATATGAGGAAGCAATATCTTCACTGATACAGCTCCTACGGCAGTGATGGCGAACCTATGACACGCGCGTCAGAGGTGATACGCGAACTCATTTTTTTTGGTTGATTTTTCTTTGTTAAATGGCATTTAAATATATAAAATAAATATCAGAAATATAAGTCTTTGTTTTACTATGGTTGCAAATATCAAAAAATTTCTATATGTGACACAGCACCAGAGTTAAGTTAGGATTTTTCAAAATGCTGACACGCCGAGCTCAAAAGGTTCGCCATCACTGTCCTAGGGCAATGGAAATGAATGAGATAAGAAACAAATGGGACTGCATCAAAATAAAAAGCTTCTGCACAACAAAAGAAACCATCCACAAAACAAGAAGAACGCCCACTGCATGGAAGATGCAATGTTATCTCCAATAAGGGTTGTTTTTCTTTTTAATTTCTTTATTGATTAAGGTATTACATATGTGTCCTTATTCCCCCATTACCCCCCAACACCCCCACTCATGCCCTAACCCCCCCTGTTGTCTGTGTCCATTGGTTAGGCCTGTATGCATGCATATAAGTCTTTTGGTTGATCTCTCCCACTTACCCCCACCCTCCCCTACCTCCAGATAATGTTTAATCTCCAACATTTATAGGGAACTCATACAACTTAACAAAAGGAAGATAAACAATCCAATCAAAAAATGGTCAATGGACCTAAATAGATACTTTTTGAAAGAGGACATAAAGTAGGCCAAGAGACATATAGACATACATTTTCAATGCCTTTAAGAAAATACCAAGGAACAACTATTTCTGGATTGTATGGTAAAAGCATGTTTGGCTGTGGGGAGCCTGCACGGCCATGGCATACTCAGCCCAAGGGCGCCTTATGTGCTATGCCAGCTCAGCCTGGTTCAGTGACCCTGAGTGGGGGTGGTGAAAAGATTGAGAAAAGACAGACAAGAGAATGAAAGCTGGGTCTCCGTGGGACGCTGCTCCCTGATGGGGAGACAGTGCCAGCGCCCACAAGCCGTGTCTTTATTTTATAGTAGATGCCACCAAGCAAAGTAGGGGCGTGATCAAGATATTTACAGCATTCTCATTGGTTTCAACCCTCCTCAACTACATGCACCTGAACTCTATCACACAGGCACATGGGGCCACGTGTTCGGACAACAGGCTCAAGCTTACAGCTATATCTGTTGGCTAATTGTGCTGGGAAGGCTCTGCCCTCCAAGCTGGGACTTGCACATGGCAATTAGAGGACTGTGCCCTCTCCTCAATACAAGGCCCGAACCTGTCCAAAACACTGTAGCCGCGCTCCATATTTGGCTTAGTAAGAAATGCCAAACTGTCTTTCAAGGTGCCCAGACCAGCTTGCATTCCCACCAGCAATGTCTGAGAGTTCCTGATGCTCCACGTCCTCACCTTATCAGTGTGGCAGATTTTTGGCCATTCCAATAAATGTGTAGTAATATCAGATGTTACTTAATTGTCATTTCACTGATGACATATGATGTGAAGCATTTTTTCATATGCTTATTTGCCCTCTGTATATCTTATTCCATGGGGAGCTTGTTAAGATATTTGGTCCATATTTTAATTGGGTTACTAATTATTGTTGAATTTTAAGAGTTCTTTACATATTTTGGATAATATTCCTTTATCAGATGTGTATTTCTCATACATATTATCTATGGCTTGTCTTCTAATTGCCTTGATAATTGTCTTTCACAGAGCAGAGAATTTTTAAATTTGTAATGAATTCCAGCTCAATTATTTCATGGATTACATCTTTGGTGTTTTACCTAAAAATACATTCACACCCAAAGTCATTTAGGTTTACTCCTATGTTATCTTCAAGGAGTATTATAGTTTTGTATTTTACAATTAGGTCTAGATCAATTTTGAATTAACTTTTGTGAAGAGTGTAAGATTTGTGTCTAGCTTCATTTTTTGCATGCAGGTGTCCAGTTGTTCCAGTATCTTTTATTGAAGAGACTGTTTTTGCTCCATTTGGATTCCCTTTGTTTTGTTTTGTCAAAAGTCAATTACCTGTACTTATGTAGGTCTATTTCCGTACCCTCTGTTCAGGTCCATTGATCTATTTGCCTATTCTTTTGGCAACACCAAACTCTTGATTACTGTAGCTTTATAGCAAACCTTGAACTCAAGTTGTGTCAGACCTCAAGTTTGTTGATATCTACAAAATAATGTGTGGGAATTTTAATTCAGAATTGAGTTGAATTTCTAGATTAAACTGGGAACAACTGAAAATGTTGACTTTTATTGTCCATGGACATGCAGTATTCTGCTTATTTAGTTCTTTGATTTTATTAATTAGTTTTATGTTTCCCATGTAGATCTTGAATATATTTTATTAAATATATACATAAATATTTTTATTTTGGGAGATGTTAATATAAATGATAATGTGTTTTTAATTTCAAATTCCACTTATTCATTGTTGCTAAGTGGGAAAGCAATTGGCTTTTGTATATTAACTGTGTATCCTGCAACATTGCTATAATCACTTATTAGTTCCAGTGGTCTTCTGATCAATTCTTTCAGATTTTCAACATGAACTATTATGAGAAAAAGGAGAGTTTCATTTCTGTCTTCCCAACATGTATATGTTTTGCTTCTTTTTCTGGCCTTATTGGGTTAGCATGAACTTCTGTTATGATGTTAAAAAATAAATAGTGATGTTTGATGGTCTGTTTGGTATTTCTCTGTCTCTGGAACTATTTTTGTTCATCAGTTTATGTTGTGCATTATATTCCACAACTGAGTGAGATCATGTGATATTTATCTTTCTCCAGCTGGCTTATTTTGCTTAACATAATGCTCTCCAGGTCCATCCATGCTGTTGCAAATGGGCAGAGTTCCTTCTTTTTTACAGCAGTGTAGTATTAAATTGTGTAGATGTACCATTCTTTTGTAATCCACTCAGCTGCTGATGGACACTTAGGCTGTTTCCAAATTTAGCTATTTTAAATTGTGCTGCTATGAACATAGGGGTGCATATGTCCTTTCTGAATGGTGGTTTTGATTTCATGGGATATATTCCTAGAGGTAGGATTACTGGGTTAAATGGGAGTTCTATTTTTAACCTTTTGAGGAAACTTCATACTGTTTTCCACAATGGTTACACCAGTCTGCATCCCCACCAGCAGTGCAAGATGGTTCCTTTTTCTCCACATCCTCTCCAGCAATTGTCCTTTGTTGATTTGTTGATGATAGCCATTCTGACAGGTGTGAGATGGCACCTCATTGTTGTTTTGATTTGCATCTTTGCATCTCTAGGATGACTAGTGACTTTGAGCATGTTTGTATATGTCTCTTGGCCTTCTGTATATCTTCTTTCAAAAAGTGTCTATTTAGGTCCTTGGCCCATTTTTTTATTGGATTGTGGAAGGCAGGGGAGGGAGAGGGGAGGTGGGGTAATAGATCAACCAAAGGACTTATATGCATGTATATTAGCATAACCAATGGACACAGACACTGGGGTGGTGGGGGTTTGTCCTGGGGATTGGGAGTGGC
Organism: Myotis nattereri; assembly: GCF_964212035.1. Classification (NCBI taxonomy): domain Eukaryota; kingdom Metazoa; phylum Chordata; class Mammalia; order Chiroptera; family Vespertilionidae; genus Myotis; species Myotis nattereri. The sequence continues at coordinate 88,282,811 of NC_138082.1, read as the reverse complement.
CAGGGAGGAGTGGGGGGTGGGTAGACATATGTAATACATTAAACAATAAAAAAATAAATAAATGGTGAGAGGAAGCTTTCTTGCTTTGTACCTGATCAAAGTGGAAAAGCTTCAAGATTATTAACATTGAGTATGATGATAACTTTAGACTTTTGGAGGTAATCTTTATCAAGTTGATAAAGTTCCCCTATATTTCTATCATGCCAAGAATGTTTATCATGAATGGGTGCTAGACTTTTTAAATCTTTTTTTCTGCATCTCTTGATATAATTATGTGATTTTTCTTTTTCAATGCTGATATGACAAATACCTTAATTGATTTTCAAATGTTGAATCAATCTCACATATCTGGGATAAATGCCACCTTGTCATGTTGTATAATTATTTTCATGTTCTTTTGGATTTGCTAGTATTTTGAGGATTTATCCATTTATGTTTATGAGAGATATTGGTTGGTAGTTTTCTTGTAATATCTTGGTTTTGTTTTGATATTAAGATAATGCTGGCCTCATAGAATGAGTCCAGAGACCAGAAGTGTTTCCTCTCTTCTGGAAGAGATTATAGTATTAGTATAATCTATTTCTTAAATGTTTGATAGCATTCAGCAGTATACTCAACTGGGACTTTCTGTTATGGAAGGTTATTAACTTTTGATTCAATTTTTAATAGATATAAGTTTATTCAGATTACCTAATTTTTATGTATGAGTTTTGACATATTGTGTCTTTCAAGGAATTGGTCTATTTCACCTAGGCTTTCAAATTTGTGGGCGTTCCTTCATTATCCTTTTAATTTGCATGGAATTTATAGAGATGTTCCTTTTTTCATTTCTGATATTAATAATTTATCTCTCTCTCTCTCTCTCTCTCTCTCTCTCTCTTTCTCTCTCTCTCTTTCCCTCTCTCTCTCTCTTACCTAGACTTATCTATTTTATAGATCTTGTCCAAGAATCAGATTTTGCTTTTGTTGATATTCTTTATTGATTTTTTGTTTTTAATTTTGTTAATTTCTACTCTATTTTATATTTTTTCTTTGGACTTTGTGAATTTTTTTCTTGTTTCCTAGGGTAAAAATTTAGATTCCTGAGTTTAGATTTACTTTCTTTGTGACATTTGCTATAAATAGAGTTAGGTTTTTTGACATTGATTTTGATTTATTTTTTTCACAGTAGATTCCACCTAGTGGAAGTCTTCAGGAAGAAGGTTGGGTATCCTTGTTAGACAAGTCACAGGAAACTTGTTCTAGTATTTTTCTGGTTATATGATAAAAGCACTGGGCATACCCTAGCAAACATAAGTTAAAAGAAGGTGGATGCCCATTTCTGATCCTTATTCTTAAAGTTATTGCAGCCGCCTGCCTTACCAGACTTACTGGTTTTGCCTCTTATTTTTATTTCCTTAAACTCAGCAAAATTCTCTGCTAGCTTTAAGATGTTCAGAAGTTTGTTAGTAAAGAAATACAAATCAATGTAAAATATTTGGTGATATGGGCATCCTCATTTGTGATAAGGATACTAATGTGGAGAACTTTAATTAGAACCTTTACTCTTGTGGGTAACAAATGTTACACAACCACAAATACAGCTTAATGATGGTCATGATGAATATTCATGATGATGACTGATTCAATATCACTTCTTCCAGAAAGCCTCTAAAAATTTCTCTGAAAGAAGCAAGTACTTAGTCACGGGGCTGTAAAGTACAGTGTAGGGAATCTTCTATATAATAACAGCCTAAGCAACCGTCACAGCTGAAACAACCGAATGGACGACTGAACAGGCTGAGTGGGGCGATAAAGCCGGCAGGGGGGGGGGTTATTGAGGGACGACCAAATGACTGAACACCAGGCTGTGCGGGGTGACCAGGCCAGCAGGGGGGTTAGTGAGGGACAACAAAACGACTGGACACCAGGCTGCATGGGGCGACAAAGCTGGCAGGAAGGTTAGTCAGGGATGACCAAATGACTGAGCAGCAGGCTGCATGGGGAGACCAGGCCAGAGGGGAGGGCAGTAGGGGGCCATGAGGCTGGCTGGGAAGGACAGTTGGGGGCTTTCAGGCCAGTGAGGTGGACAGTTGGGGGTGAGCAGGCCGGCGGGGGGGGGGCAGTTGGGAGCAATCAGGCCGGCAAGGGGGGGCAATTGGGGGCAAGAAGGCCGGCGGGTGGTGGGGGCGAGTTGGGGGTGAGCAGGCCAGCAGACAGAGTGGTTAGGGGCCATCAGGCAGGCAGGCAGGTGAGCGGTTAGAAGCCAGCAGTCCCAGATTGCGAGAGGGATGTCTGACTGGCAGTCGGACATCCCTTGAGGGGTCCCAGATTGGAGAGGGTGCAGGTCAGGCTGAGGAACACTTCCCATGCATGAATTTCGTGCACTGGGCCACTAATATAGTCAATAATATTAAAATAACAATGCAATGGTGATTGCTAGACTTATCGGAGTGATCACTTCATTGGCATATAAATGTCTTATCACTATGTTGTACACTTGAAATAAATATAATATAGTCTGTCAACTATAGTTGAAAAATAAAATTAAAATTGCACTCTATGAATTCCACCCACCTATAAACAATATTCAATACACTCTCACAAAAAAGAAATTGAGTATTACTATATTTTCATATTCAAGAAATGTATATATTCTTTTAAAATATTAAAAATATAAAGCCATAATACATTCTCTTTAAATATATATCACAGAAAATGTATAAAAATGTACATGTGGATGAAAAACAGGAAGGGGTGCACTTCAATGAGGATATGAACTTTGTCAGAACCCTATTAATAACTGTCATTATAACTATAAGTATTGATTTATTTGCTAAGCCTTCTTTTAATGATGGCAGAAAAACAGGGGGATTCTCTTGTGCCTATCTGGATTCTTAGGGCTGAGCTCCAGTCCTCACCCATTCTTTGTGATCAGAAATGTATATTGTAAGAATGAGTAAATGGATGAGTGAGTGAGTGAAAATGTAAGACAAACGTCTTAGCAAGGCTGATCTTGAGTGTAATGTAACACCTTCCTATGTGATACCACACCCTAACTGGCATTCCATCAATCCTGATGCCTGCCAGTTCAGTTTTGTAATACCACTCCGCTGATTATATTGATACCTACTGAAACAAAATAATGAGCATGTGTGTGTATTAGGGTTCTGAATTCGTGTGCGTGTGTGTGTGTGTGTGTGTGTGTTTTAAATATAATGTTGGTGCTAGTTTTAGAACAGGTTTAGTGGAAATGAGCCTGAGGGCACTGAAGTTTAAACAGGAAAGAGAAGACACACGTCCAACAGCTGGAACATGATTTGAGCACAGAGTGGGGGCTGGGTGTTAGAGGACTGGAGGGAGCACTGCTCGGCAGCAGGGTTGGAGCCGTGAAGTCAATGCCTGGCCCAATGCTCATGCGGTATCCACGGACATATTTTAAGAGCAGAGTTGAATATAATATATTTGCGCATACATTTAGTGTACAGTTTTATGTGTTTTACATATGTATACACCTGTGAAATTATCACCACAATCAAGGTAGTGAGCATATGCATCACCTCCCAGAGTTTTCTAATGCCCTTGGGAATGCCTCACTCCACCTCTGGGGGGCGCTGTTTTCTTGAAGTATAGCTAACATTGCATTTTCCAGAACTTTACATAAATGGAATCATATAATATGTAGTTTTTGGCTGATTCCTTTCACTATGTACATTTTTAAAAGAAATGTGCTTTATATTATTAGTAATAATGATGATGAAGATGATCAGTGGCTGAACTTGATACTATATATTCCCTTTCAATTAGTTGCATCTACAATGCTCAGCCAAACCCTATCATTAAAAGGGTTTTTCATAAGGCTCTTATGGAGGCTGATTTGTTAGTGCCAAGAACAGTCTTTGCATTTACAGAGGCTAATTGTTTTACTCACATAAGAGAAACAATGCATCACTCTTGTACAACTAACAAAAAGATGATTACAATAAACTGATGATTGGCAATTATTTATTCAAAAGAATAACATTTTACCTATTTCAATTAATTATCCTCTAGAAATGAAAGCATGCACTTCAGCCTTAAAGTTCTGTAACAAGCATCAATTCTAAAAGTCTTTCCTTTGTGAAGCTGCTTCCTAAGTGGCTTTATACTTTGAAAACAGTCGCAGCACTTTCTAAGTCTGCATGCTGGATTCTCTTCTAACTGAAACAATAGTAATAAGGGAAATGGATGACCTTTTATATATTTTTAAAAAATAAACAGATCTTTTCAGGAGCTGATAGAGGTTTTCAAAAATATCCTATCTAATAAAACCCTAATATGCAAATCAACCAGAGGGTGGAACAACCAGTCACTATGACGTGCACTGACCACCAAGGGGCAGACACTCAGTGCAGGAGCTGCTCCCTGGTGGTCAGTGAACTCCCACAGTGGGAGCACCACTCAGCCAAAAGCCAGGCTCAAGGCTGGCAAGTGCAGTGGCGGTGGCAGGAGCCTCTCCTGCCTTCACTGCAGGCAGGCAGTAAGGAATGAGGGATCCTGGACTGTGAGAGCCCTGGACTGTGAGAGGGATGTCTGACTGCTGGGAGGATCAGGCCTAAGCTGGCAGGCAGACATCCCCTGAGGGATCCGAGACTGCGAGAGGGTGCAGGCCAGGCTGAGAGACGCCCCACCCTGGGTTCACGAATTTTGGGCATTGGGCCTCTAGTTTTTAATAAAAGAAAGACATATACATTTCACAGACTCTTGGAAGGCAACATATAGGATAGCATTAATATAATTCTATTTCAATAAAAAAGAGTAATTTAAACAAATTTTATTTTATAATTATTTTACTTTCTGTATTGTGGCTAAAATGGAAATAGTTTCATCTGTAAATGGAAATATTAACCATGCATGTTTTCTGACATTTCTAACTAGTATGTCATCAATCAGCAATATCTGTTTCCTGTATGTCTATTAGCAAGACATTGTACTAGGTACTGTGGGCGAAAAAAACAGTTCCTCCTTCAAGGAGATTAATACTAATTGTGGAATAAAGCATGCATATGACAGAAAACTAGGAATACATACTGATACACAATCAGTTTGCAAACCACAAGTGAGTAAGTGTCCTAACTGATCAGAGGAGAAATCCATTGGTGGCCACATTGCCCGAAGAGCATCAGAATAAAGAACTGGAAATCAATTTTGAGGTGAGTAGGATTCAGGCAGGACGGTGATGGGGTATGAAGGCAGGAGAAAGCTCCTAGGTAGAGAAATTGGGGTCACTAAATGAACAAGGGAGAGTATAATCTCACAGAATAACAGACTCATGAGAAATTAAGGGCAAAGGGCAGAGAAGCAGAATGTGTCTAATTAGGTTTGGAGAACCCAGAAGAGGGCTACCTAAACCACCTGGTCTTTGGCCTGGGGCTCAGAAGGTGTGCTCACTTTATCCTTCAGATAATTCTGGAATTTCCCTACACTTTCATTCTCCCTCAAAACACTGTAGAAGGCCCATGCTAATGGTTGTTACTGGAGGGAAACAGCTATCAGAGTAGCACAGCTTGATCACACCTGAACTGAGCTCAGCCCACTGTGTTGAGGTTGGATTATTAAGCCTCCAGCAGTCACAGAGTAAGCTCAGAAACACTGTCTTCTGTTTTTGACACCAGTATCCTGGGGGTGGTTTGAGCACATAATGGAGAGTCAGAATGTAGGTGCTTTGTCCAAGGCCACATGATTAAGTCTAACTAGAACCACATTTAAAAAAAAATGTTTTTATTCGTTTCAGAGAGAGGAAGAGAGAAGGGGAGAGAGAGAGAAACATCAACGATGAGAGAAAATCATTGATTGACTGCCTCCTGCACACCCCCTACTGGAGATTGAGCCCACAACCCAGGCATGTGCCCTGACCAGGAATCAAATCATGACCTCCTGGTGCCTGGGTCAAAGCTCAATCACTGAGCCATGTCAGCTGGGCAAGACCACATATTTTTGGCGGCCATTTCAGGGTTCTTTTTAATGAACCAGGCAGCTACTAAATGCTGAGTTTATTGTAAAAATTGAGAGAAGTCAACTAAGGTGCAATCTGGAATTCAATCACAGGTGTACAGGGTGAACTTTAGGAAACAGTAGTCTGCAATGTCTTTTGAAATAATGTCATTTGTACATAATGCATAGTTCTTTTTAGCAAGCCTAGAATGAAATGTTGTATACTGAATTTATTGCATATTTTTAAAAAAATAAATGTTTACTTTAATTCTTTCCTTTTCTTGTTTCCTTTGCCACTGCCCTACAGAATGCTTTACTCTTCTGTTCAGCCTCTGGGAAAGTACCCAACACATCTCATTGGCCTGCTAGATATGAGGTAACGTGTATTCATTGCTATGTCAAAGGACACAAGATCGTCTCTGCCCTAGCAGCATGTGGTCAGTGATGCTTGTGGATGGATAAGAAGACATGAATGGGTATTTGAACTCCCTGATGAGAACATCCCTTCCCAATGCTGAAATCCTAAGGCTCATTGAGAGTTGTAATTACTCTTGGTAGTGTTCCAATCCTGTCCTTTTTCAGCCACAATCAATAAATCAACTAACAGCAATGAACTAAAGGCCTCAACTGTGCCTTTTAAGCTGGTTATTTCTTGGCAAATGATATTTTGGAAACACATTAGCAGCATGTTTTCTCAACAAGGAAGAGCTTCACACTTCCTTTTTCTCTATCATCTATATATATATATATAAGCCTAATATGCAAAATGTCCCCTCGGGAGTTCGACCGACTGGGAGTTCAATCGCTCACTATGACATGCACTGACCACCAGGGGGCAGTGTGGAACAAAGGGAAGCCCAGGCCAGCAGCCAGGGAAGGGAGGTCCTGGCCAGCAGCAGACAGCTGCTAGGGACCCTACCTTTGCACAAATTTTGTGCACTGGGCCTCTAGTCCTATCATATTTCTATTTGTCTTTTATGATATCACAGTGAATAAATTTAATCCTGAACATAATTTTGTCTCATTTGTACGTGAAGCAACTGACAGGTAAGTAACTGAATTACTTGGGTCAAATGTAAAACTACATTATCAGTTTTATCTATTCTCAACACATGTGATTCAGTTATGAGAAGTTTATTGTTGGACCATTTTTTCTAATGCTTCTTATTTACTAATTTTACAATGCAAAAGGTCATGGTGGTAAATACAAAATATTTTTTACAAGAATAAAATGCCCCTTTTTCCTCTATCAATTTCTCAAAATATATTTCTCCTTATCAATAATGTAGAGTAGTTATATTTTAGTATCTTTAATTTGACCACCAAAAAAAATCTGTAGTTTAATTTTAGATATCTGTGGAAATCTATGGGCAGTAGTCAATTGTTGGCATGTTGAGTGTGAAATGAAAGGAAGGGTTTTAATTTTTGTTTTGTTGTGTTTTGTTTTACCTCCACTAAGAGTTCAGGATTGTATTCAGGAAACTACAAAGCTTGCCATAGCGTCTGTTGCCCTTCAGATATGCTGTTTGGGCTGAACTACCTGCTTTGTCTTAGAACTATCAGTATTTTCATATTTTTACTTCACTGCAAACACTACTCCCTCAATTTTTTCCCAGTTTTATTCACTAAGTTTTTTTTTCTTCTTTTTCATATATTCTTTTTACTTTAAATAACTTATTTTTTAATTACAGTTGGCATACAATGTTATATTAGTTTCAGATGCACACCCAGTTATTAGATGTTATATAGCTTAATAAGTAATCACATTGATAAATCTTATACACCTGACACCATACACAGTCATTACAGTGTATTGACTATATTCCTTATGCTGTACTACCAATTTGTACATCTTAATCCTTTCACCTTTTTCAACCATTCCCTCACCCCCCTCCCATCTGGAAACAATTGAAATGTTCTCTGAATCTATGAATCTGTTTCTGTTCTGTCTCTTAATTTATTTTGTTTGCTTTTTAAAATATTTAATTGTTGATAGGTATATATTTATTGCCATTTTATTATTTATATACTAGAGACCTCATGAACAAAATTTGTGCACTCAAGGTGGGGGAGGTCCCTCAGCCCATCCTGTGCCCTCTCACAGTACAGGAGCCCTCGCGGGATGTCCAGCTGATGGCTTATCGCTGCCATGAGCCCGGCTTTCACCAGCCATGAGCCGGCTTCTAGCTGAGTGGCGCTCTTCCTGTGGGATTGGGACAAAACCAGCTCTCCAATATCTCCCAAGGGGTCCCAGATTGCGAGAGGGCACAGGCCAGGCTGAGGGACCCCACTGGTGCACGATTGGGGTGGGGGAGAGATGCTGAGGTCGGTCAGCCTGGGAGGGACTGCAGGAGGGCTCCAGGGCATGTCCAGCCCATCTTGATCAGTCCCAATCTGCCAGACCCCAGCAGCAAGCTAACCTACCGGTTGAAGCATCTGCCCCCTGGTGGTCAGTGCATATCATAGCGAGCAGTTGGGTGGCCTTAGGATATCATTAGCATATTATGCTTTGATTGGTTGAACGGCCAACCGGTCAACTGGACACTTAGCATATTAGGCTTTTATTATAAAGGATTTTTATTTATTTTTTTCTTCTTCTTCCTAAAGAAGATCCTTTAATATTTCATTTAATACTTGTGTGGTGGTGGTGAACTCCTTTAGGTTTTTCTTGTCTGGAAAGCTCTTTATCTGTCCTTTGATTCTAAATATAGCTTTGCTGGGTAGAGTGATCTTGGTTGTAGGCCCCTGCTTTCTATTTCTTTGAATATTTTCTGCCATTCTTTTCTGGCCTGCCACATTTCTGTTGAGAAATCAGCTAGCAATCTTATGGGAGCTCCCATATAGATAACTAACTACTTTTTTCTTACTGCTTTTAAGATTTTATCTTTGTCTTTCACATTTGGCATTTTTATTGTGATATGCCTTGGTGTGGTCCCCTTTATGTTTGGGACTCACTGCATTTCCTCAACTTGTATGTCTATTTCCTTTATCAGTTTAGGGAAGCTTTCCATCATTTTTTTTTTATATATGTGTTCCAATCCCTTGCCCTCTCTCTCTTCTCCTTCCAGAACCCCCAAGTTTAGAATGTTGGTGTGCTTGAGGTTGTCCCAGAGGCCCTTTATAACTATCCTTACTTATTTGTGTTTTTTTGTTTGTTTCTTTGTTGGCTTGTTTGTTTGATGTTCAGATTGGGAGTTTTCTGCTTCCTTATCTTCCACATGTCTTATTTGATCCTCTGCTTTATCTACTCCACTATTGATTCCCTGTAATGCAGTCTTCATTACAGTTAGTGCATTATTCAATTCTGGCTATATCTTTTATGTTTTCCAGTCCAATTTTTATTTTTTTTCTATCTCTTTTTCTGGAGTTCTCATTAAGTTTATCTACTCTGTCCCTAAGTTCACTGAGCATCCTTATGGCCAGTGTATTGAACTTCGCATCTAGTAAACTGCTTGTATCCATTATGTTTAGTCTGTTTCTTTCTGGTGTTTTATTGTGTGTTTTAGTTTAGAACATGTTTCTTTGTTGCCACATTTTGTAGCCTCCCAGTGTTGTTTCTATGTATTAAATGGAACTGCTACATCTCTTGGGGTTGATAGAGGAGCCTTTTGTAGTAAGTGTATTGTAGGGTCCAGTGGCACAGCCTTCATGTTCACCTGAGCTGAGTACTCCAGGTGAGTTCCACCCCTCCCACCCCCCGCCCCGCCTGCCCCTTGTGGGCTGTGTACACGCCCTCCTGCTTTATTTATTTATTTATTTATTTTGTTGTTAATCCTCACCTGAGGACATTTTTCCCATTGATTTTTCAGGGAGAGTGGAAGAAACAGGGAAAGACTGAGAGAAGCATCAATATGAGATAAACACATCAATTGATTGCTTCCTGGGCTGGGGAGGAGCCTGCAACCAAGTTACATGCCCTTAACCATAATTGAACCCAGGACCCTTTGGTCTGGAGGCTGACGCTCTGTCTGCTAAGCCAAAGTGGCTAGGGCTCACTCTCCTATTTTAGATAAGCCGTTATTGCTGCTGGCACATCAATGGGAGGGGTTTACCCTCAGGCCAATCAGATTCAAGTACTGGCTGTGACCGCAGTGGAGAATCCGTTGAGTAGGGCCTACCCCACAGAGCAGGGCTTACTTTAGCAAGGTCCTGGTACCCACTGAGCCTGCCCCTTGAGTGTGTTTCCTATAGAGGTCGTTGGGTGGCACTTTGCTGTGGTTTGAAGCTGTCCTCTGAGTGTGCTGGGAATGGGGCCCCCCAGGAGGCCAAGGTCAGCCATCACTGTGTCCTGTCCAGGGCCAGCCAGCATGAGCTACAAAGCAAGCTGCGGTGGCTGCTACTTATGCTGGCCTTACAGCTTCCCAGGAGAGGCCAAGCTGAGGACCAAGGCCACCTGCCACTGGTGCCAGGCCTGGGGCCCCTTATCTAGAGCTATAGGCACATCGAGGCCCAGGAATCACGAGGGCAGAGTGAACAGTGTTAGCCAGGTTGATGGAGACTCGGATATGGTGCCTGTCTCCTGGCTCTATCCAGGAAGGGCTCAGGAAAGGAACAATGGCCTCTTCCAGCACTATTTGTGGGGGAAAGCTGCCCTTCGAGCTCTCACCCTGAGGCCAGATAATGCGGTTCCCCTATCTGCATAATAAAATTAACGCCCTAGTGTCCCTGGCTGGGTATCTCAGTGGGTAACAATGACATCCCAATACACTAATATTGTGGGCTAGATCCCCACTCACGGCACATACAAGAATCAATCAATGTACACATAAATAAGCAGAATAACAACTCTCTCTCTCTCTCTCTCTCTCTCTCTCTCTCTCTCTCTCTCTCTCTCTTTCTCTGCTTGTCTCTCTCTCTCTCTGGCGCGCTCTCTCTCTCAAATCAGTAAATAAAATAAAACACACTGGATACCTTTATTAAATTTCGAATGCTTAGTCCCCACACACAAAGTTCTAATTCAGTTGCTTCTGGTGTAGTATTTTTGAAAGCCCTTCATTTTTTTGCAAGGCATACTCAGGCCTGAAGAGCAGAGCCTCAGAGAACCAGAACAGCGAGGTTAAGCACCCCTGGGAGAGAACTCATACTGGGTGGGATCTACCTTTTTCTGAGGGACCCCACTTCCTAGATCCTAATTAACTAGTTATCATACCATCATCATAATCACCAAAATCATCATCAGTGAAGAAATAGCTACTTGTAATGTTACCTTTTTGTTAATATTGAAGCCACTTTCCTGCTTTACATAGAGATAATTTTGTTTAATCTTCCCAACTATGATTCTGGTTCTTTATTTGCACAAAAATGGGTTTTGTTCACAGTCCCAAAGATTGTTTTCATATCTCCAGAGAGGAACAAATAAATCTGCAGCTTAAGCATGCAATCCAGGTGATTGTTATTTGTATTAACTTTGAGAGCCATTAACTTCTAATCTTTCCCTTCCAAACTGCCAGTGCAATCTTCTACCAATGCCCCCTGTGTGATCTTTTAGAATTTCAATCTGGGGATGGATGACTTTGCTTGAAGCTCTCAGAGGCCCGTCCATTACCTTGAGGTACATTTATTTGCCCTATCCTCAGATATGTGGTTGTGTGAGCATCAAGAGAGAGCATCTGTTTGTAAAGAAACATGAATGTCTAGAATCCAATAAGTATAAAATCTGACGCAAAGACGAGTTTGCCTCTCTAGCTTCAGCATAATTATCCTTCCCACAAGTACACACACACACACACACACACACACACACACACACACACTGAACTCTTTGAAGAAACACATATATACTCTCCGATGCTTCAGATCTTATCAGTTGCTTCACCCTCTGCTTTAAATCTTTTCTTACCCTGACTCCACTTACTTTCTGGCCTGAGTTTAGATGTCAAGCTCTCAGCCTCCTCTTACAGCCTTGCCTTTTTCCATATTCACTGGAAATTCTGGCCAGTTCTGGGTTCTGGAATAGGTGGCCTGCATGATCTGAGTGGATAGCAGGGTACACATTCAGAGGTGAGGCTGCATGTGTGTGTGTGTGTGTGTGTGTGTGTGTGTGTGTGTGTGTGTGTGTGATGGGAGTGAGGAGCACTGGTTGATGAAGATGGGAAGCCTGTCTTGGGAGAAAACGGTTTCCATCAAACCACTTAATTAGATATTTCACTCGGTAAGCAAATATTTTAATCAGCCAACTTCTCTTTTCAAAGTCTGCACATGATTAGAGGGACAAGGTAATGCAGCTTATCACTGGGTTGGAGGTGTCTTTGTTTTCCAGGGAAAATTTCCACTCCTGATTCTGTGATGATAGTGGTTTGTAAGGGTCCAATGATCATGAGCTGTGAATGCCACTGATTTTCATATTAATTCTAGGCAAAAATTGAGCAATGCAGGCAAGGTAGTGTCGCATAATTATGGACAGAAAATTGAAAACAACCTTTGAAACTATGATGTAAACCCCATCTTGTCTAAGTGAAGAATCAGTTTCGTAGCGCTGATGGTCTCCTGGGACTAAATAACTGGCCTTATCTACTCCTGCCTGAATAAGAAATAATCACTGTCCCGCAAAAGATCCTTATTCAAGGATAGAGATGGCAAACAATGTCAGAGGAAAGACAAGAGCTATTAAATTAAAGGAGTTCCTAGGACTCGAGAATGGTTATGATAGGCTAGACAATAAAGGTAGATTGTGACTTGTTCAGATGGTGCACTGCTTTAGTCAACCATGGTCTGCTCTATGTCTCCCATATCATCCTTGCACTGCTGGATTATGATATTGGTACTTCTATTTTGGGTGGAATATTGGAAGAGAATTTGCTCACTTTCCTCTGTAAATTTGGACATGCTTTCTCTAAATATTCAGAGAAAGTCCATTTCTTTTACCCCTTGCTTCCAAGCTAACTGAGCTAGACTACTAATATTTAGTAAACACAGCTTCATTCCTTAATTTTATACTTAAAATTTAAGTAGGCAATTAATCAAGTAAATAAAAAGTATAAAAGAAACAGGGGAATAATAATTTTGAGGTGTAGCGCAATTTGTCAAGTCATCTACCAATCACAGCTCTGAGCTTTCATGATTTCATAGTTTAGAGGGAATGTTGAACTTCATAAAGGCCCAGGACTCCACACAAACACAAGATGGGACCACCCAGGACCAGGGCAGGCAGGAGTGGGGAGAAACGGGAGTGACTGCCCATGGACATGGCATTCATTTTAGGGTGATGACGATATTCTAAAATTATAGTGATGTTTACACAAATCTGAATATACTAAAGACTATTCAATTATAGGCTTAAGTGGCTGGATTGTATAGCATGTGAATTATACCTTAATAAAGCTATTATTTAAAAAAAGAAAACAATATCACCGAGCACTTTTCAAGTCCATGTGCACAGAAACCAAAAGGACTTGATAGAAACAAGTAATGTTCATGTTTTTGACAATCTTCAGCAATGTTTGTCAACATCCTCATTTTCAGTAACTATAAATCACTACTATATACCACATCTCTTCAACTAGTAATGGACTTCATTTAGTTGTTTCTCCTTTGCTGAGAAAAATGTTTACATATATTAGAAATTTTCATCATCTCTAAATTATTCAAGGTTTGAAACCAATGGCAATGCCTGATTGCATTTAACATAAGCAGCTGTTTCCAATAATCAATGAGCAATTCCTCATTTCTTAGTGGCTTATAGTCCCATCTCTTTCACATGTGAGTGCTCTCATAAGCAAATTTATCCTGTGATTACAATAATACTATTAACTGGTATTTCAAAATTACGAATTGAATGCAAACCCAGCTGTATTTAATGAGCCCACAAAAATTGTAGCTACCCTTGCTATTAATTAAATGCTGTTAAAGTATTTCCTATCTTTCTGTGTGTTTGCCTCATCATGCCAATAGATGGTAATCTGCTGTTTATTAAATGGTGGTAAAGTAAATGATTAAAAGTGTTGCTGATAAATGACTTTATAGAAATTCTCAATATTGTATTCTCATTCCTATGTGACTCATGTAATTTTGTATGAATAATGAATACGGCGAATTAGAAATTGTTACTCCACATTTTAATTAAATCTTAAGATTAAAGACCACAGAGAAGGGAGTCTGACGATCCCAATTATTGGCCTTCTCTAAGTAAGACTTGAGAGGCCAGTGCTCTGCTTACTTTTCTTCTGTTGTGTAAAGGCCAACATTGCTCAAGCTATTTGATCAAGGGCAAGCTAATTAACCTCTCAGACAGTTTCTAAATACGAAAAGAATGGGGATAAGGCTCTAATCCACTGGAGTTTTGTGAAGATTACATAAAATGATGTTTTCAACACACCTACTACTGTATATATTAAGTGTCAAGAAAGTCAGTTTCATTTCATTTCATTTGAGGGACATCCCCAGTAGTGTTCACTGTAGGAGGTTTATTCTATAACCTATCACGTACTTGAAAGTCCCCCATTTAATCTTATCTCCCTTGGGACATTAAGTCATTTTAGTCACGAAGAATAACTAAAATGTGAAAAAATATGTTTGTACATGAATACATTACTGTAAATTATATTTTCTTGAGAAGTTATTTGGACATAAATATGTTCAGATTATTTGAATTGGAATATATATATATATATATATATATGAAATATGTACTCTAGAATAGTAATAAGATATGTGGACAAATATTTAGGTACAGATATGATCACCAGAGCATTATCTTTAACATAAGAGAATAGGATAACTTAAATATCCAACTATAGGGGAATTAATTATATTTTAATAGATCATTCAGCACCAATGCTGCTCTCTCATTCCATCACTCTTCACATTCTGAACAAAAGCCAAAAGCCAAGAGAGCACATGTACAGGAAATCATGCCTGTCATTGATTGAACTAAGCAGTTAACCACAAATTAACAAGTTGTTAACCACACAGGAAGCAAATTCTTGAAATCTTTATCCACAATTTACTCCTACTGGAGAGACCCAGAAATAGTGTGAATATCCTAATATATAAGAACCCTGGGTCTGAACTATCAGTAAGGATCTAGGCTCCACCAACCGGAAGTCAGTCTTACAGTCAGCGCTGGGTTGCAGGCACGGTGCCCCACACTGACTGCTGAGGGGGCAGAGAATCAGGGCCAGAAAGTGGCCTGAAGAGAGAAGCAGGGACTGATCCATTGCCTCTGTGGCAGCTTTTGATCAGCACTTGCCTCTCTCTCCCCCAGTGTGGCCAGCAGCCTAGCCTCTATTTCTCTCCAGGCCTCCACTAGGGCTGCTGATCAGCCCCGCCTTTCATATCAGGCCCCATTGATAGGCCCAGAAAAGCTGACTGGCATAGGAAACAACCAATCAGAACCAAATGTGGGTGCTGTGAAGAACCAGTGGCTGCCTAGGAGGCAGAGCTTTTGACATTGATTGGCATAGGAAGCAACCAATCAGAACTAAATCTGGGTGCTGTGGGGAGCCAATGGCTGCCTAGGAGGTGGAGCTTTTGATGCTGACTAGCATAGAAACTGACCAATCAGAACCAAATCTGGATGCTGTGGGGAGCCAATGACTGCCTAACAGGCAGAGCTTTTGACGCTGACTGGCATAGAAACCAACCAATCAGAACCAAATTGGCCAGCAGAGGAGGGCAGTTGGGGTAGAGATCAGGCCTGCAGGGGAGGGCAGTTAGGGGTGATCAGGCAGGCAGGTAGGTGAGCAGTTAGGAGCCAGTGGTCCCAGATTGCGAGAAGGATCAGGCCTAAACTGGCAGTTGGACATCCCCCAAGGGGTCCCCAATTGGAGAAGATGCAGGCTGGGCTGAGGGAACCCCCCTTCTAATATATTTTAGAGGCCTGGTGCACGAAAATTTGTGCACTCCGAGGAATCCCTCAGCCTGGCCTGTGCCCTCTCACAGTCCAGGAGCTCTCTCCCCTTACCGCCAGCCTACTCCCTGTTCCTTACCATTCGGCTTGCTGTTCCTTAGCACTGCCTCAGAGATGCTCCCGCCACCACCACTGCGCTCCCATCCATGAACCCAGCTTCTGGCTGAGCAGCACTCCCCCTGTTGGAGCACCCTGACCACCAGAGGGCAGCTCCAGCATTGAGCTTCTGCCCCCTGGTGGTCAGTATATGTCATAGTGAGTGGTTGAATGGCCTTAGCATATCATTAGCATATTACATTTTGATTGGTTGAATGGACGACCGGACACTTAGCATATTAGACTTTTATTATATAGGATCGGAGACAGAAAATCTACATCTAAATAGATATATAAAAACTTTAATTAGGCCTTTAATTGAGCCCTGGCCAGGTAACTCGGTTAGAGCATCATCTGGATATGCCAAGGTTCCAGGTTTGATTTTCAGTTAGGGCACACACGGGAAGCAACCAATGAATGCATAAATGAGTGGAACAGCAAATCATTGTTCTTCTCTCTCCCTTCCTCTCTCTGTCTTGAAAAATCAATCAATCAATCAATTTTTAAATTTAATTATATATTATACAAAATCATCAAATTTTTAAAAAACTTTTTTTTTTCCAGAGAAAATTGCTCTGAACTTTGAAATAAATGTTCATATTGAGATAATATGTATTGATGCTTTGAAGACAGCAGAGAAGACCTATAAGTTGGGTTCTTCTGAAGACATCAGTCTATATGTGGGCCATTTCAGAGATGTTGCTATTGTCCTAAAGCTTCTATGATTTGCACAGGACTCTGCCTGAGTTCCATTGTGCTGAGCACCTTGTCACTGTCATCCCAACAAAAATCCACTCCTTCTTGCTGATTTGTTCTGAACAATAGATGTTTTGCCATTAGGTCTAATTATGTCTCAATATAAGTTTAGAAATGCAAAGAGAGGTAGACTCCATTATATGGTAGTTGGTTTCTTCCCCTGGCATACTCATTTCCATATAAATTTTAAATACAAAAATGGGCATATAAAGCAGGAAAACCATCAGGATCTTTCTGAAAATATATTTCAGAAATTCAGCTTTATGACAGCTGAAAATAAACCTCAAGTATTCTGAGCAAGCAAGTTTCATTGACAGCATTTAAATAGTGCTTTGATGTTAATTATATTATAGAGAAAATTCTAAAATGTCACTACTTTCTGTTTTGTATGATTCCTGTATATTTCCTATTAAAATATATTAAAATACACATTTATAAATAGCAATATGATGGAATATTTTACAGATATTAAAATACACAAGAAGTAAAAAGATAGGATTTATAATTTATATATAGCATAATGTAAATTATATAAAATATATCATACATATATTAAAAGTATTACAAAAAAAACACCAAAATAGTTAATACCTATTAGATTGTTGTAGTGAAATCATGTTTTTTTATTTTAATAAGAATAGTTTTTTTCATAATGTTTGTAATGAATATGTGACAATTAAAAATATGTAACTTCCTTTAATGATGTGTACAAATTAAGTATAATTCCACATGTGAAAATACCCTTGATAGTGCAATGCTTAATGCAATTTGGGCCTCTGAGGTTTCTGCCACCAGATTATATCTAAAGACAATCAGAATAGTTTCTTCCCAACATATTTCTTCCACAGTCATTCATAGATATTGAAATTCCACCATTAGGCATTTTTTCTTTTTTTAAAACAATATACATTTTTATTGATTTCAGAGAAGAAAGAAAAAGGAGAGATAGAAACAACAGCAATGAGAGAGAATCATCTATAGGCCATCTCCTGCATGCCCTCTGTTGGGGGATAGAGCCTGAAACCTAGGCATGTACCTTGACAGGGAATTGAACCTTGACTCCTGGTTCATAGGTCAATGCTTAACCACTAAAGCACACTGTGTGGGTGGCATTTTTTCATTTGAGGATTGAAGTTATTTAAGTATGAGGACTCCTGTGGTAATTACTTTAATCCTTGAAGGAAGCCAGGAGTGGAAAGAATAGCCTGTAATTGTTTGGTATGTTTATTTTGTTTGGACATACTGCATATAGGTGAAGTCATATGGTATTTGTCTTTGCCTAATTTACTTTCATTAGCATAACACCCTTTAGGTCCATCATGGTGTTGCAAACAGTAAAATTTCATCCTTTTTTGTGACTAATATTATATTTTATATATGTATCTCAACTTCTTTAACAACCATCTATTGATGGACATTTAGGTTTCATATCAGGGCTATTGTAATGCTGCATTGAACATAGAGATGCGTTTATCTTTTCAAATTAGTGTTTTGAATTTCTTTTAATAAATACACAGAAGTAGAATTTCTGGGTCATATAGTAGTTCTATTTTTTTTTTCATTTTCGAGGAATCTCCATATTGTTTTCTATAATGGTTCTATCGATTTGCAATCCTACCTACACTGCACAAGGATTTCCCTTTCTTCACATCCTTGTCAACACTTGTTGTTTGTTGATTTATTGATGATAGCCATTCTGACAGGTGTGAGGTAATATCTTCTTGTGGTTTAAATTTGCATTTCTAATGAGATTGAACATCTATTTATTTGTCTATTGGCCAACTATATGTTCTTTTTGGAGAAATGTCTATTCAGGTCCCCTGCCCATTTTTGTTGTTGTTGTTGTTAATCCTTACCTGAGGATTTTTTTCATTGATTTTTAGAGAGGGCTTAAGGGAGGAGGAGAGACAGAGCAAGAGGAACATCGATGTGGGAGAGACACATCGTTTCGCTGCCTCCGGCACATGCCCCAACCAGGGCAGGGTTCAAGCCTGCAACCTAGGCACGTGCCCCTACAGCAGCGGTTCTCAACATGTGGGTCACGAACCCTTTGGGGGTCGAACGACCCTTTCACAGGGGTAGCCTAAGACTATCGGAAAACACATATATAATTACATATTGTTTTGGTGATTAATCACTATGCTTTAATTATGTTCAATTTGTAACAATGAAAGTGGGGGTCACCACAACATGAGAAACTGTATTAAAGGGTCACGACATTAGGAAGGTTGAGAACCACTGCCCCACAGGAATCAAACCTGGGACCCTCTAGTCTGAGAGCTAACATTCTATCCACTGAGCCAAACTGGTCAGGCCCCCCTGTTTATGATTTAATTGGATTTTGTTATGTGTGTGGGTGTTGTTATATGTGTTCTTTATGTATTTTGGGTATTAACTCTTTATTAGGTATATCATTACTGAATACCTTTTTTTCAGTAGATTGCATTTTGGTTTTGTTGAGGGTTTCATTTTCTGTGCAGAAAATTTTTTAGTATGATATAATCCCATTTATTTATCTTTTTATTTTTGTTTGTTGATGACTAAGAACTGTCAAATAGTTTACCACCTTGTTTTCTTCTAGGAGGTTTATATTTTTGGGGTTTACATTTAAGTCTTTAATTTATTTTGAGTTTATTCTTGTATATGGTTTAAGAAATTGGTCTAGTTTTACTTTTTGCATGTATCTGTATGATTTTTTCCAAAACCATTTATGAAAGAGACTGTTTATCTTATATATTCTTGCCTTCTTTAATATACATTAAAATACTGTATAGCCATAGGTTTATTTCTGGCCATCTATTCTGTTCCATTGATCTTTGTTTTTCTTTCTCAATATTGCTTTGACTATCTGAGGTCTTTTGTGGATCCATACATATTTTAGGATTATTTGTCTTAGTTCTATGAAAATGCCATTAGTATTTTTAAATTTTTCTAAAATATATTTTTATTGATTTCAGAGAGGAAGGGAGAGGGAGAGAGAGATAGAAACATCAATGATGAGAGAAAAATCATTGATTGGCTATCTCTGCATGGCTTCTAACCCACCACCTAGACATGTTCCCTAACCTGAAATTGAACTCTGACCTCCTGGGTCATAGGTCGATGCTCAACTACTGAGCAACATTGGCCAGATGCCTTTGGCATTTTGATAGGAATTACATTAAATCCGTATATTATTTAAATTGTACGGACATTTTAATTATGTTAATTCTTTTTTTAATTTCTTTATTGATTAAGGTATTACATATGTGTCCTTACCCCCCCATTTCCCCTCCATCTCCCCCACTCATGCCCTCACTTGTTGTCTGTTGTCTGTTAATTCTTTATATATATATAGAAGCATAATCCATGCTTCCATTATTTGTATGTTCTTCAAATTCCATTTTTAATGTCTTACAATTTTCTAAGTATAGGCCGTGTACCTCCTTATTTAAATTTATTCCTAAGTATTTTATTCTTTTTGATACAATCATAAATAAGATTGTTTGCTTAATTCCTTTTCTGATAGTTTGTTATTGTTGTATAAAAATGAAATTGATGCCGAGGCCGGTTTGGCTCAGTGGGTGGAGCGTCGGCGTGCGGACTGAAAGGTCCCGGGTTCGATTCCGGTCAAGGGCATGTGCCTGGGTTGCGGGCACATCCCCAGTGGGAGATGTGCAGGAGGCAGCTGATCGGTGTTTCTCTCTCATCGATGTTTCTAACTCTCTATCTCTCTCCCTTCCTCTCTGTAAAAAATCAATAAAATATAAAAAAAAATTACTTTAAAAAAATGAAATTGATTTCTGAATATTGATTTAGTATTTTTCCACTTTGCTAAATTTAATTATAAGTTGTAATAGCTTTTTAATATAATTTTTAGGGTTCTCTATGTATACTATCATGTCATCTGCAAACAATGACAGTTTTACTTCTTTCTTTTCAATTTGGATGACTTTTGTTTTGTTTTCTTATCTGAATGCTTTAGCTAAGACCTTCAATACAATACATAATAATAAAAGCATAATATGCTAATTAGACCGGACAGCTGAAAGACCTTCCAGATGTCATTCCGGATGTCCTTCTGGATGAAGCCTAGGTGGAGGGGTCTGAGGCAGAGGTGGTTAGTGGCGATCAGGCAGGCAGGTGAGCAGTTAGGGGCATCAGGCAGGCAGGTGAGCAGTTAGGGGTGATCAGACAGGCAGGCGAGCAGTTAGGGACATCAAACAGGCAGGCAGAGTGGTTAGGGGCATCAGGCAGGCAGGCAGAGTGGTTAGGGGTGATCAGGCAGGTGAGTAGAATTGGGCCTAAACCAGGAGTCGGACATTCCCCAAGGGGTCCCACATTGTGAGAGGGTGCAGGCCGGGCTGAGGGACTCACCCCTGTGCACAAATTTCATGCACTGGGCCTCTAGGGCTGAATAAAAGTGGTGAAAGTTACTATCTTTGTCTTGTGACTGATCATATGGAAAATGCTTTTATCTATTCAATGTTGAGTATGATGTTAGCAGTGGTTTTGTCATATATGGCATTTATCATGTTGAGGCATATTCCCTGTATTTGAACTTTGCTGAGAGTTTTTACCATAAACTGATGCGTGATTTTGGCAAATGTGTTTGCTACATTATTTACTCTTGCCTCATTTGATAAAGGTTTAATACTATATAGCCATAATTTGATATGATCATATGATTTTAGCCTTCATTTTGTGAATGTGGTTTGTCATAATTCATTGCAAATATTGAGCCAACTTTACATCTCATGAACTAATCCCACTTGATCCTGTTCTATGATATTGATAATGTAGTGCTGAATTTGGTTTGCTACTACTTTGTGGAGAGGATATTTGCATCTCTGTTGATCAGAGATAATGCCCTAGTTTTTGTATATTTTTGTCTGGTTTTGAACTCAGAATAATCCTAGCCTCATAAAATGAGTTTGGGAGCCACTCTACACTTTTGGAATAGTTTGAGAAAGATAAGATTAATTCTTCTTTGAATATTTGGTAAAATTAACTTTTATTTGTAATAAGTTTTTGGATTAATGATTCAAATTTTTTGGTAGTCAACTGTTTCTTCTTGATTCTATCTTGGAAGATTCTATGTTTCTTGGAATTGATCCAGTTCTTCCTGATTATCAATTTGTTGACATATAATTTTTGTGTTATTTTGTTAATAATCTTTTGTATTTTTGTGATGTCAGTAGTCATTTTGTGTCTTTTGTTTTTGATGTTATTTATGTGGGTCCTCTCTCTTTTTTGCTTTTTTTTCAAATTTATACTATTGTTCAAAGTATTACATATATACCTTATTTATGAGTTTGGTTAAAGGTTTATCAATTTTGTTTATCTTTTTGAAAAAGTTCTTACTTTTATTGATCCTTTGAATTATGTTTTTAGATTTTATGTTATTTATTTTTACTTTAATATTTATTATTTACTTCTTTCTATTCACTTTAGGTTTTGTTTATTCTACTGTTTTTAGTTCCTTTAGGAGTAATGTTAGGTTATTTATTTGAGATTTTTCTTATTTCTTGAGGTAAGCCTGTATTGCTACTATTTTTTTTTTTAATCTTAGAACTGCTTTGGCCATGTCCCATAGAATTTTAGCCACAATGTGTTCATTTTCATATGCCTAAAAATTATTTTTGATTTCTTTATTGATGTCATTGTTAATCCATTCATTGTTTAGTAACATATTATTTAGCCTTCACGTCTTTATGTGTTTTCAGGTTTTGTTTTGTTTTTTCTTATAATTGATTTCTAATATACTATGGTGATATTAGATGCTTGATATAATTTCAATCTTCTTAAATTGATTGAGGCTTGTTTTGTGACCTAACATTTGGTCTGTTTTTAAAAATGTTCTATGCACATTTATGAATAATGTATATTATGTTGCTTTTAGGTGAAATGTTATATAAATATCAATTAAAACCATCAGATCTAATGTGTTACTTACAGTCTCTGTTTTATTTTTGTTTATTTGCTTCGTGTGTGTGTGTGTGTGTGTGTGTGTGTGTGTGTGTTGTTTGTCTGTCTAGATCAGGGGTGGGCAAACTTTTTGACTCGAGGGCCACATGGGTTCTTAAACTGGACCGGAGCGCCGGAACAAAAGCATGGATGGAGCGTTTGTGTGAACTAATATAAATTCAAAGTAAACATCATTACATAAAAGGGTACGGTCTTTTTTTTTTTTAGTTTTATTCATTTCAAACGGGCCGGATCCGGCCCGCGGGTCGTAGTTTGCCCACGGCTGGTCTAGATGATTTAGCCATTGTCAATGGATGTTAAAGTCCCTTACTCCAACTGTATTACAGTCAATCTGCCTCTTTATATCCTTCAGTATATACTTTACATAATTTGGTGTGTAAAAGTTTGCAAGGGTTATACCCTCTTCTTGGATTGATCCATTTACAGTTATGAAATGCACTTCTTTGTCTCTTGTTTTAAAGTCTACTTATTTTAAGTATTGCTAGCTCAGCTTTTTTGTTTTCATTCACAGTAAATACCTTTAATATTCATTTACATTCAGACTGTGTGTGCTGTTCAATCTAAAGTGAGTCTCTTGTAGGCAGCATTTGTATGAGTCTTGTTTTCTTACCCATTCAGTCACCCTATGTCTTTTTATTGTAACCTTTAATCTATCCACATTTAAAGTAATTTTTGATAGGTATGCAGATATTACCATTGTGCTATTCATAATTTTTATCTCTTTTTTTCTTATTGTTCTTTAAAGAATTATTTTTTTAAATATATTTTATTGATTTTTTTTTTTTTTTTTTTTTTTTTTTACAGAGAGGAAGGGAGAGAGATAGAGTTAGAAACATCGATGAGAGAGAAACATCGATCAGCTGCCTCCTGCACATCTCCTACTGGGGATATGCCTGCAACCAAGGTACATGCCCTTGACCAGAATCGAACCTGGGACCTTTCAGTCCGCAGATTGACGCTCTATCCACTGATCCAAACCAGTTTTGACTAAAGAATTATTTTTACATTCTACTTAATACTGGTCTGTTGGTTATAAACTGCTTTAGTTTTTTCTTGTCTGGGAAGAAGCTCTCTCTCCTTCCATTCTAAATGACAGCATTGCCATGTAGAGTAATCTTGGTTGTAGATACTTGCTTTTTATCTCTGTGAATATTTAATGCCAGTACTTTCTGGCCTGAAAATTTTCATATGGGAGTACCCTTGTAGGTAACTAACTGCAGTTTTTGGTTTTTTGTTTTTTTTTTCTGTCTGTAAGATTCTCTCTTTGTCTTTAACTTTTGCCATTTGAATTATGATGTGTTTTAGTGTGGACTATCTTATTGGGACTTTCTGTGCTCTCTCATCTTATATATACATCTATTGCCTGAAACCAATTAGGGGGAGTTGTCAGTCATCATTTCTTCAAATAGGTTCTCAATACCTTACACTCTCTCTTTTGTTTCTGGCACCCTTATGATGTGAATGTTGTTACACTTGATATTGTCATAGATGTCCATTAAACTGAACTCAATTTTCATTAATTCAATTTTTGCTGTTCCTTGGGTGTTTTCCACTACCTTGTCTTTCAAATCACTGTTTTGACCCTCTGCTTCATCTAATCCAATATTGATTCCATCTGAAGTATTCTTCATTTCCATTTTTATATTCTTCATTTATGACTTTTTTCATAATTTCTATCTCTTTGTGTTAGTTCTCACTGAGTTCATCTCTTCTTTCCCTAAGTTCACTGAGCATTTTTATAACCAGTGTTTTGAACTCTGTATCTGATACATTACTTGCCTCAATTTTGTTTAGCTATTTATGAAATTTTGTCCTACTCTTTCATTTAGGGCATGTTTCCTGTTTTCTCATTTTGGCTGCCTATTTGTGTTTGTTTCTGTTTTAGGTAGATCCTCTATGTCTCCCAGTCTTGGCAAGATTGCTTATGTAGCAGGTTTCCTGTGAGGCCCAGTAGCAAAGTCTCCCTGGTTACCTGATCCTGGTGCTTTAAGGATGTCTCCTGTGTGGGTTGTGTGTGCCCTCCTGTTGTAAGTTAGACTTGATTGCTATTGGCACAATAGTAGGTGAGATTGACCTTCAGCCTGACTGGCTGTGAGTGTTGGCTGTGACTATAGCAGATGAGTTGTTGTGTGAAATCTGACTCCAATTAGAGAAGGATTTGCTTTGGCAGGGCTCTGTTGCCTGCTGAGTTTATCCTTTGGGTGTGTCATTTGTGAAGCTAATTGGGTGGTGGTCTCTAGTTGTCTGAAGAATGTCTACTCGTTGTGTTGGTTCTGGGCCCTTGAGAAAGGCTCTAGTGCAGGCCAAGATCACCTGCTGCCTGTGCCTAGCACAGGGTCACCTGACAGAAACTACAAAGTCAACTGCCATTGGCAGCTGCCTGTGCTGGGCTTGGAGGTTCCTGGGAGAGTCTGTGCTGTGAACTGAGGCTGACTGCCAGACTTGGATTTGCTTAGCAAGAGGTACAGGGCACATTGAGGTCACCTACTGCTAGTCTGGGATTTGAGGATCTTTGAGAGATTTTAGGAAAGTCCACAGTGTGTGTTGAGGCCACTGCTTGTGAAGAATAGCTACTGAAAAAGATTCCAGTTGTTATATGCTTTGGCTGGGTTTGGGTCTCAGGGAATAACTAGGATGAGATAAGCTCTGTTAGGCAGGGTGACGGAGACTCACATTAAGTGTTCCCCTCCACCTGAAAACTGGATGGGGAAAGGCTCAACTAATTAACAATGGTAATAGCCACCACTTCTGTATGGGAGGGAGCTATCCCTCTATTCCTTACCCTGAAGCCAGCCAAGTCAGTTCTTCCTTGTAGGTCCCTGTAACTTTTCGAGCTGCTGTTCCTTTGTTGGAGCTTAGGGTAGTGTTTGTGAGCCAGAGAGTCTACACATGGGCTCTTTAAAAGGACATGTAGGTCTATAGCAGCTCCCATCTCACCTAGACAGAAGCCCTGCTAATTTTCACAGCTAGATGCTGTGGGGACTCCTTTTCTAGCACTGATACCCTGGGCTGGGAGCCTGATATGGAGCTGGAACCCTTACTTTTCAGGGGGGAATTCCACACCTGATATATCCCTCCTAATTCTTAACTATCACATGTGGGTGTGATACCATTATAATTAGCTAATTATTAATAATACAAAAGGAGCAAAAGGAATGCCAGATATTATAGGCATGTTCCTTGCAAAACACTGAGGGAAGGATCCAACAAAGGAAAGATAGACATACACATACCCAGTAATTTTGGGGTGACATAGGGAAGGTACTTGCTTCTTAACCATATCTGAGGATGGAAATAGTTGACCAGCAAGTGCACAGAAAATTTGGGGTATATAGTTCCCTAGAAAAAGAAGTGTGCTTTCGTAAGCTCTCTTGGTTTCTCTTGACATCTTTAGCTCACAGCTCATGCTTCTTGGCATTCTTCTGTGTGGCTCATGGCCTGATCCTGTATTTATTGGACCCTGCTCTGATATGGAATGGAAATTCTGGACTTTGGCTCTAAGTTTAGCTCTGCTGAAACCCCAGCTATACTTCTTTTATGACTTGACTATGGGAAATGGGACTTTAAAAATACAGGATTTAATTCCACACAAATATCACTCATTCTCCCATGGGTGTCTCAGAGCGGTCTTTTTCTTGGTATATCATAAGAAGCCCACCCACAGTAGCACCCAGTGGAGAAGAGGATCCCCCCACTTTGTCCAGTATCAGGTGTGGGACAAGACTGCTTAGCATCTCCACCCCTCCTACCATTCTTAATATGGCTTCATCTGTATATCACTCATTATAAGAGTTCCATTAGGCTAGCCTTAAGGTGACTCTCAAAGGTGGTTGCTCTTTAATTCAGTTGTAATTTCGATGTGGTTGTGGGGAGGGGGTAAGCACAGTGCTTACCTACTATGCTATCATGACTGTAGCATATAAATTAATTGATTAATTGATTATGTATGTATAGTCTTCCTTACAGCTTTAGATTTATGCCATCAATTTTATGTTGTGTTATCATTTCCATAATTATCAAAATGTATCTACTTTCATTCTGTTGATTTTTCTCCCACATATATTTAGTATTAAGTTGCATTATTTCTAGATATGTGGTCTTTTAGAAAATTGTGTCATGCTTGGATGGACCTCGAGAGTATTATGCTAACTGAGGGAAGTAAGTCAGAAAAAGACAAATATCATATGATTCCCCTTTTTTTTTCCATGAAGATGGTGAAGGTTCCTGAGTGCCAGTTGGCCGATGAGTTAGGACATATGATTCCCCTTATATGTGGAATTAAAAAAAACAACACAAAATAAATGAACAAACAAAACAGAAATACACTCATAGATACAAGAAATAAACTGATGATAGAGGATTTAGGTGAAAAAGGTGAAGGGATTTAGAAGTACAAATTGGCAGTTAGAAAATAGTCACGGGCATGTAAAGTTTAACATAGGAAATATAGTCAATAATATTCCAATAACTACGTATGGTGCAAGGTGGATATTAGACTTATGGGGGGATAACTTTGTAAGTTATGTTAATGTCTGACCTAACCATCATGCTATATACTGGAAACTAATATAATATTGATTGTCAACTGTAATTGAAAAAAAGAAAATGACATTATATTCTAGTTTATTGTCTTGTAGTCAGTCTACGGTACTATTTCCTATTAGTACTATTGTTGTCTGCTAGAGATATAGAATCCTACTTATGTGTATTCTTTGGAATTTACGGATGTTTTATTTAAATTAATATATAGTAATTAGTAAATTATAATACAAGATTAAACTGTGCTTTGCATACTCACAACTATAAACTTACTTTGTTCTACTCTGTATATCTAAAAGATATGACATTTTCTTCTGTTTTTTTAGGTCTTTTATATGTTTACTGATTACTTTTGTCTTTTGGAACTAACTTTTTTTAAGGAAAGTGTATTAAATTCTATTATTAATTGTTAATATGAACCTATGTGTTTATTTTTAGGTCTTCCGTAATTTCTGAAAGTTACTTTTATATCTTTGAGGAAATATACACTGAGTGGCCAGATTATTATGACCACCTGACATTGTAGGCAAATTAGCTATAATTTCGCGCTGAAGTTGCTAGAGGGTCAGATCATTATAAATAGGGAAGCAGGTTGTTTACCACAACAGTAGAAGTGATTTTTTTCCGAAGATATGGATAAACAATGCGATTTAACAGCCTTTGAACGTGGGATGATTGTTGGAGCTCGGAGCCATGGAACGAGTATCAGCAAAACAGCCAAAAGCCTGTTCAAACACCTTTGCTGTCTGCAGTTACCAAGATAAAACATCTCCAATTCGCACAGGAACACAAGGATTGGACAGTTGAGCATTGGAAAAAAGTCATGTGGTCCGATGAATCACGTTTCCAGTTGCATCATGCAGATGGTAGAGTGAGAATTTGGCGGAAACAGCATGAAAGCATGCACCCCACATGCATGAGTACAACCCTTCAATCTGGTGGGGGCAGTGTTATGGTTTGGAGCATGCTTTCCTGGCATGATTTGGGCCCTTTAATTCGTGTGGAACAATGTCTGAATAGCACAACATACCTAAGTATTGTTGCTGATCAAGTTCATCCTATCATGTTGATGGAGTATCCCAATGGTGATGGCTTCTTCCAACAAGCCAATGTGCCATGCCACGGTGCTCATATTGTGCAGGAGTGGTTTCAAGAACATGAGGGAGACTTTACCTTGCTTAGGTGGCCCCCACAATCACCAGATCTCAATCCAATTGAGCATTTGTGGGACGAAGTTAAAAGAGCCATCAAGCAGCTGGTTCCACAACCATCAAATCTCACAGAACTAGACAGTGCTATTCATCAGGCATGGTGTCAGATTCCTCCCATCACCTTTCTTTTATTTTTTTCTTTTTAATATGGAACACTTCACGAATTTGCATGTCATCCTTGCGCAGCGACCATGCTAATCTTCTCTGTATCGTTTCAATTTAGTATATGTGCTGCCGAAGCGAGCACCATCGCATCACCTTTGAACATCTCGTGGAGTCAATGCCAAGAAGAATTGCTGCACTATTGAAGGCAAAAGGTGGCCCAACAAAGTACTGATGGGGTGGCCATAATAATCTGGCCACTCAGTGTATATTAATAATATATTAATATAATTTAATATATTCACTGTGACAGCATTTCAAAGTGTCCTTTTTTTGTCACTGCCAGCTCTTTTGTCAAATTCTTTTTCATACATCAATATTTAAATCCTGTTTTCTTGTATAATATTTGATTTTAATTTCTAAGTAAATGTGAAATCTTTTTATTTTTCCAATTAATGAATTGGAGTCATTTACTAGTGTAGCATATGTTTTCTTCCAGCTGTTTTTCTATTTTATGCCACAGGCTTTTACATTTTTCTATGAATATGTTTGTACAGTAATAATCATAAACACAAAGAAACACAGGCAATACTCACACATAGTCTTTCACTGTGTAATCTAAACTATTTATTCTTTGTCTTTTTTGACATTTATTTTTCTATATAAAAAGTTATAACTATGTTCATATACATATACCATTTTGCTACTGATTCCCTTTAGACTAATATATTTAGATTTTTCTTTATTTAAGTGGGGCCCAGTGGTTTCTTATTATAACCAATATTGAAATGAGCAATATTTTTATTTTTATCCAATTTGAAACAATACATTTATACTCTATTTAGTATCTATTAGGAAATTAATAAGCTTATTCTACTTCTAAGATGGCATTAGATTTCTATGAGTATTTGATCTTTCATGTTTTCCCAATAACGATTTGTTTGTTTTAAAATAAGTCCTTCCTTTCAGTTTTAGGTCACTCTCAGGGGAAGGCATATGGTAAGACTTGCAAGAAATCTTGCCACACTGTTTTGGAAGTGACATCAACCAAGGCACTGCAGATTTGTGGGCAAGGCCTTGTCAGAGGCTCTTGCCTCAGTTCCCTCCAGTGAGAATCAAGAACACCAACCGTCCTTATGAGTGTCGTCAAATGATTCCAGGGAGCTGCTGCCCCTCATTGTGTGTTGCAAAGTGTATGCTATATGTTGAATCCAGGAGCAGAGGAAAGAAAAATGAACAAGCACCTTTATTTTGACTCTTCAGAGTCTTAAATAGGCTACAGTGCACAGTGAATCTCCCAGGGGAGAACTTGGCTCCCAGTACACCACAAAGCTCTGTAACAATGAATCCACATGTCTCAGTGTACTCACTCAACTCTCCTGAAACTAATATTTTGTGAACATAATTTTAAAGATGCCAGTGTCCAAGGGTTTTAAGAGGTGGTATGAGTAAGCCACTATTCCGTATCCCAGCTGAGAAAGAGCGTGACTCAGCCATGCCACTAAGAGAGTTAAATCATATCCTTATCTGAAAAAGTAATTTGCATCTCTCAGTTTGCATTGCAGCTGAGTAACTTCTTGGAAAGTAAAATGTTTAATCCTTGTTTACTTTAAAATTTAAATGTTGTGTCAGTCAAGATTTTGGGTTCCAGGTAAGAAAAACTAACCCCGATGACATTAAACAAGAGATTTTATTAAGATGATACAATAGCTCACATTATTGATGGGAGTCTTGAAAATAGTCTTGACTAGCAGGAAATTTACATGGAGGGCCTGAATGGTTAAGAAGAAGCGAACTGAACAACCACATTTTATTAAGAATTGTAGACAGTGAGCTTCCACAGCCGGGCACCAAGGCCTAGGCGCATTGATGCCACAAGTTTTTTAATGGATCTAAACAGCTCTCACCCCACTTAATCCTGATGTAACATTCTGGGGAGGATTGTACAATTAGTAAAAATATGTTATCTAGCTTTAATTTTCCTGGCCAAACTAATAGAGGAAATGACCTTTTTCCTAAAGTTTTGTGGTGGTAGAGTTTATTTGCGTCCCATGGGAGCTAGACACTTGTGAGTTTCTTCAAAACATTCTGTTTGAAGACTTGGAAATTGAGTAAATAAATAAATAAACAACCAAACAAACATATGTCATAGTTCCCTATGGATTATTACAACTCTACTTAAAAGGTCTGATAGAGGGCTCAGTGTAGGAGGGGCAGTGAACCCTGCAGAGGAGCTTCACCAGGAAGTAATGAGTGTCCTTGAATGAGCTTGGAGTTCTCTTGAGAATATTCAGGTTGGAGGCTTCATGAGAAATGAGACTATACAGTCAAGCGGGCGGCATATCAGTCACTGAGATTTGGGCATATGCGTTAATAGAACCATTTCTGTATTCAAAGCTGAGAAATTAAAAACAGCTTTTAGTATATTTATTCAGTCATTAATTCCCTTATTTATTTATTGACTTGTTAATCCAATTATATTGTCATAAAAATAAAAGATTATCTTTGAGGAGCTTGAGAGAATCAACATAAAACCACATCATTGCCACACAGGATGATACATGAAATGATATATTCAACAAATCTTTATTGAACACGGATTATGTGCTATGCATCTGGGGGATACAGATATTCAGTACTGTGATGGTTCTCAAGGAGCTCCAGTTAATGATAGAAATAAATGCATAAGTAAATGCAGTAATTACAGTCCTGTGTGATGAGTGCAATAACAGAAACAGATGCTGGTGGCACAGAGATGATTTAATAGACTTTAATGCACGTTAGAGCAAGTGCTTGGCGATTATTAAGAACAGGAGGTAAGAAATAGTAATTATATTTTCTAATTTGTCAGTTCAAAAACTTCACTGATTTTAAGATTCCTCTCACAGCACATTGTCCCTTTATTGAAAAGTCTCCCTGGCTTCATTCCCCATGTTAGAAAGCAGTTTACCATTAATTAGCTGTTAGTCAGCAACTCCAAGTTATTCTTGGAGAAGGAATTACATTCAGAAATCATATTTAAGATTTGGTATTTTTATTTATTCTGAATGCAAGGGGGCTCAGTGAAAATATTTAGATGACTAATATGCTATATAATATTGTTCTCATTCATATTATTAACTATAGCGATAAAGGCCTAATTACTTCTCGGTCTTAATTGGCTAACCTTATTTATGGATACATGGATTCACTTATTCTTTCAATAGCTACTTCTTGAACAGCACCTGAGGCTTGTGCTGGACAAACATATCACAGAAGAATTTGACACAGTCATGGCTTTGAGGTTCTAGAAGAATTATTCAATATTATTAAGTTATTAAGTACACTAATAATAGTTTTTCCAAGAATGTGCACATAGAAGATCACAACTCTGCCTGGAGTCCAGACGAGCCCACATTTTACTAGTCTGTTTACAGCCACAGAGCAAGGCGACGATGAGTCCTTATGGTAGACACCGGGAAAGGGAGAATCGGTTGAAGAAACTGTAGGTAGGGACAATATTTGAGGAGATTGGTGGATGTTTTCCCAGTGAAATAATCATAAAAGTGCTGAAAACTGTTTTTAAAGCATAACAGACAAAACAAAAAAAACAAAATAAAAACAACCATTTCGTCTTTGAAAATCTTCCTAAGAGCATCCAGACAACGGAGATGCATATATTTTAAGAGAACCTGTAGCATGGCCACCTCTATTTCCTCTCAGCTGTGTGCAGGGAGCTCTGAGCTGGAGCAGTGGCAGAGAGCATGCATGCATACCCATCCACACCTGCTGCCACCCTATGTAGATTCACTTCAGGGAGGGAAGACCACCAATCGCCCGCACCGCCCCCGCCCCCCCCCCCCCCCCCCCCCGTCTCCCCAGCTTTGATTTGCAAATGTTTAACTATTTCAGACAGATGTGGCCACTAGGACTTGGATTTTCATAATATTGTTAAAATAAAACACTCCCTGAATTGATCCAAAGATTCAACAAATTTTCTATCAAAATTCTAGTTGCCTCTTTTGCAGAACTTAGCAAGCGGATCCTTAAATTCATATAGAGATGCAGAGATGCATAATGGCCAAAATAATCTTGAAAAATCCCTCGCAATTTCTGATTTATTTTCCCCCAGCTTTTCTTGAGGTATGACTGACAACTAAACTGGTAATAGATGTAAAAACATGAATTGACATAAATTGTGAAAGGATTTCCACAATTAATTAACATACCCATCACCTAACATATTTTTTCTTGTTCTATAATAATTTATTTTCTTTCTTTCTTTTTCTTTCTCTTTTTTTTCTTTTTGTTGAGAACAATTAAAATTGACTGTCTTAGCCAATTTCAGCTATACGTGCAGCATTACCAACTATAGGTTCCATGCTGTAAATGAGACCTACGTGACTTATTAATCTTAAAGCTGAAAACTTTTAACTTTTAACCAATGTCTCCTCATTTCTCCCACCCCAATGGACCTAGCAACCACCATTCTACTCTTTGTTTCTGTGAGTTTGACCATGCCATATTTGTCTGTCTTTCTCTCTGCCTTATTTTACTTGGTATAATGACCTCCAGGTTCACACATGTTATCATAAATGCAGGATTCAATTATTTATTAAATAATATACCTCCAAATGTGTGTGTGTGTGTGTGTGTGTGTGTGTGTGTGTATACATATATATATGTGCATATGCGCATTGGGGCTTAAGGACAAGGCTTAAAGACCCTCTTTCACATTTTATTTCATTAGGGTAACCATCAATGGTTGCTAACTGGTATTTTGCACTTCAGTCCAACAGCTACATTTTTAGAGTTATCTCTCTTCCTGCATGCACAGCAATGGAGTTGGGCAGAGTGTGTAACAGACCCCCTCACTACAGATCTCACAAGACAGGCCTGAAAAGGCTGTGTACAGCATTATTCCAAAGACTAAGGCTTTGTTCCTAATTCATCTTTTAGTAGCTGCCTCCTTCTTTTAATTTGAGCTATTTTCTTAAAGCTACCATATAGTCTTTGTCTATCTCACTAGTTCATATTCAGCCCAGGGATGAACTGCAACAATAAATAAGGCTTGAGTTTTCCAGGAAGTAATTCAGTCCTCCTGTGAATAGAGCCTCACCTCTCTGCTCCTACTTCATTTGTTATGCACTCCTAACTTGGCATGCACCAGAGTGCACTGTGATTATTAATTTACTTCTCTCTGAGTCTTCTATACCTACCTGGAGATCCTTCAGGGCAGGAGTAATGTATTATGCAACTTTTTTTTAATCCTAACATCTATCCTAGTGTTAAGAACTAAGCAAACATTCAGCAAATGTATTCTGAATTAATGAATCAAATCATATTCCATTCATTTGTTTTCCTGTTAGTCTTGCTTATTAACATCCTTGCACTAACAATATCTTATTCTTCACTTTGTTCCAGCAAACTAGAAGTGTTGGGTCCATTTTAGATATTCATTTAAGATTTGTTAAGTTGAATTCTGTGGCATTAATAAATTTGTGAGAATGGTCCATTAATAATTGATAATGCTTATCAATTGATTATAATACAAGTCCACTAAAATATTGCTATTGGGCCTATTTCAGGCAACCCTTTTCTTTTTAAAGGAATATTACCAAAATAAAGTGTCTGAGAGTAGACCTCCCACTATAGGCATTTAGATACAAGCTAGAATGAAATAGGCAGATGAGCGTCACTCAAAGTTTAAGGCAAAACTGCTGTTTGGCATTCACTTCCCTGTGTGAGGAAAGCCTTTTTGCTTTTCTGAATTCCAGTAATTGTCTTGTTTGTAGTCCCTTGCTGTAGACCTTTGCCTCCTGCCAACTGCCTGCCAGATGTGGTCTCAATGCTAAAAAGGAAAAGGTTCCCAGGGAGCATAAGATATATATTGAAACCAAACATGCTTTTAAAATTATTGTTTTACAATTTCCACCAAGACAGCCTTAAGGTGACACTTGCTACTCATTGGATTTCAAAACATTTAGTGAAAGAAGAACTAAAATATAAAAGCTATTATTCACAGATATCCGCACAGCTGACTAGTAAAGTTAGTTTTCCTATTGTGTGTGATTCATATCAATGATGCACCATTTTTTTCTTTCTGATTCTACTTTTATTTATCCTGCTTAGCTATGGCATAGAATTTGCATTTAAATATCAGCTTATCTCTCCCCCTGTGATTTCTAAAGTTAAGGTAAGAATAAAAGATTAGAAAATAGAATGGGGATGTCAAGGTTTCTTCTCTATCTTCAAATAGTTTCCTAACTTAGAATATAAAATAATATCTTTGTCTTACAACCTCTATCTTAGAATGGAACTCCCAGGCTCCTTCTTTATCTTAGAATAAAACCAAGCCCCCAAAATTCTTGAAATCATGAAACATTTTTCAAAACCCTCTATGGTTACTTTCTAAGTGGCCTTGGCAAATGTACTCAGTCTCCTTATATCAATGATTTTTATGTATAAAATAAAATGAACATTAGATATAATACCTATGCTTTAGTCTTATTTTAAGGATATATTTATGAGTAATGTCATCAAGATGGCAGACTAGGAAACCCCATTCCCTCATGTCCCAATGGAAACACTAAATTAACAACCAGATACTGGCTAAAATAATGTCATAGAATCTCTGGATATCAGTCAACAATATACATCAGCCAAGTGAAAAACCTGTCAAGAAATAAACCCACCTTCTTCCATCCCCTTCCCTTCACACCAGTCCCATCATTTTGCCTATAATTCTATATATCATCTATTATCTATCTATCTATCTAAATCTATCTATCTATCTATCTATCATCTATCTATAATCTATCTATCTATCATCTATCTATCCATCCATCTATCATCTATCTTGAACTGCTACGGAATGAGATAAGTATATAATTACCAAGAGTTATTCTTCTAGAGAGATTCAAACATGGCAGCCAACAGGATGAGAGGGAAGAAGAGAGTATGAGTGAGTAAAGGAGCAGGAGGGGCGTGTGGATGTGTGGTGTGTGTCTGAGGTGGAGTGAGGGACAGTTAAACACCACAGGAGTCACAGGGATTGGCAGATAAGGCTCTCCTAGACAGGGAGCCCCTGCTACCTCCACAGGCGCTCCCAGGCCAGCATAGTTTTAGCATGGAACCCACGACATCTTGTAGAAGGTAGCAACAGAGGCCAGAAGTGCTCTTGTGGATTAATAAAATAAAATATCAGAAAAAAAGAGAAATAAACCACATTCAAAATGGTAGGAAATTTCATTGCTTTTGCCTCACACCTAACACAATGTGGTGTGTCTTGGTTTGGGAGAAGTAGCATCCTATTCCCTAATTTCCTTTAATGAACTACAGAAAGCAAAGCAGACCTAAAATGCAACATTGTAACCTGTCTGGGGACTGAGAAATTCCTTTCTCCATCAGCTAACTTGTTGGCTAAAAAACCTAAAACAGCACAGCTTAGATCTCAGCTAGTAAGAGCCATAGGAAGTGAAGGCAAGGCTCATGGAATACATAAGTTGATTATATGCTTGCATGTGCTCAGGGAAAGTGATAATCAATTGAGGAACACAATGGCACAACTAAGGCTCAGAGAAGGGAAGAAGAGAGACTCTATATGAAAATAAGACATTAAAAAACAACTGTATAAGGAGAAGAAAATACACACAAGGAGGCCCAGAGAATCATGTGCCCAAGAAGTGCTGGGAAGATCTCGAGCCTTCATATCGGGCTGTTTCCAAGGCTCAAACTGTATCCTGATAGAAGGCCTTCTCTCTGCATTAAACCAGGTTACAAAGACTGGTATCGGAGGCTTTTTTTTTCAGATGACCAATTTGTTAGTTTAGTGTTTTGTTTTTAATCATAGCCTGAATATATTCTTTCCAATTACTTTTAAAGAGTGGAAGAAGGGAGAGAGAGAGAGAGGAGAGAGAGAGAGAGAGAGAGAGAGAGAGAGAGAGAGAGAGAGAAACATTGATGTGAAAAAGACACATTGGTTGGTTGCCTCTTACATGAGTTCCAACGCCAGGGCCACAGATGGAACCTACAATCAACCAAGGTATGTGTCCTTGACTGTGAATCAAACCCGCAACCCTTTGGTCCACAGGCCAGTGCTCTAACAACTGAGCAGAGCTTTTCAGGGCAAAATGACCAATTTTTTTACTAAAGATCACAAAACATGCAAATAAACAAGAAAACATGACCCAAAAATAGAACAAAAAAATCATTAAACACTGTCTTTGAGTAAAAAACATGCATTGGTCTTACTAGACAAAGGCTATAAAATAATAGTCTTAAACATGCTCAACAAGGGAAAACATGAACAAAACTGAAAGAAAATGAAAGAAATAATATATAAACACAATAATCAAATCACCAAATAGAAAATAAATCCTTTTAAAAAAAGAACCAAAGGGAAATTCTGGAGGTGATAATTAAAATAATTTAAGTAAAGGAATCAGTAAAGAAGTTCGATAAGTGATTAGAAAAAGCAAAATAAACTGCAAATTTAAACACAAGTAATAGGAAAACACTGAGTCTGAGGACAGAAAAATAAAATAATAAGTGAAGTCATCAAGAGAACTAAAGTAAACATGGGGAATGAAAGAATATAAAATCTCACTACAAAAATTCACTAAACACAAATGAAGGCAATGTGGAGAAAATAAGGAAGAAAAAGGTATAAGATAAACAGAAAAATTTTAAAATTAAGCTCTTCCCTCTCAGTAATAACTTTAAATATACATAGATTAAAATTCCTAATCTTACCCAGCCAGTGTGGCTCCATGAGAGGTCACCAGTTCCATTCCTGTTCGGGACACATGCATAGTTGAGGGCTCGATCTCTGATCCCAAGCATGGGGCATGAAGGAGGCAGCTAGCTGATCGATGTTGATGTTTCTCTCATTGATGTTTCTATTTCTCTTTCCTTTCCTCTCCCTTTAAAATCAATGGGGAAAAATACACATAAAAATACGTTTTAAAAAAATCCCTAATAAAAGATATCCTATATAATAAAGAGCTAATATGCAAATTAACCCACATGCCCTCACAAGATGGCTGCCTACAACCAGGCTGGCAGGGGGGTTAGTGAGGGACAACTAAACAACTGAACAAGCAGGCTGCATGGGGCGACCAGGCTGGCAGGGGGGTTAGTGAGGGACGACTAAACAACTGAACAAGCAGGCTACATGGGGCAACCAGGCTGGCGGGGGGGGGGGGGGGCATGAGGGGTGACCAGGCTGGCAGGGGGGGCAGTTGGGGGCAACCAGGCCAGCAAGGGGTGCAGTTAGGGGTGATTAAGCTGCTTGGGGGTACAGTGAGGGGTGGCTAGGCCAGTGGGAGGCAGTTGAGGGCAATTAGGCTGGCTGGGGGGACAGTGAGGGGCAACTAGGCTGGAAGGGGGGAGGTTAGGGGGGAACCAGGCCGGCGGGGGGGGGGGGGGAGCAGTGAGTGGTGACCAGGCAGGCAGGCAGGTGTGCAATTAGGAGTCAGCAGTCAGAATTGTGAGAGGGATGTCCGACTGCCAGGATCGGGCCTAAACCAGCAGTTGGACATCCCCTCAGGGGTCCCAGATTGGAGAGGATGCCGGCTGCGCTGAGGGGACCACCCCCTATGCACGAATTTCATGGATCCAGGCCTCTAGTAGTAACAAAGAGATTCACTGTATCTATAGGGATATAGATAAATAGAATTAAAGTATAAAAAAGATGTTCCATATGAAGTGTAACCAAAAGAAAGCGGAGGTGCCTATACTGATATCAGAAGATATATATTTCACTTTAAAAACTGTTACATAAAGAAGAACATTATATAATGATAATAGGATCAATACACTAAGAAGATATGACTATTATAAATATGTATGCACCAAACACTAGGAGTCCTAAGTATATAAAGAAAACACTGACAAAATTGAAGGGAGGAATAGAAAGCTCTACAGTAATAGTAAGAGAATTTAATACCCCACTTTAAATAATGTGTAGAACAACTGGACAGAATATATACAGTGGGGCCTTGACTTATGAGTTTAATTTGTTCCATGATGGAGCTTGTAACTCAAATTACTCGTATGTCAAATCAACAGTGAATGAGTGAGACACGCGATGCTGGGCTGATGTTGTGGCGTTCACTGTGACAATCGTTGCACCAACTACCGGTAGGGTATCTGAAGCTGGCTCGTAACCCGAATTTTAGCTTGCAACTCAAAGCAAAAAATCGGCCAAGAGACGGCTCGTATCTCGAAAAACTCGTTAGTTGGGACACTTGTAAGTCAAGGACCCACTGTATAAGTAAAAGAAGGACTTAACCAAAACTATAAGCAACTTGGACCACACAAGTATGTACAGAACACTTAATAACCACACATTTTTTCTCAAATATACATTGGAATATTACTCAAGATTGGCCATATGTTAGATAACAAAGTTTAATAAATTTTAAAAGATTGAAATAATAGAGTATCTTTTCTCATCCCAATGGAATAAAAATAGAAATGGACAGTAGAAAGAAAATTTTAAAAATTCAAATCTGTTGAAATTGGTCAGTACATTCAAATAATGAATGGAACAAAAAAAAATCACAAGGGAAATTAGAATATATATTTTTAAATATATTTTTATTGATTTCAGAGAGGAAGGGAGAGGGAGAATAATTGATCAGCTGCCTCCTGCATGCCCCCCACTGGGGATCAAGCCTGCATCCCAGTCATGTGCCTTTGACTGGAATAGAATCCAGACTCTTCAGACCGCAGGCTGATGCTCTACCCACTGAGCCAGACCAGCTAGGGGGTGAAATTAGAATATCCTGAGGTAAATGAAAACAAAAACACAATATACATCAACTTATGGGATTATAACTGTAATGCTTAAATTAAAAACAAACAAACAAAAAAAACCCACACAAAACAAATAAGAGAACTCTAAAATTAACAACCTGATTTTATGCATTAAGGAACTAAAAAGAGTAATATAAATACAAATCTAGCAGAAGGAAGAAAAACAGATTAAAGTAGAGGTAAATAAAATTGTGAAGAGAAAACTATAAAGAAAAATCAATAAAGCAAAGTCTTTTATTCAAAAGATCAGCAAAATTAACAAGCATTTAGCTAGATTAAGAAAAATGAGAGTAGAGTTAAATATATGAAATAAGAAATAAAAGTGGGAACATTACTATTGATTTTAGAGAAATAAAAGGATTATAGAAGAGTTTAATGAAAACTTATAAATCAAAAAATGGATAACTTAGATGAGATGGAAAAATTATTAAAAACATACAACCTACCAAGACTGAATCACAAAGACAGGGAAAATCTGAACAGATCTATAAGTCTTAAGGAGATTTATTCAGTAATCAAAAACTCCCCCCAAAAGAAAATAAGAATTCACTTTTTTTTATTTTATTTTTTATTTTATTGCTTAAAGTATTACAAAGGGTATTACATATGTGTCCATTTCCCCCCCCCCACCCTAGACAGTCCCCTAGCCTCCCCTATCCCCTAGTGTCTTATGTCCATTGGTTATGCTTATATGCATGCATACAAGTCCTTTGGTTGATCTCTTAAGGAATTCACTTCTGAATTCTTCCAAACATTTAAAGAAAACTACTGTCTTTTTAAATTGTTCACACAATGTGGAAGAGAAGAGAATACTTGTTCAAACTCATCTGAGGCTAGCATGACTGTGATACCATAGGCTGACAAAGACACAACACAAATATAAAATGTAGGCCATTATTCCTTAAGAATATTGATGCAAAAATCCTCAATGAAGTACTATTGACCAAATTCTGTAGTTCAAAAGCATATTAAATGATTATACATAATAAGTAAATGGGCTTTATCCCTATAATCCAAGGATAGCTCAACATATGAAAATAAATCATTGAGATGTATTGACATTAAAAATGAAGAAAATACACACACATGATTATCTTCATTGCTTCAGAAAAAAGAGTTTGGAAATATTCAGCACTCTTTCATGGGAAAAAAAAACACCAAAAACCACTTAATAAACTCAGAATAGAAAAAAAGTGCCTTAACATAATAAAGTCCATGTATGAAAAACCAACAGCTAACATACCCAATGGAAAAGGGTGAAAGCTTTTCCCCTAAGATCAAGAACAACATGGATGCCATGTTCTGTTTTCTGTTTGTTTTATTTTTTAAAAAATCTTTATTGTTGCAAGTATTACATATGTCCCCATTTTACCCCCATTGACCTCTTCTAGCCTATCCCTGCCCCCCAGCCCAGACCTTCACCACTCTATTGTCTGAGTCCGTGGGTTATACATATATGCATACAAGTTCCTTGGTTGATCTCTTCCCACACACCCTCCAACTCCTGCCTTCCCTCTAAGGTTCAGCAGTTTGTTGCATGTTTCCATGTCTCTGGATCGATTTTTTTCATCAGTTTATCTTTTCCATTAGATTCCACATATAAGTGAGATCTTGTGATACTTATCTTTCTCTGACTGGCTTATTTCATTTAGCATAACACTCTCCAAGTCCATCCATGCAGTCACAAATGGTAACAGTTATTTTTTATAGCCGCATAGTATTCCATTGTGTAGATGTACCACAGCTTTTTGATCCACTCATCTGCTGATGGGCACTTAGGCTGTTTCCAGATCTTAGCTATTGTAAATTGTGCTGCTATGAACATAGGGGTGCATATATCCTTTCTGATTGGTGTTTCCAATTTCATAGGATATATTTCTAGAAGTGGGGTTACTGGATCAAAATGGGAGTTCCATGTTTAACTTTTTAAGGAAACTCCATACTGTTTTCCACAGAGACTGCACCAGACCTCATTCCTACCAGCAATGTAAGAGGGTTCCTTATTCTCCACATCCTTGCCTACACTTGTTATTTGTTGATTTGTTGATGGTAGCCATTCTGACAGGTGTGAGGTGATACCTCATTGCCATTTTGATTTGCATCTCTCGGATGATTAGTGATTTTGAGCATTTTCTCTCATGCCTCTTGGACTTCTGTGTGTCCACTTTGGAGAAGTTTTTATTTAGATCCTTTGGCATTTTTAAATTGGATTGTTTGTTAAGTTGTATGAGTTCCCTAAATATTTTGGAGATTTACCCCTTAGTGTATGAATCATTGGCAAGTATGTTGCCCTATTCAGTGGACTCTCTTGTCATTTTGTTGCTGGTTTCTTTGCCTGTACAGAAACATCTTATTTTGAGGTAGTCCCATTTGTTTATTTTCCCTTAGTTCCCGTTGTCCTAGGAGATGTATCAGTAAGCATATTTCTACCAGACATGACTTAGATTTTTCTGCCTATGGTTTCTTCTAAAATTTTTATGGTTTCACAGCTTACATTTAAGTATTTTATACATTTTTACTTTATTCTTGTGTATAGGTTAAGTTGGTGGTCTTGTTTCATTTTTTTGCATGTACCTGTCCACTTTTCTCAACACCATTGATTGAAGAGACTATCTTTACTCCATTGTATGATCTTGATTCCATTGTCAAATATTAATTGAGTATACTGTTTTGGGTCGATATCTTAGTTCTATGTTCTGTTCCATTGGTCTGTAGATCTGTATGCCTGTTCTTGTGCCAGTACCAAGATGTTTTTATTGCAATGCCTTTGTAATGTAATTTGATATCTGGTATTGTGATTCCTCAAACTTCGTTCTTTTTTCTCAAGATTGCTGCAGCTATTCATGTCATTTATGGTTCCATATACATTTTTGGAATATTTTTTTCTAGATCTGTGAAATATGCTCTTGGTATTTTAATAGAGGTTGCATTGAATCTACAGATTGTCTTGGGTAGTATGGACATTTAAAACATGTTGATTCTACCAATCCATGAACACAGCATATTCTTTCACTTTTTTATATCTTCCTCTATCTCATTTTGCAACCTCCTTCAGATTTTCAAGTATAGGTCTTTTATCTCCTTCCTTAAATACCTTAAGTATTGTTCAATGGTAAATGGGATAGTTTTTTGTTTTTTTGTTTGTTTGTTTTAGTTTATCTTTCTGTGAGTTCATTATTGGTGTATTAAAATGCCATAGATTTCTGGGTGTTCATTTTGTACCCTGCTACATTGCCAACTTCATTTATTAAATCTAATAGTTTTTTATGGAGTCTTTGGGGTTTTCTATGTAATGAACAATATCATGTCATCTGCAAATAAGGACAGTTTTACTTCCTCTTTTCCAATTTGGATGCCTTTTATTTCTCCTTCTTATCTGATTGCTATGTCTAGCACTTCCAGTACTATGTCAAACAGGAGTGATGAAAGTGGACATCCCTGTCTTTTTTCTGTTCTTAGGGGAAATGGTTTTAGTATTTGCCCATTGAGTACAATGTTGGATGTAGGTTTGTCATATAAGGCTTTTATTATGTTGAGATATGATCCCTCTATTCCCACTTTGCTGAGAGTTTTTATCAAAAAAGGGTGCTGGATTTTATTGAATGTTTTTTCTGTATCAATTGATATGATCATGTGACTTTTGTCTTGCAATCTGTTTATGTGATGTATTACATTTGTTGATTTATTAATATTGTATGAGCTTTGATTACATGGAATAAATCCCACTTAGTCATGTTGTATGAACTTCGTAATGTATTGGTGGCTCGAATTTGCTAATATTTTATTGAGAAATTTAGCATCTGTTAATCAGGGATATTGGCTTATAATTATCATTTTTTTGTATTTTCTTTGTCTAGTTTTGGAATTAGGTCAGTGCTCTCCTCATAGGAAGACCTTGGAGGTGCTCATTGCTCTTGAATGTTTTGGTATGGTTTGAGGAGCATAGGTGTTAGTTATTTTTTGAAAGTTGGGTGTAATTTCCCTGTGAAGCCATCCAGATCTGGGCTTTTGTTTGCTGTACGTCTTTTTATTACTGCCTCAATTTCATCAGTAGTTATCAGCCTATTCAGGTTTTCTGATTATTCCTGATTGTGATTGGAAGATTGTATCTTTCTAGGAAAATGTCCATTTCATTCAGGTTTTCCAGTTTGTTGGAATAAAGTTGTTCACAGTATATATTTTTTTTTAATGATCCTTTGTATTTCTGTGGGGACAGTTGTTACTTCACCTCTTTCATTTCTGATTTTGTTTATTTGGATCATCTCTTTTTTATTTTATTGATGAATCTGGCTAGAGGTTTATCAATCTTGTTTATCCTTTTAAAGAACCAGCCAAAGAACCAGCTCTTGGTTTTATTGATTTTTTTTTTGGCCTCTATGTCATTTATTTCCACTCTGATCTTTATTATTTCCTTCCTTCTACTAACTCTGAGCTTTCCTTGTTGTCCTCTTTCTAGTTCTTTAAGTTGTAGTGTTAGATAACTTATTGAAAGTTTTTTCTAATTTTTTGAGGTAGGCCTGTAGTGCAAGAACTTCCCTCTCAGGACTGCTTTCTGCTTTCACTGTGTCACATTGTTTTTGGGTTGTTGTGTTTTCTTTATCATTTGTTTCCAGGATGTTTTTTTTATTTCTTTTTGATCTCTTTGATAACGAATTCATTGTTTACCACCATGGTATTTAGCCTCCATGTGTTTCATTGTTTTTATTATCATTGATTTCTTATTTTAAACCATTGTGATCTGAGAAGATGCTTTATGTGATTTCAAACTTCTTTAATTTTTAGAGGCTTACCCTGTTTCCTAACATGTGGTCTATCTTTGAAAATGTCACATGTGCACTTGAGAAAAATGTATATTCTGTAGCTTTGAAGTGAAATGATCTGAAAATGTCAATTGATTCCATCTGATCTAATGTGTCACCTAGAATTACTGTTTCCTTGTTGATTTTTCTCTAGAAGATTTATCCAGTGATGTCAGTGGTGTGTTAAAGTCCTTTACTATGATTGTATTGCTGTCAATCTCTCCCTTGA
The DNA here is from genome assembly GCF_964212035.1 of Myotis nattereri. Taxonomy (NCBI): domain Eukaryota; kingdom Metazoa; phylum Chordata; class Mammalia; order Chiroptera; family Vespertilionidae; genus Myotis; species Myotis nattereri. The sequence continues at coordinate 88,238,513 of NC_138082.1, read as the reverse complement.
TTACCTCCAGAATTTTTTTTTATATATATTTGGATACTCCTGTATTGGGTGGATATATATTTACCACAGTATATCCTATTGTTGTATCAATCCTTTTAGTATTATGAACTGACCTTCATTATCTCTTGTTATGGCCTTCTCTTTGAGGTCTATTTTTTCAGATATGAGTATTGTTACCCCAGATTTATTTTTTTCATTTCCAGTTGTCTAGAATTTTTTTTTTTCTATTCCTTCACTTACAGTCTGTGTGAGTCCTTTGTCCTGAGATGGTCTTTTGTAGGCAGCCTATATATGGGTCACATTTTCTTATCCATCCATCTACCCTATGTCTTTTGATTGGAGCAGTTAATCCATTTACGTTTAAGGTTATTGTTGATTGGTACTTGTTTGTTGCCATTTTTATTCTTCATGCCTGTGTTCTTCCCTGTCTTTCTTTTTTTTTATGACTCAGAAATTTTATTTTATATTTTAATTTATACCTTTATTTTATCCTCAGTGGATATTCCAAATTCCAGTATTCTTAAGGTCCCAAGCCAATTACAATCTTTAGCAGGTGACCTCACCTCCTGACTCACTAAGAAGATGAAACCAACACAGCTTCCTTTTATCACCAAGTTTGCTCCCATAGTCACACACCCATTTCTTCTTTTCCTTTGTTCTTTTTTTAATTCTTTAAATTTTGTTTTATTGCTTAGAGTATTACAAAGAGTAATATATATGTTTCCTTTTTTTTCTCCCCTTGACCTTCCCCCGGCCTCCCCAACCCCCCAGTGTCTTGTTTCCATTGGTTATGCTTATATTCCTTCGGTTGATCTCTTATCCCCACCCATAACCCTCCCCAGCCTTCCCACTGTAGTTTGACAGTCTGTTCAATGTTGCTCTGCCTCTGTATCTATTTTTGTTCATAAGTTTATAATGGTCTTAATTATCCATAAATGAGTGAGATCATGTGGTATTTTTCCCTCATTTACTGGCTTATTTCACTTAGCATAATGTTCTCCAGTTCCATCCATGCTGTTGCAAATGGTAAGAATTCCTTCTTTTGTACAGCAGCATAGTATTCCATCGTGTAGATGTACCACAGTTTTCTAATCCATTCATCTGCTGATGGGCACTTAGGCTGTTTCCAGATCTTAGCTATGGTGAATTGTGCTGCTATGAACATAGGGGTGCATATATCCTTTCTGATTGGTGTTTCTGGTTTCTTGGGATATATTCCTAGAAGTGGGATCACGGGGTCAAATGGGAGTTCCATTTTTAACTTTTTGAGGAAACTCCATACTGTCTTCCATAGTGGCTGCACCAGTCTGCATTCCCACCAGCAGTGCACGAGTGTTCCTTTTTCTCCGCATCCTCTCCAGCACTTGTCGTTTGTTGATTTGTTGATGATAGCATTCTGACAGGTGTGAGATGGTACCTCATTGTTGTTTTGATTTGCATCTCTTTGATGATTAGTGACTTTGAGCATGTTTTCATATGTCTCTTGGCTTTCTGAATGTCCTCTTTTGAAAAGTGTCTATTTAGGTCCTTTGCCCATTTTTTGATTGGATTGTTTATCTTCCTTTTGTTAAGTTGTATGAGTTCCCTATAAACGTTGGAGATTAAACCCTTATCGGTGATAACATTGGCAAATATATTCTCCAATTCAGTGGACTTTCTTGTTGTTTTGTTGATGGTTTCTTTTGCTGTGCAGAAGCTCCGTGTCTTTCTATTTATCCTTTTTAAAAAAGTCATTTTAGCATTTATTTCATTGCTGGTTTGGTGGTAATAAATTCCTTTAGCCTTTTCCTTTCTCTGTGAAGCTTCTAATTTCACTTTCAATTTTGAATGGTAGCCTTGCTGGATAGAGTAGTTTTGGAGTCAGTCCCTTGCTTTTCTTTACTTTGTACTTCATACCACTCCCTTCTGCCCTGAGGGTTTCTATTGAGAAATCAACTGGTATTCTAATTGGAGATCCTTTGTAGGTAACTTTCTCTCTGGCAGCCTTTAAGATTCTTTTTTGTCTTTAACCTTTGTCAATTATGATGTGTCTAGGTATGGGTCTTCTAGGGTTCATCTTGATTGGAACTCTCTGTGCTTCCTGGACTTCTGTGACTTTTTTCTTCCACAAGTGAGGAAAATTTTCTGTTATTAATTTCTCAAACACATTTTCTATTCTTGTTCATTTTCTTCTTCTTCTGGCACCTATTATGAGATGTTTCATTTCATATTGTCCCAAATCTCCTTTAAACTCTCCTCCTGCTTTATAATTTCATTTTCAAATTGCTGCTCTAATTGGGTGTTTTGTTTTGTTTTCTACATTGTCTTCTAACTCTCTGATTCTGTCCTCAGCTTCTTCTAGTCTACTGTTGAATCCTTCCAGGTTATTTTCTATTACAGCTATGTGTTTTTTCATTTCCTCTTCATTCTTATTCATGTTGGTGTATTTCTCATTCAGCTTTTTATAATTCTCATAAAGTTAGTTGTAATTCTTACTCAGATGTTCGAGCATCCTTATAACCATTACTTTGAATTATTTACCTGACAAATTACTTGCCTCCATTCATTTAGTTTCTTCTCTGGCAATTCCTCCTTTTCTTTCATTTAAGGGATGTTCTTTGTCTCACCATTTAATTATTCCTTTGTATTTATTAAATAAAACTGCTGTAAATTCTAAAACAGATTTTTTGGAATCGTCTTATGCATGGACCCAGTAGTGCATTCTCTTAGATCTCCTAAGCTGGGTGTTCTAGGAAAACCCCTTACTTGGTTATTTGAGTTATCCTGTAGTAGTTGGGTCTTGAATGTTATTGTCCCATATGTTGATGGAGTCTCCTCTCAGGCTGGCTGACTATGTACCTCATCTTGGCCACATTATGCAAGCTGTTGTGGAGGCGCTGACTGGATATAACAAAATATGAGACAAAACACAAAACAAAACAAAAAACAAAATAAAAACATACACAAGTCTCCTATAGCACTTAAAAAAGCAACCACTAGAGAAAAGACAATTAGGAAACAAAAAAGAGAGCAAGAATGATAGAAATAAAAAAAGAAATATATATAAGTGGAAAATAAAACAAACAAAGCACAAACAAAAACAAAAAAATGGGAGCAGAATATGTAGATGCAGATCTGAAATAAAGAAAATAAGAATAAGAATTAAGGGAATAGGGGAAAATGGTTTAGAATAAAAGAGGAAGAAAAGAAATGAGAAGTCAAGAAATAAAATTTAAAAAGGGAAATTGAGGAGAAAGCTGATAGACCTTAAAAAAAAAAAAAGGAAAGGAAAAGAGATGATAAAACAGGAGAAAAATAAAAGAGGGGAAAAAAAGAAAGAAAAATTAAGTAGGAGAAGGAAAGAGGAAAAATAGATATATGAGTGAAACAACAGAGACTATAATAATAACAAATAAATAAAGCAGATAGATAAGGAAGGTAAGTATAAAAAGGGGGGAAAAGAAAGGGAAGAGAAAAAGTAAATAAGAGAAAATATAAGAAAAAAGGGAGGAAAGAACAGAAAAGAAAAAAGTGAAGGGGCATTTGTTTCAGCTGAGTTTAATGCCCTATGGGAGCTGGCTTTGGACCCCACTCTTCAGTCTACTGATTCCGGGCTTCCTGTTAGGTACTTAGATGCTAACCACTGTCAGTCACTGTCTTGTTGCTTCCAGCAACCTGCATGAAGCTCCAAGTGATCCACCGATCCACTCTTGTGTCTTTCTCCACAGTGTTTGCTCAAAGCAAAAGGGGCCAATCTGCCCTCTAGAATAAGTTTGTTAGCTTCTTGGAGCCCAGGGCTTGGTCATTAAATTTCCCCTGCTTCCCTGTGCTTTGCCTCTACTGGCCTTTGCCTGCTAGCCAGCTGTCAATCTTAACCTTATACCATATACAATTAACTCAACATGAATAAAAGATCTAATTGTGCAAACCACAACTATATAGCTCTTTCCAAAAAAAAATAAAAGCTTTATTATTTGGCAAATATATGTGTATATATATACTAGAGGCCCGGTGCACAAAAATTTGTGCACTCGGGGGTGGGGAGGTCCCTCAGCCCGGCCTGTGCCCTCTCACAGTCAGGGACCCCTCGGGAGATAACGACTTGCTGGCTTAGGCCTGCTCCCAGGTGGCAGAGGGCAGGCCCAATCCCTAGGGCCAGCTTTAGATCAGGCTCAGCTCCAGCTCTTAGGCCTCCACTGCTGAAAGCAGGTTTCTGGCCTTTGTTTACCTTCTCGATTTGAAACAATGTTGCGATCCTGCTGGCTGAAGCCCGGTGGACTAAAGCAGGTTTCTGGGGTTTTGTTTGGCTTCTATATTTGTAACATAGTTGCTTAGAGTTGCAGCTCAGAGGCCGGCAGCGGCAGGCAGGGAACATTGGAGTCCTCCGTCACTGAAGCAAGCAAGCCTCATGTTCGCTTTAAGCTGCCTGGCTGCCGGCCGCCATCTTGGCTGGCAGTTAATTTGCATATCGCCCTGATTAGCCAATGGGAAGGGTAGCGGTCGTACGCTAATTACCATGTTTCTCTTTTATTAGATAGGATTTATATATATTAATATGACACAGGCAATTAAAGAAAAATAAAAGATAATGTGGACTAGATTAAAATTACAAAAAAAACAACTTTTGTATATCAAAGGTCACTATCAACACATATAAAATGACAAAAACATTTATAAGTTATGTACATGATAAGAGTTAATGTTTAGAATATATAAGAAACTATAACCCAACAACAAAAACAAGCAAACAATTTAAAAATGGCAAGTAACTTAGATATTCTCCAAAGAAAATATACTAATGGCTGGTAAGTACAAAAAAAAATGCTCAACATCACTGATCATTAGAAAAATTCAAATCAAAATTTTAATGATCAAAACAGAAATAGCAATATGGGTAAAGATGTGGAGAATTTGGAATCCTTTTTCATTGCTGGTTGTAATGTAAAATGGTACAACTACTCTAGAAAACAGTATGGTGATTATTCACAAAAGTAAATATAAAATTGCCATAATAATAAATGTCAATAGAATTACCAGAAATTTCATTTTGGTTATATATTCAAAAGAATTTAAAGCAGACTCAAACAGATACCTACCTGTACCCTCATGTTCATAGTAGCATTTTTCATAATATTCAAAAGGTTGAAGCAACCCAACTATCTAATATTAAATGAATAAATAAACAAAATGTAGCCCTGGACCTGTGTTGCTCAGCTGTTTGAGCATCTACCTGTGCTCTGAAAGGTCAATTCCAGGTCAGGGCACTCACCCAGGTTGTGGGCTTAATCCCCGGTCAGGGTGCATACAGGAGGCAGCTGATCTCTCTCTCTTCCTCTCTCTCTCCCCCCTTCCCCTTCCTTTCTCTGTAAAATCAATAAAAATATATATTAAAAATCATCTGCTAAAACCAAAATAAACAAATAAATGAAATGTAATAAATGCATGCAATAGAATATGAGTCAGCCTTAAAAAGAAATTCTGGCACATGTTACAACACATAAAATGAGAAGACATTATGCTAAGTATAATAAACAATCATCAAAGGTCAACACTATATAATTCCACTTACTAGTATATGATGAATCCTCAGCAGTCAAATTCATAGAAACAAAAATTAGAATGGTGGTTCTCAGAGGCTGGGGACAGGGGAGAATGGGGAGGGGTTTTTTTGCTGTTGTTTTGTTTTGTTTTGTTATGAGCAGGGAGCTTCATTTTGAGAAGAGGAGAAAAGTTCTGTAGATTAGATGGCAGCGATGGCTGTACAACAATGTGAATGTACTTAATGTCATTAAAATGTACACTTGGAAATTGTTAAAATATTACAAAAAGAATTATTTTAGTTAAATACCAGAAAAGTACTTGAAATATAAAAAGTACCTTATCGTACATTACCATACATTTATGATTGCTAAGAAATCCTAAATAACTATAAAAATTATAACCCCTCCAACAAAAACAATAACAAAATTTAGCAAAGGCTTGGCCATACTTTACATAAAGAAATCCCATGAAAGGAATGAGAAAGGAAGGGAGGGAGGGAGTGAAGAAGCAAAGATAGTAAGAGTCCTGGATAATAAGGAAATAAGGTGATTAGAATGGAACTAGATAATACTAAGGAGCTTGCAAACCTATTTTAAAAAATGATATCCAGGCCCTAGCCGGTTTGTCTCAGTGGTTAGAGGATCGACCTGAGGACTAAAGGGTCCCAGATTCGATTCTGGTCAAGGGCACATGCCCGGGTTGCCGGCTCGATCCCCAGTGGGGAGCATGCAGGAGGCAGCCAATCAATGATTCTCTCTTACCATTGATGTTTCTATCTCTCTCTCCCTCTTTCTTCCTCTCTGAAATTAATTTAAAAAATATTTAAAAAATGATATCCAGTGCATAGAATTTTATAAGGAATAAGTATTTAGCAAGATTACTGATTTTAGGAATGTTTTATGGTTTTAAGGACAAAGAAGTGTGACTATGCCAGTTCTTGGTGAACTTTGAATTAGAGCTTTCTCAGGAGAGGCAGGGAAGTTCAGCCAGAGTGGAAGTAAGAAAGTGAAGAGAACAAATATAAACTTCCTTACTTCTGGATGCATGACAATGTGCCTCGTTTTAGATAAGGAAATATGAGAAAAAATAACACATGTCACTACCACACTAAAGCGCTTGCCTGTGCTCGAAGCTCCCGCCATCTCTGTGGATGCTGCCATGCATCCGGACCCTGACACGGACAAAATGACTCACAGGATGGCAGCGCTTTTTTCTACTTGTATTCCTGAGGATTTGGGAGCAGATTTCCCTGTGCCTTTTTAGGACACCAAGTATGAATAGGAATAATCCTATGATTTGGTTAAACTACTAAAATTTGGAGGTTTCATTTTATGGCAGAATAACTTAGACTAACCTGAATAATACATTATCCACCGTCACATTTTCATCATCAAAGGAGAAATTCATAGCAGTGCCCAGTCTCAGGTGAAGATTCTTTTCAGACAGATAATTTGTACTGTGCAATAAATTTCTTCTTACCGCTTAAAAAAAGAGATAAAGGAAAGACACCACCAATAGCTCCATAGAGACAGAGCTAATGAGCACTGCGGAGCCCTTGAATTTATAAAATGCCTCTGGTAAAATGCTCAGAGAGTTTAACCCTTTACAATCACAGAAATAACTTATTTTTAAGCTGAATCTCCATTATCGGATTTTACCATAGAAACACAGCTCTTTGAATTTTAAGTGGAAGTAAAGGGAGAAATGTCAAATATGCCTTAGGCTTAAAAACACAGTCATAACATTTTTTGCTCTGTTTGTAACCTTATACAAAGCATGAAATGTGGAAGATCACAGGGCTGTGATTATCATATAAAATAACAGGACCTCTGCTTTGAGAATGATTTATCTTTTTTCCAAGGTTTTGTTAATTTGCTAAGGTTTACTAGAACCGAAGCCAATTATTACATCATTAAGGTGTACCTCAATGTTCACAGAGCAAATAATGACAAAAAAGTAGTATCCTTAATAAATGCATCCAGCAATCCACAAAATTCATTAAAGCCTCGTCATGTATACAATGGAGAGCAAAGAAACCCACTTTACACTTCCACGAGCCAACAGAAGTAAGTGGAGGCATCGGTTGGCACTTGAAGGAAGCTTTATAATGGGGCAGACTAATATGTATAGAGGCCCATTGCCCTTCAAACCTCACCCCTCCCACTTCTTTCTGAAATCCTGACGTGTTTAGAGGAGGGGGCCCTGTGCTGAGACCAGTGAGGAGAAGCCCATGGGATGAGCACAGCAGAGCAGGAAAAGCACAATGACTGGAGTGACAAGGACACCAGTGGGATACCCATTGACTCACCCTGTCTGGCCCCGATTCCTAGCTGAGTAAAAACAAATCTGTCCCCTTATTTGTTTAAGTCACTTTAGGTCATATTTTTTGTTTCCTACAGACAAATACCTATCCTAACTGACCAGAACTTAGGATGTAACTTACTGTTCTAAACTTTTAAATATATATATATATATATATATATATATATATATATATATATATATATATATTATTGATTTCAGAGAGGAAGGGAGAGGACGAGAAAGAGAGAAGCATCAATGATGAGAGAATCATTAATCGGCTGCCTCTTGCATGCCCCCCTACTGGGCATGGAGCCCTCAACCCGGGCATGTGCCCTTGACTGGAATCAAACCCAGGTCCCTTCCGTCTGTAGGCCGACGCTCTATCCATTGAGCCCAACTGGCTAGGGCTGTTCTAAACTGTTTAACATATTTTTCACTTTTACCTTTTAGAAGCTCTTAAGACAGGGGGCTATTATTCCCGACTATGCAGATGAGTACGCTGAGGCCCAGGGTGCAGTCACTCCCCCACCACACCCATCAGATCAGTTTTGTTGCTCACTCTTCCTCCTCATAGCTCCCCCAGAGAATCTGGTTTATGGGTTCCCAACCATCTTTTCAGCAGCGAGCCTCATATTCTTTAAGCCAGAGTCATCTCTGCCACACCGTGGGCCCCTCTGGCCCATTACTACCTGGGCGATCTGGGGCACGTGAGTGAAGGGCTCTGAGCCCCTGTTTGCTTACAGAATCCGAATAAGGATGAAATCCAATAAAGCCTCAGAGCTCCTGGCGAGCACAGCAGCTGAAACTCAGGCAGAGCACTTGCATTTGTTCCAGGCACTGCTTTAAACTGTTCATAGATGGACTCACTTAATCCTCACAGCAGCCCTAAGCAATAAGTAGCCTTGTAATCCAAAATGTAAAGATGAAAATTGGGGACAGGGAGGATGTAAGTGATTTTCCTGAGGATGTACTGGTAGTGATAAAGCAGGGTTCTATCTTGGTGGTTTGGCAACAGCGTCGATGCTCAGGCCTCTGTGCCACACAGGTAAGTCTATTCCCACAACCACATCCTGCATTTTATTTTATTTTTTCCCAATGAATAGCTACAGACCAATAAGAGACCCAGTGGAGCAGTCCCCATGTGTGTGACTCATTCCCCTCTGAGAGTGCACATCATCACATTCCGCATGCATTTCCCACCAGGCTTGCCTCAGCTTCTCTTTGCAGTCCAGCCACACACGGCATCACCCTCTCCCAACACCCAAACTAATTACACTCCTGGTCACACCACTCATTGCACACTCCAAGTCAAACGTCTAATTACACTTCCAGCAAGGCATCTTATTAAAGCCCCAGACAAGCATCTCATTATGGCTTATCAGACAAGCATCTCATTACAGGGCCTGGACACATCTGATTTCCCACAGAGATACCCATCTCATTAAACATTTTTGAGAAACACACATATGAACTGAGAATTTTAGATATTCATATCATTAAATTTGTTCTGTCATATTCCATTTCATGTCAATTCTTTTTATTCAGGGTTTTCTTTTATATAGAAACTAGAGGCCCACTGCACAAAATTCTTACACGGGTAGTGTCCCTAGGCCTGGCCAAGACCAGGGCCAATTTGGGCCTTCCGGATGCCAGCCGGGGCCTTCCTTCATTCTGTGCCGCCCCCTGGTGGTTATCACTCGTCTTAGCGAGCAATCAGACTTCCAGTCTCCCAGTGGAACTCCCGAGGGGGCACTTTGCATATTAGCCTTTTATATAGAGAGATAGCATCATATAATACACACTATTCTTTAACTTCCATTTCTTCATTCTTTAGGTCAGCAAAGCTGTTTTTTATTGTTGACTCTATTACAGATGTCCCTCATTTCCCTCCTCCCTTTGCCTCCCTGTGTCCATGGGTTAAGCATATATTCTTTATCTGATCTCTTCCCATCCTCCTCTCCCTCCTCTTTGAGTGCCAGTAGCCTGTTCCATGCCTCCATGCCTCTGCTCCTTTTTTTTTCATGAGTTTAGTTTGTTCTTTAAATTCCACATGTAAGTGAGATCATATGATATTTGCCTTTCTCTGACTGGCTTATTTCATTTAGCATATTACTCTCCAGCTCCATCCATGGCGTTTCAAAGGATAGGAGTTCCTTCTTTTTGACAGCTGCTTAGTATTCCATTGTGTAAATACACCACAGCGTTTGTGTCCACTCATCTACTAATAAGCACTTGGACTCTTTCCAAATCTTCACTACTGTAAATAGTGCTGCTATGAATATTGGGGTGAATATATTCCTTCTGATTGGTGCTTCAGGATTCTTTGGATATATACCCAGAAGTGGGATAACTAGGTTAAGAGGCAGTTACCTTTTTAATTTTTATAGGAAACTCCATACTGTTTTCCACAGCGGCTGCACCAATCTGCATTCCCACCAACAGTGCACTAGGGTTCCCTTTTCTCCACATCCTTGTCAGCATTTTCTTTGTTGATTTACTGATAGTTGCATTCTGACAGGTATGAAGTGATACCTCATTGTAGTTGTATTTTGCATCTCTCTGACTAGTGACATTGAGCATTTTTTTCACATATGTATTGCCTTTCTGTATGTCCTCTTTGGAGAAGTATCTATTTAGGCCCTTTGCCCATTTTTTATAGGATTGTTTGTCTTCATAATGTTGAGTTGTATATGTTCTTTATATATTTTGGCGATTAACCCTTTATCTGATGAATAATTGGCAAATATACCCTACCATATGGTGGGTTCCCTTTTTGTTTTGTTGATGGTTTCTTTTGCTGTGCAGAAGCTTTTAAGTCATATGTAGTCCCATTTGTTTATTTTTTTTCCTGTGTTTTCCCTTCTTATGGATGCATATTGGCAAAAATATTGCTCTAAGAGATGTCTGATATTTTACTTCTATGTTTTCTTCTAGGATTTCTATGGTTTTGTGGCTTCCATTTAAGGCTTTTATCCAGTTTGAGTTTATTCTTGTGTAAGCTGTAAGTTGATAGTTTGGTTACATTTTTTTTTTTTTTTGCATGTTGCTGTCCAATTTTCCCATCACCATTTATTGAAAAGACTGTTTTTACTCCGTTTTATGCTCTTACTTCCTTTGTCAAATATTAACTTATCATAAAGGCATGGGTTGATTTCTAAGTTCTCTGTTCTGTTCCATTGATCTCTATGCCTGTTCTTGGCCAGTCCCAGGCTGTTTTGATTACAATGGTTGGTGGTATAGCTTGATATCCAGTAATGTGATCCCTCCAACTTTGTTCTTTCTCACGATTGCTGTGGCTAGTCAGTCTTTTTTGGTCCCATATAAATTTTTGGAATATTTGTTCTAGATCTGTGAAATATGCTATTGGTATTTTAATAAGGATCATGTTGAATCTATAGATTACTTTGAGTAGTATGATATCTTAATGATGTTAATTCTTCCAATCCGTGAGCACAGTATATGTCTCCACTTGTTTGTATCTTCCTCTATTTCATTTGTTAGTGACCTATAGTTTTCTGAGTGTAGGTCTCTTACCTCCTAGGTTAAGTTTATTCTCAGGTACCTTATTTTTGTTGTTGTTGAAATGATAAATTGAATTGCTTTCTTGCTTTCTCTTTCTGAGAGTTCATTATTGATGTATAGAAATGCACCAATTTCTGAATATCAATTTTGTATTCTGCTACTTTGCTAAATTCATTTATTAAATCTAGTAGTTTTTTGGTGGATCATGTCACCTTGGAATGATTAGTTTACTTTCTCCTTTCCAGTATGGATGACTCATTTCTTCTTCTTCTCAGATCAAAGTGTCTAGGAATTCCAGCACTATGTTGAGTAAGAGTGGAGAATGCAGGTCTCCTTATCTTGTTTCTGTTCTTAAGGGAAACACTTTTAATTTTTTCCCATTGAGTATTACATTGGCTGTAGGTTTTTTTATATATGGTTTTTATTATGTTGAGGTATGATACCTCTATTCCCACTTATCTGAGAGTTTTTATAAAAAATGGGTGCTAGATTTTGTCAAATGATGTCTCTGCATCTATTGATATAGTCATGTGATTTTTATACTTTATTTATGTGATATATCACATTTATTGATTTGTGAATATTGAGCTTACCTTGCATCCCTGGAATATATCCCACTTGGTCATGGTATATGATCTTTTTAATATATTGCTGAATCTGATTTGCTAATATTTTCTTGAGAATTTCAGCATCTATGTTCACCAGAGATATTGGCCTATATTTTTTCTTTCTTTGCAAAGTTTTTATCTGGTTTTGGAATTAGGATAATGCTGACCTCATAAAATTAGCTTGGAGGTATTCCTTTCTCTTGATTTTTTTGGAATAGTTTAAGGACAGGTGTTAGTTCTTCTTAGAAAGTTTGGTAAAACTACTCTGTATACCATCCGAATCAGGACTTCCGTTTGTTGGGAGTTTCTAGATTACTGTTTCAATTTTATTAGTTGTTATTGGTTTATTCAGGTTTTCTGATTCTTCCTGATTGACTTTTGGATGATTGTATGTTTATAGAAAATTTTCCCTTTCACCCAAGTTGTCCAAATTTTGTCATATAATTGTTCATAGTATTTTCTTACAATCATTTGTATTTCTGTGCTGTTGGTTGTTGCTTGACCTCTTTCATTTCTGATTATATTTACTTAGGTCCTCTCTTTGTTTCTTGGTGAGTCTGGCTAAAGGTTCATCGATCTTGTTTATCTTTTCAAAGAATAAATACTTGATTCATTGATCTTTAGTATGCATTTTAGTTGTATGTCATTTATTTCTATTCTATTCTATATTATTTCCTTCTTTCTACTTATTCTGGGCTTTTCTTGTTGTATTTTTCCTACTTCTTTTACTTACAGGGTTAGATTATAAATGTGGGATTTTTCTTGTTTCTTGAGGTAGGCTGGTAATTCCATGAATTCCCCTCTCAGGACTATTTTCTGTGTGTCACATAGATCTTGGGTTGCTATGTGTTCATTTTCATTGGTTTCTAGGAAGTTTTTTTCTTATCTCTTCCTTAATCTCATTGCTAATCCATTGATTGTTTAATAATATACTATTTAGCTTCCATATATCTTAATGTTTTTTAGTTTTTTTATTCTAATTAATTTTTAGTTTCATGCCATTGTGATCCAAGAAGACACTTAACATGCCTTTAATCTTTTTGAATGTGTCCTTAAGATGTAGTTTATCTTTGAGAATATTCCATGTGCGCTTGAAAAGAATGTATATTCTTCAGCTTTGGGATAAAATGTTGTGTCAATATCATTTAAATTTATCTGATATCATGTTTCATTTATGTTCACTATTTCCGTGACTTTTTTGTGGTGGGGGAGGGGGGTCTGGAAGATCTATCCAGTGATGGCAGTGTGTTATTAAATTACTTTACTATGACTGTGTTGCTATTGATCTCTATTTGAAAGTCCTCCAATAATCTTTTGTATATATTTAGGTGTCCCAATATTGGGTGCATATATGTTGGATCAATCCCTTTTATCATTTAGTGACATTCTCTGTCTTTTGTTATGGCTTTTGTTTTAAAGTCAATTTTGTCTGATATAAGTATGGCTACCCCAGTTTTATTTTTTTTCCTGTTTGCATGGATTTCTTTTTCTATACCTTCATTTTTAGATTATGTCAGTCTTTTGTTCTCAGGTGAGTCTCTTGTAGACAGCTTACATATGGGTTATGCTTTCTTATCCATTCAGCTACCTTATGTCTTTTGATTGAAGTATTTAATCCATTTACATTCAAGGTTATTTTTGACAGGTACTATTTATTGCCATTTTTATTCTTTGTGCCTGCATTCCTCTCACTCTCTATTTATTCTTCTTCTTAAAGCAGTCTCTTAAACATTCCTTGCAATCCTGGTTTGGTGATAAAAAACAAACAAACAAACAAACAACAAAAAAAAACTCTTTTAGTACATCAATTATTGGCAATTATTCATGTGAGTTTCAGAAAGGCTGGCCTCATCTAGTACTAGGTGCCTGGAGATGTAAGTACAAAAACATCCAGGGAGCATGTGTTTAGATCAAAACTGAAAAGTCAGCAAAGTTGTACCCATACCCTGCTTCAACAAGGATCAATTCACTTATGGACAATCTTGTTTTATTTAATTTATTTTTTAATTAATTTTTTTGATAAATCTTTATTGTTCAGATTATTAAAGTTGTTCTTCTTTTTCACCCCATAGCTCCCCTTCACCCTGTCCCCACCCTCCCACCTTACCCCACCGATTTATCCTCATCCATAGGTGTACGATTTTTGTCCAATTTCTTCCCGCACCCCCTACACTCCACTCAGAATTGTCAGTCCACTCCCTTTCTATGCCCCTGATTCTATTCTATTCACCAGTTTATTCTGTTTGTCAGATGTTTTTTTCACTTGATTTTTAGATTCACTTGTTGATAGATATGTATTAGTTGTCACTTTATTGTTCATAATTTTTATCTTTAGCTTTTTATTCTTCTTCCTCTTCTTAAAGAATACCCTTCAGCATTTCATATAATACTGGTTTGGAAGTGATGAACCCCTTTAGATTTTTCTTATCTGTGAAGCTCTTTTTCTGACCTTCAATTCTAAATGATAGCTTTGCTGGGTAGAGTAATCTTGGTTGTAGGTTTTTGCTGTTCATCACTTTGAATATTTCTTGCCACTACCTTCTGGCCTGCGTAGTTTCTGTTGAGGAATCAGCTGACAGTCATATGCGTACTCCCTTATAGGTAACTAACTGTTTTTCTCTTGCTGCTTTTAATATTCTCTCTTTGTCTTTTGCCCTTGGCATTTTTTGAACTAATTTTTTAATGAAAAATATTTTAATCAATTAAAATACACACTTTTTAAAAAGGATGTGGTAAAACAATTGCATCTGCTGTTTGCTAAGATATAAGAAATTTTGCATTTTTAGGAAAGCATAATCAAGTACTACTTAAGTGTTAAAAATGTATGTTATTGACTTGATAATTTCAAAATCAGGAATCTAGTTTAAAGGTGTATTTAGAAATACAAATAAAATCATATGCCTAAAATTATTTATTAAAGTAAAATATGGAGGCAAGTGAGATATTTAATAATATAAACAAGTAAAATATATCTATACAGTTGAATATCATTTAGATGTGTCTGGTTTTTCCCAAGAGTTTTCATGGTAAGAGAAACGCAAATCATAATGTAATACAAATTGAAATAATTAGTCATATTCAGTAATCCAGTCACAATAATTCAACTCACATTCCTTAAGTGTTTTCTGAGCTGAAGACTAGAAAAGCTGCTAGAATACAGTGGTTTAAAATTTCTTTTTAAAAATTAAAGATAGAAATGGCTTTTACTTTCTAAGAGTTGACAGTCTTTGATTGGTTTGTTGCCTTATTTCTATGGCAAAGGATTGAGTGCAAACCAGGCAAAGCCCAGGCCTCTCAGTTGAGGTATTAACAAATAACCCCCCAAAATGGAGAGAAAATTACAAATAATAAGGTCTATGAAAGGTGTTAGCTTTAAACTGCTAAGGAAATATGACAGTGATGTACCTGACTCCTTTAGAATGGCTACAATTAGGTCTAATGTTATGACTCAATAAATAAATAGGATTTAATGGACTAACTAGAATGTAGAGTGAGAAAAATATCTAGAAAAAATCAAAATAAGCAAGAGGAATAAAGTCATGTTAAGATTAATGAAAATAATTTATTGCAGTAGGAATGTAATTTTCAATGTTGACAAGGAAGGCAGGCTTTGGGAAGGCTATGGTATGGTGTGTGACAAGAGGCATCTGACTGGTATCCTTTGGAAATGGAATCCCATATAATGAGGGATGTCTTGGAAATTTGGGAGTTTCAAATATTACTCTTCATATTTTTCAGTAGCTGACCAACTTAAACAAAAATAACAAAGTGGAGACATTTTTAGGCTAGAGACAGTATGGGCTTCTCAGTAGAGTTAACAAATGAGAAAAATCCCTTCTCTGGGGAGTGACGGAGAAGAAAAATAAAGGCAGAAAAGGAAGCTTATAGTAGATATTTAGAACCATCTAAACAAGAGGTATGCAGGCTCTGAATAACGAAGTTTACAAGGAGATAAAAGAATTGGTGAATTTGAGACCCTTTAAATAAAGAAATGACAAAACTAATAAGGTAAGTATAAGTGACAAAGAAAAAGGAAGGTTCAAAATGTGTAGGCTGAGATAAGGAGAGTATGATGTTGTCACTTGTTAGAAGTAGAGAAGTGTTTTCACAATTAACCATGTGGAAGTCACAAGCTCTACAGCATATGTTTGAGCAGTGTCAAAATGTATTTGGCTCAAAGCAAAGACGTCACACACCGTTTATGCAACATTTGTGATATATTTGTTCATTTACATATGCTATAAACATCAACCTCTGGGAGCCAAACACTCTGTGATAGTAAAGGGCTTCAAGTAGATTAAGAACTAGTAAAGCATATTACTTTGAGGATCAAAGTGGCTATTCCTAAGATGACGTGGCAAATAATTAAGTCAGAAGTAGTATTCTCAAAGATATTATTAAGCAATAATTAGCTCAAAAACACAACACACAAAAACAATTGCTCTTTTTGTATCAATCCAAGAAACAGCTCCATTTAATAGTATAAGTGGAACCCTTTACATAAGTGGAATTGCTATCAAATTGAATTAGAATTATTATTGTTGTAAAGATAAAGTAGCTACATTATTTTAGAGCAAATATATGTAGGTCTGGATTGAAGTGCACTTAACTTACAGTCGCATACATTTTAAATGGAAAAGTATCAAATTCCTTGCATATGCTGAATTCAAATTGTTGTACATTAGTTAGTGAATCAACATTTCATGTCATTCCAGATTGGTACTCTGCTGTCCATTGGGTTATTTGATGATTATTTTCATGTGTTAGCTCAGGACTGTTTTTGGAAATGATTTTGAATTCTACCTTACAACTTAACAAAAAAGGAAAAAAATGAAGACATAAAAGTGCTGATATAAGTGATGAGAACTTTGTGTCTGTTAAGCCAACACAATTGAAAGTAAAAACAACAACAACAACAAAAAAAGCAACATATTTTATGCTGATCAAGCAACTCCATAGCTTCTATGAGATCACAATCAGTAAACTTAAGCCATTAAAGAGGGAAATACAAAGATCCTATCTAATAATAGAGAAACATGGTAATTAACCATAACTTCGCTCCCCTTCCCATTGGCTAATCAGCGATATATGCAAATTAACTGCCAGCCAAGATGGCAGCCGGCAGCCAGGCAGCTGCAGCAAACATGAGGCTTGCTTGCTCCAGTGATGGAAGAAGCCAAGGTTCCCCGCCTGCCGCAGCCTAGCTCTGAGCTCCGGATGCAACAATGTTGCAATTATAGAACCTAAACAAACCCTGGGTACTTGCTTTCAGCCAGCGCGGGCTCAGAGCTTAAAGCGGCCAGTGATGGCAACAGAGTTTCAATTATAGAATCTAAACAAACCCAGATACCTGCTTTCAGCCGGAAACGGCCTCAGAGCTGGAGCTGGCTCTCAGCTCCAGTGACAGCTATAGAAGGTAAATAAATCCCAGAATAAATAAAAACAAAACAGAAAAAAGGAGGGGTTGGGAGCTTCAGTCGCCCACCAGCCTGAAAACAGCCCTCAGCCCCTCACCCAGACTGGCCAGGCACCCCAGTGGGAACCCCCATCCTGAAGGGAGTGTGACCAGCTGCAAACAGCCATCAACCCATCATCCAGGCTGGCCAGGCACCCCAGTGGCACCCCAGTGGGGACTCCCACCCTGAAGGGCAAACCAACAGGCCCTCACCCATGCACCTGGCCTCTATCCTATATAATAAAAGGGTAATATGCAAACTGACCCTAACAGCAGAAAGACTGAGAATGACTGGTCACTATGACACACACTGACCACCAGGGGGCAGACGCTCAATGCAGGAGCTGCCCCCTGGTGGTCAGTGCGCTCCCACAGGGGGAGCTCTGCTCAGCCACAAGACAGGCTGATGGCTGCCAGTACAGTGGTGGTGGTAGGAGCCTCTCCTGCCTCCTCAGCAGTGCTAAGGATGTCTGCTCCCCACTGGCAAGTGGACATCCTCCGAGGGCTCCTGGGCTGCCAGAGGGATGTCTGATTGCCAGCTTAGGCCCAATCCCCTGGGGAGCATGCCTAAATCAGCAGGTGGTCATCCCCTGAGGGGTCCCAGACTGCGAGAGGGCACAGGCCGGGCTGAGGGACACCCCCCTTCCCCCCCCGCCATGCACACATTTTTGTGCACCGGGCCTCTAGTATTTTTATAATACACTAGAGGACCAGTGCACGAAATTCATGCACGGAATAGGGGAGTACCTCAGCCCAGTCTGCACCCTCTCACAATCTGGGACCAGTGGCTCCTAACTGCTGGCCTGCCTTCCTGCCTGATTACCCCAACCACTCTGTCTGCCTGCCTGATTGCCCCCAACCACCTCTTCCTGCCTCCCTGATTGCCCCTAACTGCCTCTGCCTGCGTAGTCAATGCCCCTAACTGCTCCCCTGCCTTCCTGATTGCCCCTAACTGCCTCTTCCTTGCCCCCCGCCACTGTGGCTTAGTCCGGAAGAATGTCCAGAATGACATCTGGAAGGTTGTTCAGCTGGCAGGTCTAATTAGCACATTATGCTTTTATTAGTATAGATATTTTTATAAAACCAGAAATGTTTTTCTGGAAAATTGTAATAAGAACAGAATTTATCTAATAAAATCTGTAGCTGTTTTTCTATCTTGTGTCCATTAATTACTATTTTAGCATAAGTTCCTCCCAAAACAGAGCATGTAATGATAGCATAGGTCTGATTATTGATGGAGAATGTAATTCCCAGGAATAGAAGTAATAATAGAAAATGATGGAGAGAGAACCAATATAAGGATGAGTTAAACGTGTGCCCACCACTGCAGGTGCTCTGCTCCAACATTACCTTCAGATAAAACACATGAAATAAAGCATAGAGGTGAATCCCAGATACAGAAAGAGGATACATTTATCCATGGGATCCCATCTCCACTGGTCAAAGGTTTTTCTTTGTGAAGACCGAAGGTGCCCTCACCCCCACTTCCAGGTTATTTATGCATGGGTACCCAGCAGACCCAGGTCCACAGTGTGAGATAAGAGGGGATTAGCCAACCTCGAGACAAGGCCTTAGCAGGTTGCTACTGCTGGAAGTTACACAGATCCCCACAGAAGTGCTGTCTGTATGATGGCTGATTTGAGAGATGAGAGAGGCCAAGATGAGATGAACAAATAGTGTATAAGTTGATAAATATATATATATATATATATATATATATATATATATATATATATACTAGAGGCCCAGTGCATGAAATTCGTGCATGGGGGGGGAATCCCCTCAGCTCAGCCTGCACCGTCTCCAATTTGGGATTCCTCGGGGGACGTCCGACTGCCTGGGGATTGGGTCTAAACAAGCAGTCGGACACCCCTCTACAATCTGAGACCACTGGCTCCTAACCACTCACCTGCTTGCCTGCCTGATCACCCCTAACTGCCCTCCCTGCCAGCCTGATCACCTCCACTGCCCCCCCTGCAGGCTTGGTTGCCCCCAACTGCCAGCCTGGTTGCTCCCCCTGACGGCCTGATCACGCCCACTGCTCCCCCTGCCGGCCTGATCACCCCCACTGCTCCCCCTGCCAGCCTGATCACCCCCACTGCTCCCCCTGACGGCCTGGGTGCTCCTCGCTGCCCTCTTCTGCTGGCCTGGTTGTCCCTCACTGCCCCCCTCTGCTGGCCTGTTCTTCCCTCACTGACCCTTCTGCTGGCCTGTTCGCCCCTCACTCACCCCCCCCTTGCTGTCCCAGTCACTCCTCACTGACCCTCCCTGCCAGCCTGGTCACCCCTCACTGCCCCCCCCCCTGCTGGCCTGGTTGCCCCATGCAGCCTGCTGTTCAGTTGTTGCATGAGGGCATCCTGACCAATTTGCATATTACCCGTTTATT
Source organism: Myotis nattereri (assembly GCF_964212035.1). Classification (NCBI taxonomy): domain Eukaryota; kingdom Metazoa; phylum Chordata; class Mammalia; order Chiroptera; family Vespertilionidae; genus Myotis; species Myotis nattereri. The sequence goes on along the minus strand of NC_138082.1, from coordinate 88,218,718 downwards.
AGTATAGATGCACGTAATATAATATGTCTGTACATATGTATAGATATACATAATCATCCATTCATCCATCATCCAAAAACAATTTTTTAAAACCTACAGTGTGACAAAAGTTACACTGCAAAATGGGAAACATGTACACACGCATATGCATGTGCACACACACGCACAGAGCCCCAGCCAACAAAGGCACCATACACTGAGGAAAGGTGACAGAGACACAGACACCAGCACTAAAGTGTTGCTAGTGCACTACAATCATCACATGAGTGGTCTTCAAGGCACACAGCTGGTTGATTCTCTCCTGCAGGAAATTCGGGGAAAAGGAGCTGATGTTTCCAGTCAAAGGAAGCTTAATAAGTATTCAGATTTGATGTCATGACAAAGCTCAGTTTTGCTGAAGTGACAGACTGACCTGAACCCAAAACCTAGAACTGAAGGTTTTATGTGGGCACCTGGCATATTTTTTATTTCTCTTTCTCTCTGTAGTAGAGACTATTTTTAAAATAAGTAAGGTGGTAGGGAAATCATTAGGAAGTAATGATCATTTAGTCAAGATACAACAAAGGTCTGCAGTGAGGTAGCAATTGTGGCTCGGGGTGGAATTTGAAAGAAGGAGAGCATTCAGAAGATAATTCAATGGAATAATAAACAGAATTTGGAACAAATGGGTGATGGGAGGGAGGTGCTTTTGTTAGGTAAATGTATAAATAATGATACGTTTAAACAACGCTACACTCAGAAGATAGTTTGGAGTTTAAGGATAAGAGAAAATAACAACTTTAATTTTTTTCTATGGTGTTTGAGGTACTCTGCATATGGGGTGTGTGTGTGTGTGTGTGTGTGTGTGTGTGTGTGTGTGTGTGTGAATAATGCCCAAGTGCAGACAGCAAATTAGCAACTGCATAGAGTCCCCCAGATTCCAAGAAGAAATCTGGGTTTGTTGAAGCCCAATACAGGATAAATGAATGCAACAAGAAGACAGAAAGAATGAAAACAGATGTGGAAAACCAGTACTTAATGCAGAGGAAGGGACAGGTGGTTTCTATGAAGAACCTGAAGGAGACTTTCCCAAAGAACACATAAGAACTGCTCATGGGAAACCAAGAATGTTTTAAGATTAATGTAATCAGCAGTCCCAACAGTGGCATCTAGAGATCCAGAAAGAATGTACAAATATGTTCTTGGCTTTTAAATAATGGTCACTGGGGTAACAGGGGCTGTGACGGAGACTGGACCCAGTGAATTAGGAGTTGAGTGTATGTGAGTAGGAATAGGGTGGAGAAAGATGAGCACAGTGTAGATGTAGCAAACACTGGGGTAAGAACAAACATTGATAGAATAGAGCTGGTGGGGGAGGGTATAAGATCAAGGTTAGTTCTTTTAAAAAAACATTTGAATATGTGGGAATTCTGAGGAGTCTCAAGCAGAAAAGGAAATACTCAAAATGTTGACAGTGGAAGATAATTAACACAGCAAGATTCCAAAAGAGGTGTGAGGAGGTGCTGCCAGTGTGTTTCTTGTAGGTTATTTATTTTTTCAACCATGTCATGAAATAGCTGTGTGCATGTTGGCTTGTCTACCTAACGTCTTTATCTCTCTTGCTACCCATTTGTAGGACAGAAATCAGAATAACATTTTCTATGAGACCCATCCTGGATCTGAATAAAGCCACTTACTCTAAGTATGCAAAATCATCATTCCTCACCAGACACTGTTCAGACTTTGCTCTAAATGAGGTTTGTCAATGGTCAATATCAGAAGTCACTGGCTATGCTGTTTGTGACATGGGCAGTGAGAGCACACCGGGGCCTTAATCAACAATCTGAATTAGGAAAAGCTACCACACCCTGGCTCTTCATAGTCATCATCTGGTGGCCTCCCTTGCCTGAGATACATTCTGAACCTCATTTCCACTGAAATTTAATGGAAAACTCATTGCTTCAAAAGACGCCCATCCTGTTTAGAAAGGTGTTCATATTCTGAAGCAAAGAAGCATGTCCATCACATACTTAGTGTTATTTTGTGTGTTGTATGACACTATAATTACATCACAAAAAAGGAGAATGCTCTTTGAAAGCTTGAGTACATACACAATGGTCCATGGACAACTGCATGTGATCAATGAGGAGGAGGCTAATGAGTACCAAGGGTTACAGCAGTGATGACTTCCGCCACCTTCCCTGGGCACCTGCTGACAACTCAGCAGTAACCCTTTGCTCCTCTGACTACCATCTGAAGGTTTGCAGTCTCATATTTCCCCATTAAGAAACAGCCTGAAGAGGTAAGCACCATGTTAGTCCTCCTTAGCAAGCCTTCACTAGAGATGGGAGCCCAGGTCTTGCTGCAGAAACTCGAATGACTTCCCCACTGCATAGGCTTAGCACAGGGGAGTACAGCCGGGCAGAGAAACAATGTGAGGGTATAAATGCTCACTTTTCTGGGTCCACATTTATTTATTTATTTATTATTATTTTTTAAATTTATATAAGGTATTACAAATGTATCTTTATCCCCCTATTGTCCCCTCATCCCCTCAGTCCTGCCCTCACCCTCACTTCCTGGTGTCTGTGTCCATTGGTTGGGCCTATATGCATGCATACAAGTCCTTTGGTTGATCTCTCCCAATTACCCCCACCCTCCCCTACCTTCCCTCTGAGGTTTGAGCATCTGATCGAAGCTTCTCTGTCTCTAGATCTGTTTTTGTTCATCAGTTTATGTTGTTCATTATAATCCACAAATGAGTAAGATCATGTGATATTTATCTTTCTCTGACTGACTTATTTCACTTATTATAGTGCTCTCCAACTCGATCTCAGAAGCTAAGCAGGGTCAGGCCTGGTTAGAACTTGGATGGGTCCACATTTATTTTGTTGACCACCCCAGATTGTATCCATGTCCAGGGATGTCTCACAGTTAATGAGATTGTGGTGATTTTATCATGGGTGTTCAAGGGCATCCTTAGAGTCATACCATTCATCACATATACTTTGATCTAGCCATCAGTGTGGCAAGTCTAATGTTCCTTTAATTCCATTTTTATTTCAGAAATAAATACCTTAATTTAAAGTAAGTAGCTAATTTTAGACTTTGAAATGCTGAAAGCCCGAAGCATAAAGATATATGTATTTAATAAAATATTTTAATAGCCATGACAAAAGTCCACACCGACTGGTGTCCTGAGTATTCTGTTTGTTTTAAAATAAACACAACTCAAACTAGTTTAATTTGGAAAAGGAATACTACACTGAGTCATGTAACAAAACAGAAAAGGGCATAGATATTAGAGCCAGGAACAAAAGTTAACGTGATTTTCTCTGTATCTTTTGTCTGTTTCTTTCCTCAGAAAGTTTCATTCTTTAACATTTACTTAATTCACAAAGCTAGAATCCTGGCTCCCAGCACACCCATCCTGCATCTTTCCAGATTCTCTGGATTCCAAGTTTTTATTTGAAAAAATATATAGTAATAACACTAAACACAATGGTTCACCTACTGATTCACTGGACTAATTTTTCTGGTCAGCACATGAGACAAGCTTGCCTAAGCTATGAGAAGGCCCTGAATCCCAGTACCCATTAGCCCCAGCTAGTGTCAACAATGTACAGTCTCCCAAAGAGGAAAGGGTGTATAGGGGGGAAAGTGGAGTGATAAATGTCCAGTGCATTAGGGCAGAAATGGTTAGGCTGAAAGAACAGAAAGAGTTATTTTAATTGGGATCTCTAGGACATACATCATAAATTAAATGGCACTTGTATTAAGCCTTGAGAGACAACTATTATGCTAACTGAAATATGCCAGTCATAGAAAGAAAAGTAGCACATAGTTTTAGTCATATGTGGAATCTAATGAACAAAAGGAACTAACAAGCAAAATAGAGACAGACTCAGAGATAGAGAGCAGGTTGACAACTGTGAGGGCCCTGGGGGGTAGAGAATTGAACAGAAAAGGGAAAAAAAGAGAAAAAAACTAATTGACATGGACAACAGTGTAGTGATTGCTGGGAGGAGATGGTTGAGGGCAAGTAGAAGAGGGTATAGGGCAGGGGTGGGCAAACTTTTTGACTCGAGGGCCACAATGGGTTCTTAAACTGGACCGGAGGGCCGGATGGAGTGTTTGTGTGAACTAATATAAATTCAAAGTAAACATCATTACATAAAAGGGTACGGTCCTTTTTTTTTTTAGTTTTATTCATTTCAAACGGGCTGGATCCGGCCCGCGGGCCGTAGTTTGCCCACTGCTGGTATATGGGGAATAAATAGTGATGGACAGAGACTTGACTTGGGATAATGAACACACAATACAGTGTGCAGATGATGTGATAGAATTGTGCACCTGAAATGTGTATGATTTAGTTAACCAGTGTCACCTTAATACATTAAATAAAAAGCAGGGGGGGAGACAAGTATGGCCTGAGGAGGGGTAGTCCTCCAGGCAGATGGAAAAGCACGGGAAGCCACATACCTTCATGGGAAATGCACCTAGTTCAGCCCATGATTTATTAGCTGAGCTGTGGAGGCGATCAAGGTCCAGGCTGTAGAGACAACCTGGGACCTGACATGCCATAATCAGGAACTGAGAGTTAACCCCAAGTGCAATGGGAAAACCTTGAAGGATTCCAGCCAAATTTTCCTTTGAAAAATTTTACTCCAGCAACTTCACTGAAAACTAACTGGGGCAGAGGTAGGGAGGTAACAGCAGAGACAGTGAGACACAATGGAAAGTCTTTGGAATTCAATTTCATAATCAATTACTACTTTACAATAAAAAGAGAAATGATTGATTTAAAACATTTATTCCATTTTGAAGGTTCTTTTGACTAAATCATTGTGAATCATGCAAAATACCTGAGTAGTTTAAGTGCTTTAGATTTTTTTATTGTTGACACTATTACAGATGTTCCCCATATTTCCCCCCTTTATCCACCTCCACTCAGCCCCCTCCCACTGGCCATCACCACACTATTATCTGTTTCTGTTCTAATATTTTTTATTAGGTGTACTAATGATCATGGTCCTCTTAGTGCCTTAAAAATTCAAACATCATCAACAAGCATGTATAGTCCAGAATATGGGAATCATCAAACTTTCCAATCACATCTGGAATCAACAGCAAATGACTTTGTATATTCAAATTTAGATTTTAGTTAAAATTATAAAAATAGTTCTTGTAAGAGTCGTCATTGGATTTCCTTTTTATTTTTTACAGCTGAGTAGTATTCTATTGTGTAAATGTACCACCACTCTTCTTCCATTCACCTACTGATGGGTACCTGGCTTGTCTCTAAATCTTGGCTACCTACGCTAATAAAAGAGAAACATACAAATTGGTGTCAGTCCGCTACACCTACCAGCCACTCAGGCCAAGTATGCAAATTAACCCAACAAAGATGGCAGCAGCCACAGAGATAGAGGATTGGGTTGCCCCTGGTGATGGAGGAAGGCAAGCTTCCAACAGCACTGGCTGCCGCTCAAGGGAGAGAACAACATGCAGGCACAGCCAGGAGCCTGAGAGATCAACACAGAGGGGTGCCTGCTCCAAGCCTCTGTGGTGTGGGTGGGGGCAGGCCTTCAGTGGACACAAACACACACACGGGGCGCCTGCTCCGAGCCTCCGACGTGGCTGGGAGCAGGCCCCCAGCATGGACACACACACACACACACACACACACACACACACAGGGCACCTGCTCTGAGCCTCTGTGGTGCAGCTGGGGGCAGCCACCAGTGGACACACACACACACACATACACACACAGAGCACCTGCACCGAGCCTTCAATGTGGCTGAGGGCAGGCCCCCAGTTGGGACACACACACACACACGGGGCACCTGCTCTGAGCCCCTGCTGCCAGACTGTGGAGTGGGTCTAAGCTATCAGTAGGACATTCACTGAGGGCTCCAGGACTGTGAGAGGGAGCAGGCTGGGCTGAGGGACCCCCAGTGCACAAATTTCGTGCACTGGGCCTCTAGTTGTAAATAATGCTGCAATGAACATAAGGGTGCATATACTTTTTCAAATTAGAATTTCAGGTTTCTTTGGATATATTCCCAGAAGTGGAGTCTCTGGGTCATATGGCAGTTCCATATTTTTAAGTTTTTGATGAAACTCAATAGTGTTCTCCACAGTGGCTTCACCAATCTTATATTTTACAAAATTTTGGATGAATCTGGAGAATATTATGGTAAGTGACATAAATCAGTCAGAGAAATACAAGTATCATATGATTTCACTTATATGTGGAATCTGATGAATGAAATAAACTTAGAAACAGACTCATAGATACAGAGAACAGACTGACAACTGTCAGAGGGAAGGAGATTGCTGGGCTGGGGGAAAAGGTGAAGGGATTAAGAAAACACGCACAAACAAACAAAAACAAAAACAATTCATAGATATAGACAACAGTGTGATGATTTTTTCAGATGGAAAGGGGGTGAGGAGATAATGAAGAGGGTAAAGGAGGGATAAATGGTAATGGAAAGAGACTTTACATCACAATACAATATTTAGATGATGTATTATAGAATTGTACACCTGAAATCTATATAATTTTATTAGCCAAAGTCACCCCAATAAATTCATTTTTTAAAGTTTAGCAATTACACTAGAATATAGTCATGTCCTGGGGCTTGTAGAGCAAGTTTCGGGGTTGAATATAAAAGTGTACTTTAGTTAAGATAATAGAAGAATGTCACATCTTTCACACAGGATGTATGGCTCTGTTTTTTCTACTCTTAAGAGATAAGATCACTGACTCACAATCCAAAGATGTCTTATAGAAGTCTGTAAGCAGGAAAGAATCCTGGCCATAGTCACAAAGATCCCAGACAGGATGCTGCCAATAACTAAATAAATAAGCTTAAGGAAATTGCTGGAGTAAAGCAGGAATAGAGGGATTATACCTCAATATAATAAAGTTCATATATGACAAACTCACAGCTAGCATCATATTTAATGGGGGGGGGGGACGAAAAACATTTACAGGAATAAAACAGGGATGTCTTTTTCACCACTCTTATTTAACATTGGAAATTCTAGCTACAGAAATCAGAGAAGAAGAAATAAAGGCATTAAAATTGGATAGGAGGAAGTAAATTTCTCAATTTGCAGATGACATGATACTATCTAAAGAGAACCCTAAGTACTATACCAAAACACTACTAGAAGTGATATACTCAGGAAAGTAGCATATACAAAATTAATATTTAAGAATGGGTTGCATTTTTATATACCAATAATGAACTATCAGAAAGGGAAAACAAAAAGTACAATTCCATTTACAATTGCTTTAAAAACACACATACAAAAACCTACAAGAAAATTTAACTAAAGAAGTAAAAGATCTGTACTCAGAAAACTATAAGGCACTAAAGAAAGAAATCGAAGAACATACAAATAAATAAAATTACATACCGTGTTCTTGAATAGGAAGACTTAACATCATTAATATGTCCATACTCTCCAAAGCAATCTATAGATTCAATCCAATCCTGTCAAAATAACAATGGTGTATTTCACAGAACAAAAACCCACAAATCAATATGGAAACCCCCCCCCCACACACACACACACCAAAAGAAACAAACAAAGAAAAGAAAAGAAAAGAAAAGAAAAGAAAAGAAAAGAAAAGAAAAGAAGAGGAAAGGAAAGAAAAGAAAAGAAGAGAAAAGAAAAGAAAAGAAACAAAAAGAAAAGAAAAGAAAAGAAAAGAAAAGAAAAGAAAAGAAAAGAAAAGAAAAGAAAAACCTGAATGACCTCAGCAATATTGAGAAAGAAGAATAAAGTTGAGGCTATCATGCTAACTGACATCAAACTATATAAGGCCATACTAATCAAAACAGTATGGTACTGGCATAAAACAGGCATAGATCTATGGAACAGCATATAGAGATCAGAAATAAATCCCTGTCTACATGATAAAATAGTATTTGACAAAGGAGGCAAGAACATATAATGGGGTAAAGACAATCTATTCATTAAATAGTGCTGGGGAAATAAGACAGATGTTCAAAACAATTAAAGTGGACCACCTCCTTACACCTTATCTCTATATATAAAAGCCTAAGCAACTGTTTGACCTTCCGCCCATTCAACCAGTAGCTATGAGGCACACTGACCACCAGGGGGCATATGCTAAATGCACAGGCATGGAAACATGGAACAGACTGATGAATCTCAGAGAGAAGGGAAGAGGGGGGAAGGTGGAAAGAGATTAACCAAAGATCTTTTTTAAAAATATATTTTATTGATTTTTTACAGAGAGGAAGGTAGAGGAATAGAGAGCTAGAAACATCAGTGAGAGAGAAACATTAATCAGCTTCCTCCTGCACACTCCCTAATGGGCATGTGCCAACAGCCAAGGTACATGCCCTTGATCGGAATTGAACCTGGGACCCTTGAGTCTGCAGGCCAACACTCTATCCACAGAGCCAAACCGGTTAGAGCCAAAGATCTTATATGCATCCTAGAGGCCTGACCTGTGGGGAGTGGTCCAAAACTGGCACAGTGCATGGATTTGTACACCAGTGGGGTCCCTCAGTCTGTTCTATGGGGATTAGGCTGAAACCAACAGTCTGACATCCCCAAAGTGGTCCCGGATTGTGAGAGAGAGGCACAGGGCCTCTAGTACAAGTATAAACTCAAAATGGATTAAACACTTAAATGTAAGATTTGAAACTATAAAAATCCTAGAAGAAAACATAGGTAGTAATATCTCTTACATTTCTCTTAGCAATATCTTTTTTTTTTGATATATCTCCTCAGGAAAGGGAAACTAAAGAAAATATAAACAAATGGGATTACATCAAACTAAAATGTTTTTGCACAGCCAAAGAAACCATTGAAAAAGAAATACAACCTACTAAATGGGAGAGTATATTTGTCACAACATATATGATATGGGGTTAATAGCCAAAATTCATAAAGAGCTCATACTACTCAACACACACACACACACACACACACACACACTACAATTAAAAAATGAACAGAGGATCTGAATAGATACTTCTCTCTAGAGGATATACAGATGGCCAACTGATATGTCAAAGATGCTCAACCTCACTAATTGTCAGAGAAATGCAAATTTAAACCAGAATGGCTATCACTGATAAATCCAGAAATGGCAAGAGTTGGTGAGAATGTGGAGAAAAGGGAACCCTTATGCACTGTTGGTTGGGAATGAAGCTTGGTGATGGAAAACAGTATGGAATTTCATAAAAATATTAAAAATGGATCTGCTTTTTGACCCAATGACTCCACTTTTGTGGATATATCCTAAAAAATGCCCAAACCCTAATTTTAAAGAGTATATGCACTCCAATGTTCACTGAAGCATTATTTTCAAAAGCCACTCTATAGAAGCAACCAAAGAGTCAAGAAATAGATGAGTGGAGCCCTGGCCAGTGTGAATAAGGTGGTTGGGTGTCATCTTGTGCCCTGAGAGGTGGCTGGTTTGATTCCTAGTCAGGGCACATGCCTGGATTGTGGACTTGCTACCTGGTAGGGGAAGTGCAGGCAGCAGTTGATCAATGTTTCCCTCTCACATCAATGTTTCTCTCTTCTTCATTCCTCTCTCTCTACAAATAAATATTTTTAAATAGATGAGTGGATTAAAAAGAATTGGTTTATATGTAAAATGAAATATTACTTGGTCCGCAAAAAGAATGAAATCTTACTATTTGCAACATCATAGATGGACCTAGATGGTATTATGCTCATGAAATAAGTCAGAGTAAAACAAATACCATATGATTTTACTTATATGTAAAACCTAAAGAATGAAATAAAATAACAAACAAAATAGAACCATCTTTACAGAGAGAGAACTGGTGGTTGTGAGAGGGGAGGCAGGTCGGGGACTGGGTGAGAGAATGAATGAACTAAGAACAAATTATACAAAATATTCATGAGGAAGTAAGTAAAGCATAAAAAACATAGTCAATAACATTGTGATAACTATGTGCGGTGCCAGCTGGGTACTGGAATTATCGAGGGAACACTACGTAAAGTGTATGATTGTCTATCCCAAATCAATACATAATAAAATTTAGGGGAAAAAGAAGACTGATAATAAGTGTTGGTGAGTTTTTACAGAAATTGGAACTGTCATACACTATTGATGAGGATGTAAAATGGGGCAGCTGTTTCAAAAGTTCTACAGCACCTCACAGGGTTAAACGGAGTTAAACATAATTCCACTTCCAGGTATATACTCAAGAGAACTGAGAACATGTCCATACAGCAACGTGTACATGAATTGTTCACAGCAGCATCATTGTACTTAACAGTATAATAAACCCATGTCTAGAGGGTAGGGGATTGCTGTCAGAGGAAGAGGATTGCCCAAATGCCCAAATGTCCACATACTAATGAATGCATACATAAAATGTGGTATATCTATATAACAAAATTTTTTTCAGAAATGAAAAATGGGTGCTAAAGCTTGCCCCAAAACTGACCAATCAGCACAACCCATGGCTCTGAACCCCATACTCATGATTACTCATGATTTTTTGCCTTTAAATCCCCCCCCCTCCACTGTTGTAAGCCATTGAGGAGTTCCGGTTTTTAAGCAATAGTTTCTAGGTTTGTTTTTGTGACACTCTGAAATAAAACAACTTTAATTCCTCCACTCCAATTCTCTGTGTTCATGGCCTTGCTGTGCTCTGGGTGGATGGACTACCTTTTGTTCTGTTACACAACCTATGTGTGTGACCATAGCTTCGATTAATAGCACACATGGAGTGTGTGAGAACGCTGGCCTCGTTTTCCTCACCATCCACATCCCACAGGGCACAGCACAGCATCATAAGAAGGAAAAAGAGACAGAGTAGGGGGAAAAAATGAAATATAAGTGATTGCCATTATATATTTATAATTCAGACTACAAGAGACTTATTCTGCTCCTTAGAGGCAAAATGAATAGTAGATCTGGCTTTATATTTACAAAACTGTGTCATATAACATTTAGCTGGCTGAATTTATATTGTCTTTATATCTAATAATTTAAGTACTTTTGGCATCAGGTCTTCCATTAATACCATAGTCAGGGCAGTGACAACAGCTGTGTTTTTATACTAAAAATGTCTACGGTGCTACGCTGTTTCTGGCATTATAACAGTATGATGATTAGCGATATGTTACGAAGAACCAGCCTAGGAGCCACAACAGATGCCTTTACCAGTTGTCCCCATAATTTGCTATGTGAGTTTTTAGCAGTTTCACCATGTGTGCCATTGCCTCTCTAGATAAGAAGTAATTGTCATAGAATTTACTCTGGTGTCTATTAGTATCAGGATTCTCAAATATCTAACATCAAGTTTTTTGAAGACAAGTAATATTTCTGGAGACTAAAAGCACATAGTGGTCCTTTCCAAACAAAGAAAAATAAACCATTTTTTTTCCAAGAGCCCATTTGTTTAAAAGCAGCCGTGTTTCAGATGATGCCATTAATGGGGTTATATTTACGTGGGTCAGCCTGCATGTTTTTCCTTCCACACTACCAGCTATTAGTAGTTTGTGCTTGGCTTTTCTCATTCTTCAATCATGGCTCTATTTCCAGTGATTATGGAAGAAACTTAAAATAATACTATCCACAATTTCATTGTCTCATTACCAAAACTCAGTGGATGGCTTTGAAGCAACTTTTCCCTTGACCCAACTATTTTTCAGAAAAAAATACCAAAAAGCTCGACATGTTTCAGCCAAAGATATCATTCAATAGTGAGAATGACTAGAAATTCTATCACTTTCTTTATTTTTCTAAGATAAAATCCCATCTCCTTCCCATTTGTAAGATCATGTTTACTTAATTATTTATTAAAAATAATCACTTTTCTGTATTGTATGCTTTTTCTTTAAATCTCAAATCTAATATACATCCACCATACAATTCTCCCAGAGACATCTTTCTGAGATTCAAACTGGTGAGATCCAATATCACTTAAAAGTAAAAGAATGTGAGTTAAAATATAACAAATTATATTTCCATCTTTTGTATTAATCGTGACATGTTTATTATCAAGGCAATTTATTAATCTCAGCAAAGCCTTATTTTGTGAATGTAACTGTAAAAAGGTAGACCCTCTGGGGCACTGTTTTTGTAAATTAAAATTACAACAATCTCTTTGAAAGACTTGTCAGTACACATTAACATTAATAATATATCTATGTGACCTGTTTAAAAATCTACCTACACATATATATGTCTGAAAGACATTTAACAAGAAAAAATATATATGCAGAGATCTAGGTGCAAGAAGTTTAAATGACCAACAGTGGGTGGATGGTAAAACAGAAATGCACGATATAGATGAACTACTAAGCACCTACTTTTTAAATAACAGATTTCTATATGCTAACAGAAAACACCTTTAAGGATAACACCCTGATGCAGAACAGCATGTGTTTACCGGGCTCTCTTATCGGGATACATAGATGTGTGTGTGAACACAGTGCAATGTTTCTGAGGCTTTGGATGCTTAAACTACCCCTGGAAGAGAAACTGGCCACAGGGCAAACTCTGAGAGTGCAACTAGGAGACTGCAGGCAGAGGCAGGAGTCTGACTTTATTGTCTAAACTTTTGTCAGTTAGGGGTTTTGCCAGGTAAAAATATTACTTTAGTCCCATAAAGAGACAATGTTCTTTAAAATAAAAATCAGATTAAAACCACAATGGACTTGTCTCCTCCTTGATTACAGTGTCATTTTGGGTAATTCTTACAATCTCAAACTAGACTACAGTCATTTACAGTTTATGAAAGAAACTGCCAGGCACTTTTTTCTTTATGTATTACTAGAGACCCAGTGTCCCAAAATTTGTGCACTCGGGGGGCGTCCCTCAGCCCAGCCTGCATCACAGGGTGTCCTACTGATGTCCCTGTGGGGAGTGGGCCTAAGCCACAGTCTGGCCTCTCTCTGTGGAAGGCAACTGGCCGATCAGGTATATAGATACTTTCTGAAGGCAGCACAGACTCCTTCCTTATTTCTTTCCTCTGTGGTTGGAGAATAGGGGACTGAAAGGTGGAGACAGAACTGTGGCCGGGCCTGGGCCTCTTGTAGGCAGCAGAAAGAAGGAGAGGGCTGGGGAAAGTCTAGACACAGTTTTCTTCAATTGTCCTCCCTTCCTCTGGGCCCCTCACTCCGTTCTTTCCTTGTCGTGGTGGACGCTTGGGCCTCGGACTGACAGGAGCCCAGCGACGGTGGAGTTCAGCCCCCTCACTTCTCAGCTGAACATACAACCGCCTCACATTCCAAAGTGAAGCTGTTTTCAAGTGGCTACAGTGCTGGCAATTCATGCCTCCCGGCCTTTCCCCTCTCGGGTTTCCGCCTTGGGTCAGTTGCCAACTTCACCGAGACACCAAAACAACTCTGCCTGGTACTTCTGCACTGGCACCTGCCCGGGCCCGGCCGGGCACTCTTCCTTGAGATCTCTGGGCCCACAGTCTGAGATCAGGGAGGTCACCCAGAGCCCGTTCCCCCGGACAGGTGGGGCAGGCGGCTAGCTTGAAGAGCTGGAGGAAGATGGCAGAGTAAGAGTTGGTATGAACCAGTGCCTGCTTAGCCAGACTTCCTAAACTCCCCACTGGGCCAAGGCTGGGCCCCTTCCCCACACCAGGAGGATCCCAGCTGAGGTCCCATCCCTGCACCGAGCACTCTCCTCCCTGTTCCCTCCACTGAGGGAAGGGAGCAGCTCACCTGCTCTGGACCCTGCCAACCTGGCAGGCTGAGGCACAGGTGGTGCAGCCTAGGGTGCTGGTGGCTGCGAGCCTTCTCCCCCTCCCTGAAGCATGGGGCGGGGTTGCAGCAGCTCACAGCCGCCCCTGGGCACCACGCATGGAGACACCGCTCTCCACTGAGCCACTGTCCACCTGGGACCTGTGGGGGTTGGGGTGGCCTTGGGATCCCACTGGCCCCACTGAAGCCAGACTCGGCTTGGCCAGCCACTCCCGCCGCCCGAGGGCTGCGCATGCCCCACAGGCCTCATCGCCCTCATGAATCGCCATGGTCCAGGCATCCCATCCCAGGAAGTGGCCATCCCAATAGCCATGGCTCACTCCCCGATGCAGTTGGGCCTGCCCAGCAAGCATGTAGGCAGGAGCTGGGCCTCTGAGGGGAAGGAGGAGGGATGTGCGGGCCAGGGCAGAAGTGGGGAACTTGGCAGTGTAAACACAGCCCCCCCACATTGTGCTGGCCCCTCACACTGCATTCCTAAACCCCTGGGTGCCCCTGCCCAGCACTGTGCTCTCGGGCCTGGGGTTGGGGTGAGGGACCTGGAGCTGCAGCCTGAAGGCAGCCCTCGCTGGCTTGGAATCACAGTGGTCCATCAGGGAGGGTTGCGGGGTGCCAAATTCCGCCTCTCTCTCTCTCTCTCTCTCTCTCTCTCTCTCTCTCTCTCTCTCAGGGCCCTGTGTCCCCAGTGGGCAGGCGGGGGCTCAGGCAAAGGCAAGCAATGCCAATCACCTCGCCTGAGCCCCCGCCTACCCCTGGGTCACACACGGGAGTGGGCCCTGTGTCTCCAGTGGGTGGGCGGGGGTTCAGGCGAGGTGATCGGCATCACTTCCCTTCACCTGAGCCCCTGCCTGCCCCTGGGTCACACACGGGAGTGGGCCCCGTGCCCCCGCCCCCCAGGTCACACATGGGGGCCTGGATGGCGGCTCGCGCTATCCCACCCTGCCTGCAGTATGCAAATTAGCCACCATCTGTGTTGGTGGTTAATTTGCATATCACGCTGATCAGCCAATGGTGGGCATAGCAAAGGTATGGTCAATTACCATGTTTGTCTATTATTAGTGTAGATCCTTCTAGCTAATACCCTTCTATTTCTTAGAACCGTGTGCAGCCCTCATCTCCTTTATGTGTATTTACTGCTCATTACAATGGGGATGCTATGGACTGCTTGTTCTGTGACCCCCTCCATCCTCCTCTTCTGGCATCTTCTGCTGCTTTAAGGAATGGGAATTGAAAAACTGCATATACTGTGTTCATAGATTGGAAGAGTTAATATCATTAAAATGCCTATACTATCCAATCAATCTATAGATTCAATGCAATTTATATTAAAACTTGAGGCCCAGTGCACAAAATCATGCATGAGTAGGGTCCCTAGGCCTAGCCTGTGATCAGGGCCATATCTGATGCTCTGTGATGCTCCATGATGCCCCAAGACACTCGCTGCCCCGCAATGCTCGCTGCTGCACGCCACTGGACACTCACCATCACTCACTGCCCACAGCTGCTCAACAGTCCCAGTCCCACCCTGCCGCCACCCAGCCCAGTTGGCCATTGGAGTCTGCAGGCTGGGGGGAAGGACTGAGAGGTGGTCAATGCACCTCATGGCAACTGGTCAAGTGGTTGTTATGGTTGTGATGCCGTTATGGTCGCTGGCCTTTTATTATATAGGATACCAATGACATATTTCACATATATAGTTCAAATATTCTAAAAAATTATATGGAACCAATAAAGGCCCCAAATATAGTCTCAGCAATCTTGAGAAAGAAGAGCAAAGTTAGAGGGATCACACTAACTGGTATCAAACTATACTACAAGGCCATTGTAATCAAAACAGCCTGGTACTGAGATAAGAACAGACATATAGATCAAAGAAACAGAACAGAAAGTCCAGAAATCAACCCATGCCTTTATGGTTAATTAATATTTGACAAATGAGACAAGGGCATATAATGGAGTAAAGACTGTCTCTTCATTAAATGGAATTGGAAAAATTGGCAAGTGCATGCAAAAAAAAAAAAGAAAGAAAGGAAGGAAGGAAGGAAGGAAGGAAGGGAGGAAGGAAGGAAGGAAGGAAGAGAGAAAGAAAGAAAGAAAGAAAGAAAGAAAGAAAGAAAGAAAGAAAGGAACTACACCACCAACTTATACCATAATCAAGAATAAATACAAAGTGGATAAAATACTTAAATATAAGTCACAAAACCCACAAAAATCATAGAATAACACATAGGCAGTAAAATCCCAGAGCATGGGAAACATGGGAAAAATAAGCAAATGGAACTATGTCAAACTATAAAGCTTCTGCAAGAAAAAGAAACCATAAAAAAATGGAAAGGGAATCCACAGAATGGGAAAACATATTTGCCATAGATACATCTGAAAAGGGTTAATTTTCAAAATATGTAAAGAACTTCTACTACACAATATCAGGAAGACATAGGACCCAGGTAAAAAAAAAAAATGGGCAAAGCAATCGGGGAAAAGGGAGATATATGTAATACTTTAAACAATAAAAAAAGATAAAAGAAATAAAAAAATCAAAGTCAAAACCTTAAAAAAATAGGCAAAGGATAGAATAGACACTCCTCCAAAGAGGACATACAAGTGGCCAATAGACATATGAAAAAATGCTCAATGTTACTAATCATCAAATTAAAACTACAATGAGGTACCACCTCATGCCTGCCAGAATCCCTGCCATCAATAAATCAATAAACAACATGTGCTGGCCAGAATGTGGAGAAAAGAGAACCCTCATGCACTATTGGTGGGAATGCAGATTGGTGCAGCCACTGTGGAAAACAATTTGGAATTTCCTCTAAATAAAAAATGAAACTGCCTTTTGACCCAGCAATCCTACTTATGGGAATATATCTGAAGAATCTGAAATTATGATTCCAAAGAATATATGCACAACTATGTTCACTGCAGTGTTAATTACATTAGCCAAGATCTGGAAACAGCCTAAGTGCCCATCAGTAGATGAGTGGATAAAAAAATCTGTGGTACATTTACACAATGGAATGTAAAAAGAAAAGAAAAAAAAGAAAATCTTAACTTTTCTTTTAAATATATTTTATTGATTTTTTACAGAGAGGAAGGGAGAGAGATAGAGAGTTAGAAACATCAATGAGAGAGAAACATCGATCAGCTGCCTCCTGCACATCTCCTACTGGGGATATGCCCACAACCCAGGTACATGCCCTTGACCGGAATCGAACCTGGGACCTTTCAGTCCGCAGGCCGACACTCTATCCACTGAGCCAAACTGGTTTCGGAGAAAATCTTAACTTTTGAGACAGCCTAGATGAATTTGGATATTATTATGCTAAGTGAAATAAGCCAATAAAAGAAAGACAATAAAGTGGCAAACAAAATAGAAACAGAGGCATGGATTCATGGAGCAGACTCATAATTGTCATAGGGGATGGGAGTTGGGGAACTGATGATAGGTGAAAAGATTAAACAACAAAAACAAATTTATATATATATATATATATATATATATATATATATATATATATATATATATATATATACTAGAGGCCCGGAGTACAAAAATTGGTGCACTCGGGGGGGGGGGGGGTTCCCTCAGCCCGGCCTGTGACCTCTCGCAGTCTGGGACCCCCTCAGGGGATGACCACCTTCTGGCTTAGGCCCGCTCCCGGGGGATTAGCCTTAAGATGGCAATCAGACATCCCTCTGGCAGCCTGGCAGCCCTCAGGGGATGTCCACTTGCCAGCAGGGAGCAGGCCTAAACTGCAGTCGGACATCCTTAGCACTGCTGAGGAGGCAGGAGAGGCTCCCAACACCACCTCTGTACTGGCAGCCATCAGCCTGGCTTGTGGCTGAACAGAGCTCCTCCCATGTGAGAGCACCCTGACCACCAGGGGGCAGCTCCTGCATTGAGCGTCTGCCCCCTGGTGGTCAGTGTGTGTCATAGTGACCAGTTATTCCCAGTCCTTCTGCTGTTAGGGTCAGTTTGCATATTACCCTTTTACTATACAGGATAGAGGCCTGGTGTATGGGTGGGGTCTGGCTGGTTTGCCTAAAGAGTGTCCCGGATCAGGGTGGGGGTCCCGCTTGGGTGCCTGGCCAGCCTGGATGAGGGGATGATGGCTGTTTGCAGCTGGTCTCACCCCCTTCAGGATGGAGGTCCCCACTGGGGTGCCTGGCCAGTCTGGTTGAGGGGCTGAGGGCCGTTTTCAGGTTGGCGGGTGACTGAAGCTCCCAACCTCTCCTTTTTTTTCTTTTTTTTTTTTTTTTAATTCTGGGATTTATTTACCTTCTATGGCTGTCACTGGAGCTGAGAGCCAGCTTTAGCTCTGAGGCTTGGCTACAGCTTCTGAGACCTTCGATGCTGAAAGCAGGTATCTGGGTCTGTTTGGGTTCTATAATTGTAACACTGTTGCGGTCCTGCTCACCCAAGCTCTGACGGCTGAAAGCAGGTTTCTGGAGCTCGTTTAGCTTCTACAATTGCAACATTGTTTCTTAGACTGCAGCTCAGAGGCCGGCAGCAGCAGGCGGGGGACCTTGGCTTCCTCCATCACTGGAGCAAGCAAGCCTCCTGTTCGCTTCAGCTGACTGGCTGCCGGCCGCCATCTTGGTTGGCAGTTAATTTGCATATCTTGCTGATTAGCCAATGGGAAAGGTAGTGCAGTTAAGGTTAATTACCATGTTTCTCTATTATTAGATAGGAAGTGTAGATATATATATATATATATATATATATATATATATATATATATATACATATATATATATATCTACACTAATAAAAGAGAAAAATGTTAATTGGCATATGGCGATACAGTTTTCATTGGCTAATCAGGGCTATATGCAAATTAACTGCCAACTAAGATTGGCAGTTAACTGCCAACAAGATGGCGGCTAATTTGCATATGTAGGCACAATGCAGGGAGGCGAAAGGGAAAGCAGGAAGAAGCCCCCTGCCACTGACAGTGATCTGAAACCCAGGGGGGAGCTAAGAGCTGGGGCGCAGGGCAAAGGCGGCCCTGGGGCCGCCTTTGCCCTGCCCCCCAGCCATGATCGGAGAATCAGGCGCCTTTGCCGCCCTGGACAGTGATAGCAGGAAGTAGGGGTGGAGCCAGCGATGGGAGCTGGGCACGGTTGAAGCTGGCAGTCCCAGGAGCCAGGGGTCCCTTGCCTGGGCCTAAAGCGAAGCCCATGATCGTGGCGCCCCCCGCTGCCACTGCAGGTCCCCGCTGCCCGGGCCAGACGCTTAGGCCAGAGACGTTAGGCCTGGGCAGGGGCGGAGCCTGCAACTGAGGGGAGCTGGGGGTCCCCTGCCCAGGCCTGACACCTCTGCCGGAGGCCTCAGGCCTGGTCAAGGGGCCGATCCGGTGATTGGTGATGGGAGGGTGATGAGCGTCAACTCCTCTGGCTGAGGCATCAGACCTGGGTGGGGGGGCGGAGCCGGGGATTGGGGGGATATGATGGTCCCCTGCCCAGGCCTGACACCTCTGTCAGAGGCGTCAGGCCTGGGAAAGGCGCCGATCCTGCGATTGGAGGGTGATGGGGGTCAATGCCTGAGGGCTCCCAGTATGTGAGAGGGAGCAGGCTGGGCTGAGGGACACTCCCCCACACACACACCCAGTGCATGAATTTTGTGCACCAGGCCCCTAGTATATACATATTTATCACATAGACACAAAAAATAGTGCAGTGACAGCCAGAGGGAACTGGGGATGGGAGTTAGATTGATGTAGATAAAGGGGGGGATGGGGGACTTAAAGAGGTTTTGCTTGGGCCCATAGTTGCAGGATGCAGTGTGCAGATAATGTTATATTAAGTTGTACAGTTAAAACCTGTACCCCAATCAATTTAATAAAAATCATCTGCAGCCCAGCTGGTGTGGCTCAGGTAGTTGAGCATCACCCTATGCACAGAGAGGTCACCAGTTTGATTCCAGATCAGAGCACACTCCCAGGTTGCAGGTTCAACCCCCAGTGGGGGGCAAGCAGAAGGCAGTGATTTTTGTTCTCTCTTTCATTTATGTGTGTGTGTCTCTCTCCCTCTCCCTCTCCCTTTCTCCTTCTTTGGAATCAATAAAAACAACTTCATTTCTCAGGCTCTTTTTGAAGATTTTTAAATGTAAAGTAGATTGTATAATTGGATGCGCTTGGAAGGGTTCTGAGGTTTTTCTGTAACAGGGTTGCTATAGGTGAGCATTCATTAGTTTTTCTCTGGGTATCCTAGAGGCACTGAGGCAGCAGTGATGGTGATCACAGTTCCCTGGCTTGCCCATATTAATTTCAGGATCAGAGCTCCTGTAAGTGGTTCATGGACTAGGTACTTTGGCACATTCATAGTGGTAGCTACCCTCCCGTGTCAGTTGTGTAGCATTTGGGAGACCTTACTGGAAGATCTGCTGCATGCAAAACAAAGCTGATCTAATAAACATAATGTTCAATGACAGTGCTCAGAAATAAAAGTAAATATTGTATAATTTCATTGTAGAAAATTCAAAATAAATGAAATTAGAATAGTGTTGTGGACCCTGAGAAAGAAGATACCACCTAAGATGGGCTTCTAGCGGCTAACAGGTCTCAAATAATAATAATTAAAAAACAAAAACCACCACCACCACCACCACCAACAACAACAATAACAACAACCAGAGCCCAGCAGCCATTTCTACACAGGAGCCTCTCATGCAAACTGCACTTCAGGGAGAAGCCTGCACTGAACTGCCTGCCTGTGCTCCTGCCACCAGAGCAGCCTTACAAAGGACTTCCTAGAATCCCATTTCAACCAGGAATGAAGCTTTCCCCATCCAATTGGAGCTGCGCAATTCCAACCAACAAGAATGGCTCTCTTCTCATCAGTCAGGACCATGCCTCTTGGACCTTTCAAACTGTAAAGATTTGGAGTCAGCACTTGCATGAGGACAGACCAATCAGGGACTGGGGCCAACTCCTCTCTGTATTACAACTATGTTCCATATGGCTGTAGCAATTCACTTACCAACAATGCACAAGTGCTCCTTTTTTTTTTTTTAACATGTTCTTGTTAGTGTTTACCACTTCTCTTTTTTTATAAGAGCCATTCTAATAGGTGTGAGGCTTTGATTTTAATTTCCATGGTGATTAGTAATATTGGGCATCTTTCATGTATACATTTGTAATTAGTATGTCTTCTTTGCCAAAATTGTCTATTCAGGTTTTCTGCACATTTTAATGGAATTATTTGGTTTTGTTCTTTTGTTATTGAGTTGTATAAGTTTTTTTAAAAATATATTTTATTGATTTTTTACAGAGAGGAAGGGAGAGGGGTAGAGAGTTAGAAACATCGATGAGAGAGAAACATCAACCAGCTGCCTCTTGCACAGCCCCTACTGGGAATGCACCCACAACCAAGGTACATGCCTTTGACTGGAATCTAACCCGGGACCCTTCAGTCCACAGGCTGACGCTCTATCCAGTGAGCCAAACCAGTTAGGGCAAGTTGTATAAGTTTTTAATATTTTCCTGTGTAGAGCTTTGCATTTTGATGTAGTCCCTCTTTTTATTTTTTATTTTATTTTTTATTTTTTTTTTACTTGTGGTGTTAGTAACAGATGCAAAAGAAATGTTTGCCAAGGCCAAAGACAAGGAGCTTCTTCTCTATGCTTTCATCTAATAGTTTTATATTTTCAGATCTCATGATTCAGTCTTTAATCAGTTTTGAGTTAATCATTGTGAGTAGAATAAAATAGAATTTCACTTTCATTCTTCTGCAGGTGAATATTCAGTTTTCCCACCCCATTGAGTATTTCTGGCTCCCTTGTCAAATGTTAGTTGTTCATGTATGCAAGGGCTTATTTCTAGACACTTGATTCTGTTCCACTGGGCTATGTGTCTATTCTTATGCCAGTATCACACTGTTCTGACTATTACGGCTTGTGAATATAGTGTTAAATCAGGATGTATGATGCTTTCAGTGTCATTCCTTCTCAGACTGCCTTGGTGACTTGGAATATTTTCTGGTTCATACATATATTTGGATTTTTATATGACTTTGGAATTTTGATAGGAAGTGCATTAAATTTATAGATAGCTTTGGATAGTATGGACAATTTAACAATACTAATTTCCTGACTCATGAACATGATGAATCTTTCCATTTATTTGTGTCTTCTTTAATTTATTTCAGCAGTCATATAATATTCAGTGTACAGTTCTTTCAACCATTTGGTTAAATTTACCCCACATTAACTTATTGCTTTCCATGCTAGTGTACAAAATATGATTTACTTGGTTTTATTTTTAGAGTGTAGAAGCAAAGCTGATTTATTTATGCATTTTTCATTTTTTTATTTTCAAATTAGAGTTTGTATACATTATTATCGTGTTTTAATTTCAGGCGTATACCATAGTCATTAAACAATCATATACTTTACAAAGTGGTCACCACACCTAAGATTTCTATTACCCACCTGGCACCTATATCCCAGTAATTGTTCTATAACTACCAATTTGTACTTCTTACCACAGACTGATGTTGCCTGAGGGGAAGGGTATGGGGGCCTGGGTAAAAATGGTGAAGTGATTAAGAAGTGATTTCTGGGCATGGAAATGCTCCCAGGAACAAGCTGGAATTACAACTGAAATACAGAAAGGCTTCCCGAATAATAAACAGAAAACTCACAGGAGAGAACCCTGATACCCGAGGACCAAACGTGGAGACCACATAGAGACTGGTAGGAGGGGCAGAGGCATAAAAGGACTGGCTGGAAACCCACAGAGAGCAACTGAAGTCCCAGAGAGATATCTCAGCTGTGGGGGATTATACTGAGAACTCTTGGATCTAATCCCAAGCTGGGTTCCCCAGTAGAGAGCACCAAATCTGAGGAGAGTACCCACATAACATCTGGCTGTGAAAAGCAGCGGGTTGTTGTCTGCCAGGGAGTGGCAGCTGAAAGTTCGTGCACCCCCTAGAAGGGCCAATGCACAAAATTCCCTGTGGAGCCACCCACCTTTTGCTCTGGCAGAGGGAGGGTGAAGTAGACTGGAGCTGTGAGAGCAGAATCCAGGACTGTGGACTCAGGGGATAGAGCTCAGAAGGCAGACACTCCAAGTTTCCTGGCCTGAGTCAGTCCCTCATGCAGGGGAGGACTTCTTTCCCACATAGACATCTGCCTTGCCTGGGGGAAAGACAGATGACACACCCTACTGAAGAAATCTTGCTCTGAGGCCACTTAAGAGATTCAAGGTAGCAATTAGCCTCCAGGCAGAAGCAACTGAAAAAACTCTTGCCATACCTGAGGACAATTGCCTGCGGGGGGTGGGGGGGGGGATTCAAGTCAGAATCCTATCAGTCTCTATGCAGAGGTGGTCTCTGGAAGCTTTGAGTCTTTGCCTAATACAATTAGTCAGAAATAGCCTTTAACACTCTCCTGCACTAGAGATTGAGAGATGTAGAGGCTCTACCTAAAGCATAGTCACAAACCCAAACAGAATGTCGAAGTGAAAAGACAAAGAAACAACCCCCAAATGAAAAAACTAGAGAATTCTCCAAAAGAAGAGATAAATAAAGCAGAGATAAAAAATTTATCTGAAATAGAGGTTAGAGTAATGATGATAAAAATGCTCAATAGTATGAAAAAAGATATACTAACTATGAAAAAAACAACAGCCTGAGGTAAAGAATGACATAACATAACCAAAGAACACATTGGAAGGAATACATAGCAGATTAGGGGAAGCTTAGGATCAAATCAGTGAATTAGAAGACAGAGTTGAAAATATCACTCAATCAGAGAACCAAAAAAGAAAAAAAAACAGGAGGGCAGATTAAGGGAGCCATGAGACAATGTGAAACATAACAATATTAGAATGGCAGGTGGGCCAGAAGAGGCAAAAAGGGATAAAGGCATAGATAAGGTATTTGAAGAAATAATGGCAGAAAACTTTCCTAACCTGGTAAAGAAAAAAGTCAAACAAGTTCAGGAGGCACAGAGAACCCCAAACAAGAAGAACCCAAACAGACCCACACCCAGACATATAATAATTAAACATGCTAAAAAATAAAGACAAAGAGAGAATCTTAAAGGCAGCAAGAGAAAAGAAAACTGCTGCCTACAAGAAAGTTTCCATAAGACTGACACCTGATTTCTCATCAGAAAATCTACAGGCCAGAAGGGAATGGAATGAAGTACACAAGGTAATGAGAAGCAAGGATCTGAGACCTAGATTACTATATCCAGCAAGGCTATCATTCAAGTAGATGGTCAAATAAAGAGCTTCTCAGACAAAATAAAAAGGCTAAAGGAGTTAATCACCACCAAGACAGCATTATAAGAAATACTAAAGGGATTGCTGTAAGGGATTGCTGAGAAGAAGAAACAGAGAGAGAAACCTATCAATACAAAATTAAAATGGCTATAAATAAATACCTTTCAATAATAACCCTAAATGTAAATTGATTAAATGCTCCAATCAAAAGACTTAGGTAGCTGAATGGATATAAAAACATGACCCAACTATATGCTGTCTACAAAATATCCACCTCAAAACAAAAGGCACACACAGGATGAAAGTGAAGGGATAGAAAAAAATTTCCATGAAAATGGAAAAGAAAAATAACTTAAGTAGCAATACTCATATCTGACAAAATAGACTTTGAAATGAAGGCCATTGCAAGAGGCAACAAAGGTCACTACATAATACTGAAGGGATCAATCCAACAAAAGGATATAACCCTAGTAAACATATATGCACCCAATATAGGTCCACCTAAATATATTTAAAAATTTTCTAGAGGACTTTAACAGAAAGATTGATAACAATACAGTTATAGTAGGGGATTTTAATACCCTTCTGATTTCACTGGACAGATCTTCCAGACAAAAACTTAACAATGAAACAGACTCTGAAGGACACACTTGATCAGATGGATTTAATAGACATTTATAGAACATTTTACTCCAACACAGCAGAATATACATACTTCTCAAGTGCACATGGATCATTTACAAAGATAGAGCGTATGTTAGGACACAAAACAATTCTCTACAAGTTCAAGAAGATTGAAATCATATCAAACATCTTCTCAGATCACAATTGAATGAAATTAGAAATCAACCACAGTAAAAACACCCCAAAATTTTAAACACATGGAGGTAAATAGCATGTTATGAAACAATGAATGGGTTACCAACAAGATCAAGAAATAAAATCAAAAACTTCTTGGAAAGAAATGAAAATGAACACACAACAACCCAAAATCTCTAAGACACAGTAAAAGCAGTCTTGAGAGGGAAGTTTATAGCACTACAGGCATACCTAAAAACAAAGAAACAAAACCAAGAAAAATCAGCAATAAACTATTTAACCCTATACCTTAAAAAAAAGCTACACAACAAGAAAAGCCCAGAGTAAATAGAAGGAAGAATATAATAAAGATTAGAGCAGAAATAAATAACATAGAAAAGACTAAAAAAAAAATACAAAAAAGTCAATGAAACCAAGAGCTGGTTCTTTGAAAAGATAAACAAAATCGATAAACCATTAGCCAGACTCATCAAGAAACAAAGAAAGAGGACCCAAATAAATAAAATCAGAAACAAAAGTGGAGAAGTAACCACAGACACCACAGCAATGCAAAGGATTCTAAGAAAATACTATGAACAACTATATGCCAATAAGCTGGATAATGTGGATGAAATAGAGAAATTCCTAGAAAAATATAATCTTCCCAAAATGAGTCAGGAATCATAAAAAAAGCAGAATAGGACAATAACAACTGATGAAATAGAAACAGTAATAATAATAAAAAAAAAATTCCCACCAAACAAAAGCCCAGGCCCAAATGGCTTCACAGGGGAGTTTTTCCAAACTTTCAAAGAAGAACTAACATCATACTCCTCAATCTATTTCAGAAAATCAGAGATGAAGGAAAACTTCCAAACTCTTTTTATGAGACCAGCATTATCCTAATTTCAAAACCAGATGAAGACACTACAAATAAAGAGAATTACAGGCCAATTTCCCTCATAAACATAGATGCTAAAATCCATAACAAAATATTAGCAAGTCACATTCAGCAATATATTAAAAAGATCATACACCATGATCAAGTGGGATTTATTCTAGGGATGCAAGGCTGATACAGTATTTGAATATCAATAAATGTGATACATCACATAAACAAATTGAAAGACAAAAATCATATGATCATTATCAATAGATGCAGAAAAAGAATTCAACAAAATCCAACACCCATTTTTGATAAAAACTCTCAACAAAGTTGGAATAGAGGGAGCATATCTCAACATGATAAAGGCCATATATAATAAACCTATAGCAAACATCATACTCAATGGGCAAAAACTAAAATCATTTTCCCTAAGAACAGAATAAACACAGGGATGCCCACTTTCACCACTCCTGTTTGACATAGTACTGGAAGTGCTAACCATAGCTATCAGACAAAAAGAAGAAATAAAAGGCATCCAAATTGGAAAAGAAGAAGAAAAACTGTCATTATTTGCAGATGACATGATATTGAACATAGAAAACCCTAAAGACTCCATCAAAAAACTACTAGACTTAATAAATGAATTTGGCAATGTAGCAGGATACAAAATTAACACCCAGAAATCTATGTTTTTTTATATACACCAAAAATGAACTCACAGAAAGAGAAACTAAAAACACAACCCCATTTACCATTGCAACAAAAAATTAAGATACCTAGGAATATACTCAAAAAACTACAGGATGTTGGAAAAAGAGATAGAGGAAGACATAAAAAAATGGAAGAATATACTTTGTTCCTGAATTGGTAGAATCAACATCATTAAAATGTCCATACTACACAAAGCAATCTATAGATTCAATGCAATCCCCATTAAGATACCAATAGAATATTTCACAGATCTAGACTAACTCTCCAAAAATCCATATGGAAAGCAAGGACCCTAATAGCTGCAGCCATTCTGAGAAAGAAGAACAAAGTTGGAGAGGTCACAATACCAGATATAAAATCTATATTACAAATCCACTGTTCTCAAAACTGCCTGGTATTGGCACAAGAACAGACATAAAGATCAATGGAACCAAACAGAGAACCCAGAAACAATTCAATCAAAAGGACCTAAATAGACACATATTGAAAAAGGACATAAGGAACACCAAGAGATATATGAAAACATTCTAAAAGTTACTAATCATGCAACATATGCAAATCAAAATCACAATGAGGTCCCATCTCACACCTGTCAGAATGGCTATAATCAATAAATCAACAAACCACAAGTGGTGGCAAGTATGTGGAGAAAAAGGAACCCTCTTGCACTGCTGGTGGGAATGCAGACTGGTGAAACCACTTTAGAAAACAGTATGGAGTTTCCTCAAAAAATTAAAAATGGAACTTCCACTTGACCTAGCAATCCCACTTCTAGGAATATATCCCAAGAAAACAGAAACACCAATCAGAAAGGATATATGCACCACTATGTTCATAGCAGCACAATTTAAAATAGCTAAGAATTGGAAACAGTATAAGTGCCCATCAGCAGATGAGTGGATTAGAAAACTGTGGTACATCTACACAATGGAATACTACGCTACTGTACAAAGGAAGGAACTCTTAGTATTTGCAACAGCATGGATAGACCAGGAGAGCATCATGCTAAAGGAAGTAAGCCAGTTGGAGAAAGATAAATATTACATGATCACACTCATTTGTGAAATATAATAAACAACATAAACTGATGAACGAAAATAGAGCCAGAGGGGGAAAAGAAATATTTTATAATATAGTAGAAGTAATCCTGTTATTTGCAGATTTTTAATATGTCCTACAACTTTTTTGATATCATACTATGTTAGCACAGTTTTGGTAATATTTTTATACTTAAAATTCTTTTTTTCAAAATATTAATATTTATTGCATTTAATATTATATTTAAGATAGTTTTTCTTAAATAATTGGTGTTTATTTCATGTAACATTATTATATTTAAAATCGTTTTTCTTGAGATATTAATGTTTATTACATGTAACATTATTAAAAACACATGATTTTCATAGGATATTGTTGGGAAATTGAGGTAATTTGAAAATATACTACACATCCTATATAATAAAAGCCTAATATGCTAAGTGTCTGGTTGACTGATTAGCCATTCAACCAATCAAAGCATAATATGCTAATGATATGCTAAAGCCGCTCAACCGCTCACTATGACATTCACTACCACCAGGAAGCAGTTGACTGGTTGACCAATTGCTATGATGAGCACTGACCAGCAGGGGGCAGACACTATGACAGGTGTGTTGGTTTGCTGCTGGGGTCTGGCCAATTGGGACTGAGCAAGACGGGTGAGACATGCCCTGGAGTCCTCCTGCAGTCCCTCCCCAGCTGGCCAACCTTCTGTGCCCCTCTCTGGCCCTGATCATGCCCCAATGGGGACCCTTGACCTGGCCCATGCCCTCTCACCATCCAGGACCCCTTGAGAGATGTAGTAGAGCTAATTTTGGCCCAATCCCACAGGCCAGGTTGATGGCCCTCACTGGTGCACAAATTCACGCACTGGGCCTCTAGTTAGATAATAATGATGGATTAATTTTAATTTTATGAAGTATCATCATTGGATCATTAATATGTAGAATGTCCTTGTTTTTGAGGGATACATGCTGAAGTATCAGGACACTCGCAACTAACTTGTAAAATGAAGAAAAATATAAATCTATAGAGAGAAGCAAATGTGGTAAAAAGATAATATTACACACTGTTGTCTGTTTTTTCATATTTCTAGAAAGAATAATATTATTAAAACAGGTATCAAAGTTGAAGAGCATTGTATTGTACTAATCATTTTGAAGCAACAGCAATTTTCAATTTACTTAAATAAAATTAAACTTCCTCATAAAATGTTAACATATATCTATTAAAAAATTACATCAAAAAAAGAAGTGATTTCTGTATATTGATTTTGTATCCTGCAACTTTACTGAATTTATTACTTCTAACAGGTTTTTTAGGATTTTCCTAATATAAGATCATGTCATCTGCTTAAAAAGATAATTTTACTACTTATATTACTTTTTTATTGCCCAGTTTCTCTGGGAAGAACTCACAGTACTGTGTTAAATAGGAGCTATGAGAGTTGGCACTCTTGTCTTGTCCCTGATCTTAGAGGAGAAGTTTCAAACCTTCACCATTGCAGATGATATTAATTATAGATTTCTTATAAGTGACATTACTTTATATTGAGGTATGTCCCTTCTATAGCCAATTGCTGAGAATTCTTGTCACGTGAGGATGTTAAATTTTGTCAAATGTTTTTTCTGCATCTATAGAGATAATACATTTATGCGCTTTTTATTAAGGTGATGTATTGATTTACATAAGTTAAGCCATCCTGTGTCCCACGAATAAATATCACTTGATAATTGTGTATGATCCTTTTAGTGTCATGTTACATTCCTTTTTTAATATGGTATTGATAATTTTTACATTTATATACATCAAGAATATTGGCCTGTATTTTTCTTTCTTGTAGTATCTTTACCTCGCTTTGGTATCAAGGTATGGCTGACATTGTAAGATGAGTTTGATTGTATGCCATCCTCTTTAATTTTTGGAAGAGTTTAGGAAGGATTGGCATTAATTCTTCATTAAGTGTTTGGTAGACTTCACCAGGGAAACCATCTGCTCCTAGGCTTTTTGTTTGTTTGTTTTGGAGAAGAAATTTTTTGATAATGGTTTCAATCTCTTTATTCATTATTGTTTTGTTTATATTTTCATTCTCATTATTCAGTTTTAGTAGGTTGTATATTTTAGGGAATTGTTTCATTTCTTCTAGTTTGCCTAATTTATTGGTTCATAAATGTTCTTAGTAGCTCTTATAACCCTTTGTATTTGTGTAGTATCTATTATAATATCTTCTCTTCCATTTATGATTTTCTTTATTTGAGACTTTGATTATTTTTTATTAGTTTAGTTAAAGATTTCTCAGTTTTGTTTATTTTTTCTCAAAATTAGTTCTAGTTTCATTGATATTTTCTATTGTTTTCTGGTTTTTATTTCTTTCTCCTTTGATCTTTGCTATTAATTCATTTTCTCTAATAATATTGGGATTATTTTGTTCTCTTTCTAGTTCCTTGAGTTGTTTAGATTTTTGAGATCTTTCCTTTTTAATGTAGATATGTATAACTATAAATTTTCCACTTAAAATGTTTTACTGTAGTATGTTGTGTTTCTATTTTCATTTGTCTCAATATTTTTATGTCTCTTGATTTTTTATTGACCCATTGATTATTCATATGTGTGAATTTCCTCATATGTGTGAATTGTCCAGTTTTCCTCTTGCTATATCTAGTTTTATACCCTGTGGTCAGAAAACAAAAACAACAACAACAACAACAGGTAAGAGATCCTTCTTTTTAGCTGCTGCATATATTTTATGGTGAAGATATAACAGCTTTTTTATGCACTCATCTACTGATGGGTGGCCGGGCTGTTTCCAGATCTTAGCTATTGTAAATAGCACTGCTATGAACATAGGGGTGGATACGTTCTTTCTGATTGGTGTTTCAGGCTTCCTAAGATATATTCCTAGAAGAGGGATCCCTTGGTCAAATGGCAGTTACATTTTTAGTTTTTTGAGAAGACTTCAACTGATTTCCATAGTGGCTGTACCAGTCTGTATTCCCACCAGCAGTGTTCTAGGGTTCCCTTTTCTCCACATCCTCGCCAGCATTTGTTGTTTGTTGATTTATTGCTGGCAGCCAGTCTGACAGGTGTGAGGTAGTACCTCATTGTCATTTTAATTTGCATCTCTATGATGATTAGTGACATTGAGCATTTTTCCATATGTCTCTTGGCTATTTGTATGTCTGCTTTGGAGAAGTGTCTATTTAGGTCTCCTGCCTATTTTTTTAATTGGGTTTTTTGTTTTCATTTTCTTGATTTATATGAGTATTTTATATAGTTTAGATATCAAACCCTTATCAGATATATCATTGGCAAATATAGTGGGTTCTCGCATACAGTGGGTTCCCTTTCCATTTCGATGTTATTTTCTTTTGCTGTGCAGAAGATTTTTATTTTGTTGTAGTACCATTTGCTTATTTTGTCTTTTGTTTCTCTTGTGCTAGGTGTTGTATCAATGGTGCTGTTAGCCATCTCCATAGTTAGTAAGGAAAACCAAAAATGATTTATAAAATAAATTTTATTTCTAAACATTTCATCTTGAATTACCAGTATAATTACCTTCCATGCTTTCAAAATTGGCTTTAACGTGCACAGTGGCACAAACATAGACATCTAATATGCAAGTTCTACACACACAGACACACACACACACACACACACACACACACACGCACACACACACTGAGTGGCCAGATTATTATGACCACCTGACATTTGTAGGTAAATTAGCTATAATTTCTCCTTGAAATTGCTAGAGGGCCAGACAATTAAAAATAGGAAAGCAGGTTGTTTACCAGGACAATAGAGGTCATTTTTTTCTGATGATATGGATAAACAAAGTGATTTAACAGCCTTTGAATGTGGGATGATTGTTGGCACTCAGAGCCATGGAGCGAGTATCAGCAAAACAGCTGGAGGCTTGTTTGAACACCTTTGCTGTCTGCAGTTCCCAAGATAAAACGTCTCCAATTCACACAGGAACACAAGGATTGGACAGTTGAGCACTGGAAAAAAAAGCCATGTAGTCCAATGAATCACATTTCCAGTTGCATCATGCAGATGGCAGAGTGAAAATTTGGCAGAAACAGCATGAAAGCATGCACCCCACATGCATGAGTACAACCCTTCAAGCTGGTGGGGGCAGTGTTATGGTTTGGGGCATGTTTTCCTGGCATGATTTGGGCCCTTTAATTCTTGTGGAACAACGTCTGAATAGCACAAGATACCTAAGTATCGTTGCTGATCAAGTTCATCCTGTCATGTTGATGGCGTGTCCCAATGGAGATGGCTTCTTCCAACAAGACAATGTGCCATGCCACGGTGCTCATGCTGTGCAGGAGTGGTTTCAAGAACATGAGGGAGACTTTACCTTGCTTAGGTGGCCTCCACAATCACCAGATCTCAATCCAATTGAGCATTTGTGGGACGAAGTTAAAAGAGCCATCAGACAGCTAGTTCCACAACCATCAAATCTCACAGAACTGGACAGTGCTATTCATCAGGTATGGTGTCAGATTCCTCACATCACCTTTCAACATCTCATGGAGTCAATGCCAAGAAGAATCACCACAGTATTGAAGGCAAAAGGTGGCCCAATGAAGTACTGATGGGCTGGTCATAATAATCTGGCCACTCATGATAATATATATCCCACATTCAAAGGCTGTTAAATCGCATTGTTTATCCATATCTTCAGAAAAAAATCACTTCTACTGTCATGGTAAACAACCTGCTTCCCTATTTATAATGATCTGGCCCTCTAGCAACTTCAGTGCAAAATTATAGCTAATTTGCCTACAAACGTCAGGTGGTCACAATAATCTGGCCACTCAGTGTATGTGTGTGTGTGTGTGTGTGTGTGTGTATACTAGAGGCCCGGTGCACGAAATTCATGCACTGGGGGAGAGGGTCCCTCAGTCTGGCCCATACCCTCTCCAATCTGGGACTCCTTGGGGGATGTCAGACTACCGGTTTAGGCCCAATCCTGCACCAGCAGTCGGACATCCCTCTCCCAATTCGGGACCACTGGCTCCTAACCACTCACCTGCCTGCCTGCCTGATTGCCCCTAACCACTCTGTCTGCCAGCCTGATCGCCCCCAACTGCCAGCCTGATCTCCCTCAACTGCCCCCCACCCCCGCCAGCCTGTTTGCCCCCAACTACCCCTGCCACTGGCTTGATTGCTCCCAACTGGCCCCCCTCGCCAGCCTGATTGGGGTTGGGGGGCCGATTAGGGGTGGGGCTGGCCATGGGGAGGGGCTGTGGTTGGTGGGCTGGGCGGCCACCCTCCCAAATGGGGTGAGAGGTGGCGATCAGGGCCAGTGGCCTGGGGGAGGAGCCATGGGTGGTTGGCCTGCCAGCCCTGCCCCTGATTGGAGTGGGGGGGGGGGGGCAATCTGGGGTGGGGCTGGGAAAGGGGAGGGGCTGCAGGAGATTGGCTGGCTAGCCCTGCTCCCTATTGGGGTGGGAGGATCAGGGGTGGGGCCAGCCTGGGGATGGGCTGCAGGAGGTTGGCTGCCCAGCCCTGCCCCCTCTTGGGGTGGCGGGGTGCAATCAGTGGCAGGCAGCCATGGGGAGAGGCTGTGGGCCTATTGTGGTGGGGCAGGTTGATCAAGGGCAGGGCTGGTGGCGGGGGGGGGGGCAGGGGGGAAGGTGGTGGGAAGAGAGGGGTTTTTGGCCAGCAGTCCTGCTTTTTTTTTTTTTTTTTTTTTTTGCAACTTCACAACTTTTTTTTTTTTTTTAAATATATTTTATTGATTTTTTACAGAGAGGAAGGGAGAGAGATAGAGAGTTAGAAACATCGATGTGAGAGATACACCGATCAGCTGCCTCCTGCACATCTCCTACTGGGGATATGCCCGCAACCCAGGTACATGCCCTTGACCGGAATCGAACCTGGGACCTTTCAGTCCGCAGGCCGACGCTCTATCCACTGAGCCAAACCGGTTTCGGCAACTTCACAACTTTTACTTGTGGTGCCTGTGCTATGTCTGAAAAATACCTTCTCCCCCTGCCCGGCACAGTGATGGGGAGCGGGCAGCAAAAAATAGAAGATGCCCCTCCCTATTGCACACGGACCCTATATACAGGCTCACCTGGCCCAGGCCGGTGGGATGCTTGGCACATTCTAGGATCCCTGCTCAGGGGATGGAGGGGTGACTGGTGGCAGCACACGTGAGAGGGGACCTCTGGGTGACCACTCTGGTCCTGGCTACTGGTCCTGGCACTTCCTGGTCCTCAGTCCTTTCAGGTCCTGCCTGCAGCCCTGGTCCACCTACCTGGCTCAGCCTCCCATCTCCTTCCTGGCCTCAGATGGCCCCCTTGGCTCCTGGGGGCTCTGTTCTCCCCTCCTAACCTGGAGATCTCAAGGGAGGTTATGGCTTCTCAGAGACTCCTCAACAGCCCTGTCACTCATGTTCACACAGGGAAGGGGTGCATGTGGCAAAAGCAGCTGTATAAATGCGGGTGCAGGGGCAAGTCCTCCGGGGTCACTTGGACAGTTTGCTGATGACGCAGATCAGGGCCACATTCTCATCCTTGAGGTGCTGGTTGTCAGCTCGGAGGTTGGACAGGCCCTTTAGCTCCTCTTCCAGTTCAGCGGCCTTGCACTCCAGGGCCCTGCACTCAAATCTCGCCAGCTCCAGGATGGCCGGCTGCTCTGCAAAGCGCTCTTGCCTCTTCATGGCGCGCTCCAGCTCCACCTTGAGCTGCGCCAGCACAGTGTGGTCTGGGTCAGGGCCTCACGAAGTCTCTCGTTCTCAATGTGCAGCTTTGCATAGAGCTTCCTGAAGCTCCCTCAGGCTCTTCCAATTCAGGCTGGGGTTCTGGGTTTAGGTCCTGCTGCCTCTGGAGGGGAAGGGCTGGATTCTGGGCTGATGTCCACTGGCTTCACCTTCTCCCCCTTCACAGGCCCTCTCCTCTCATTGCCAACTCTGCAGTGCTCCCTGGAGGCCTGTGGTCCCTGTCCCTGCCCCTCAGGCACCTCTACTCTCTGGGCAGGGCCATCAGAATTCTCAACCCCAGGGACTCGGGGCTGCCAGGAAGGGTCCAGGCTCTGTGCACCCTGCTCTTGATCTGGATGGGAGAGTCTGATCAGGGGAAGGCCTGCAGTGGGGAGGGGCTGCGAGATTGGCTGCTGGCCCCACCCTCTGATTAGGTGGTTTGCTGGCTACAGTGGGCATCATAGCCACTGGCCCAATCAGGGCCATGTTCTGCCCACTCTCCAGTCCCCAGTCCCAACACTTCCTCCACTGCCGGGCTATCAGGCCTTTGGATCACCAGCTCACGGCACCTGCTTTCCCACAGGCCTGAGCCCCAAGCAGCCAGGGATGAGCTGCTTGGGGGCTCAGGTCTGTGGGAAAACGGTTGCAGGTGACTTCACCTGCATGTGAGTGTGCCTGGCAGGTGGCTGATGGAATGCACTGCCCGCTTGGGGCTGCTCACACCTGGGCGGGTAGGTCGCAGGCACTGCTGCCACCAATACTGCCACTGCCGCTGCCGCTGCTGCTGCTGGGGATTGAGGCACTGACAGAGGCTGCCGGGCATGCCTGTGACCTACCCACCCCAGGTCCGGTCGCACAGGGAACACCAGGGCGGGCCGGCCAATCACTGTGGTCCTGCCCGCCAGCCTCAGGTCCCCCACGGGAGGGCCGGATGAGGGCAGGGCGGGTGTCCAATCGCCGCGGTCCCACCTGCCAGCCCCGGGTCGGGTCACACATGGACGCCTACCACCCCGAGTCACAGATAGCAGGCGGGGATGGCGGCAGTGAAGGCGGGATGGCGCTGTCCCACTGTGCCTGCAGTATGCAAATTAGCCACCATCTTTGTTGGCAGTTAATTTGCATATTGTGCTGATTAGCCAATGGGAGGCGTAGTGAAGGTATGGTCAATTACCATGTTTGTCTATTATTAGATTAGATTCCTTTTGCCTACAATTAGGCCCTGGAATTCTGTTTCCATGGAAGGCCATGCAAACATCCATTATCTTAAAGCTAGGGTGCCCACTCTGAATTCATTTCTGCCTATTTAGAGGCATTGTACTAGAATGCATAGAAACACAAAGATTTGGCACCTGAAAGGACAGATCAGGAATGCACCTTGGGATTTACCAGTACTGGACTCAATGTAATCCAGGATAACTCACTCAAAAGCACTGTGTGACATTCACCTGTTGGATAGAAAGTTAAATGTGTGCTCATCAAGGCCAAAAGCAATATTTGCAACATTCAAGGTTCACCTCTATTTTACTACAGGGAGGCAGCAGCAAGCCAGAGATTATTATTTCTTTTAAACTTCAGGAACTTTAAGGGCCAGGCTATATTAACACGAGTGCAGTGGTAACTTGGCTAATTAAAAATTCACTTACAAGAAAAAGAATAAGATGGATTGCAGTAATAATGATAAGTCTAACTACTTAGTATTCCCCATAGCTGGTCTGCTGATATGAAAGTAAGAACAAATGTGATTGTACACTATTAAAGATTATTAAGCATGGCAAGTGTAAAATGACTGCTGTAATGCATGCTTTCCTCTGGAATCAGAGTGATCTTGAATGCCCAAGGCTTAAAGCACTTATAAAAACACATCCATCTTGAGACATCAAACTGTCAGATATGGCTGCCTAGAAAGGAGGCTTAACAAAGAGGACACTGCTGCCGCCTGTGCTTGCTGAGAGCCTTGACACGCTCTTTGGAGTAAAGCTCACCTTGACCCCGCTGTCGTCAGGTTTGGAGAAGGCCTTAGAGAGTTTCTAAAACGGTTGCTGGAGACACGGCTGATTTTTCAAAGAGGATATGGGGTTGTTTGTATAGCTCGTGGTGGGCCCTGCGTGTTTGCTTTTAGGAAGGGCGATCCAAATAACACTCTCTAACAGTAGGATGTATTATAGCTATCCTCATTTCTGAAGGGCACAAGAGAAAGATTTCCCCTTACCTAGGATGAATTCTCAGAGAGGAAATGGTCTCTAAGAGAATAGAAATCCAGGAGTTTCAAGTTCAATGTCTCCTCTTGACCACATATTTGTGACCTTGTTTAAGATCTGACTTCCTATTACTACCCCCTTTCTATTTTTCCATAAGTTACTATAGTGCTAGTGAGTGAAGGCCACAGGGAAACAGATGCTGCCTGGATATAAGGAAGGAGGCCCTGGTGAAGATAATTGCTGATCATTGAAATTTGCACCTCAGGAAATACAGATATTATTAAACATTACAAAGATACAAGTTGGGTAAATTTGGTAAAACAAAATAACAATATCAGGTAAAAGTCTATCACAGCTTTAAAATTTATCTCAAGTAAATGCCACACACACCCTGGGGGGTGGATAATATTATTCTTAGTTTACAACTGAGCTACCTGGGGTGCAGAGTGGTGAAATTATTTTCTCCAAGTCCCACAGCTTATTAAGGGCATCGTATTTGAGGCCAGCTTTGTCAGACTTCAGCAACAGTTTTTACCCCACCGCACAGAGGGGCTGCAGATAGGAGTTCTGAATTAGACAAGGACATGCATGACTAACTGGGCCTCCTGCTCTTTAGTAATGTAGGATATAAATTGTCCTAACCTCCAGTTCCAGTTTCTGTGTAATCTCAGAGCCTCCCTGCTCATTTCACATCTAAAGACCCTGTGACTCCTCAGTTTCTGTTCCTGACACGATGTGACCCTCTTGTTTCTGAATCACATCAGACAAGACACGAAGATCTCCCTGTTCTTTGTTTCCCAAAGCACATCGCCTCCAACCCTATTCAGAACATGTTGCTCGCTAGCTTTAGTAAAGACCCTGAGGGCGCACGTTGTTCTCCACACGCTTTCCCATATGTATCACCTGCCACTTCATGCCTCTCCTACACCCCTTTGGAATTTCATTTCAGCCCGCCTCCCTCTCTCCCCTTTCTCTTATGAGACTAGCTTGATGAACTGGTTTACTAGTATTAGTATATTCTTTAGACCCCTTGAAATCTGGGGAAAAATAGTTTTTTTACCTCTTCATACAAAAGTATCTCTTATTCAGAGGCCGAAGCTGTTTTACAGGTTTGTTATAAGAAAGAAGGCAAAACGTAATTAATTGGTTTACTCTTTTAAACAATAATTCTGATGTCAGTTGGCTTAGGGATTAACATGGATATGATGAAAT
Source organism: Myotis nattereri (assembly GCF_964212035.1). Lineage (NCBI taxonomy): Eukaryota > Metazoa > Chordata > Mammalia > Chiroptera > Vespertilionidae > Myotis > Myotis nattereri. The sequence goes on along the minus strand of NC_138082.1, from coordinate 88,181,188 downwards.
CCAGGAAGACAAGTTAAATTTATTGTAATAGTCCAAAGGTCAAAAAAAGGAAGGGGGGATAAAAAAGCTTAAGTTAATTTACTGGTTGGGTTCTCAGTCCTGAAATAATTACGTGGGTCGGCTTGAAAGTCAGCCTTTTCTCTGTCCTTCACGGTGCCTTCCTCCTCCCCAGGGAGGAGATGAGGCTCAGGGGAGGTAATGCACTAACAGCCACCACCAGAACATGCCCTTGTAGCAACAGAAATTGAAAAGAGATTGAAATCTGCCATAGAGATTGTTGCTGGGAGAAAGCCAAGTAAAGGAGACAAGCTTAGATCCATAAAGACAGATGAAGATTGAAAACAAGACAATAGGTGAAATGGAGAAATAGTACAAGGTTGTGCAACAAAAGGCAGAATAGATAAAGTGACAGGCAGGTGAGGTGAATGCATTGTATCACAGTGCTCACAGGAGAACCTAACATTCATTAGGAATTTGGATTTAAAATATAAGTCTAGAAACAAAACAAAAAAAGAAGGAAAAACACGTCTAAGGATTTTGATGTTCCAGTTACATTAACAGGAAGAAGTGGGAAGATGCCAGCAATTAATAGCAGTCCTTTCTGTATTAGAATCCATGTTTCTTGATATTAAAGGCTGCAGTTTTGGAAATACATCTAAAATCCAATGTCCTATTAGGGAAATAAGCTGTTTCTGTAATTCAAAGAATGTACACCACTAAAGCTGAACTAAGTCCCAGGCCTAGAAAGTGAGACCAAGATCAAAGATGAAGGAATAGGATTAGGATTGAAGGCTAGGATCAACATTATGAAGACTCACTATAACCAACTGAAATTCCTAAAAAAGAGAAAAGTTTAAAAATAAATAAATTTGTGAGGAGAATAAAATTATAAATGGAATGGAAGAAGAAATTCTTCAAGATCTGAACACAGACATGCAGCTTTAGTGTGAACTGATAAAGCAAATATTTAACATGAGGAATTTAAAAAAAAAAAACAAAAAAACAAATAGTTATTTTTTTTTGAAATTTCAGAATACCAAGGAAAAGAGGATTCTGAAAACAAAGCAACACAAATGAGACTGGCATTCCACCTCTCTTTAGCCAGAAGGAGGGAGGAGACGGAGGCCATGGAAACCACAGATGTGTCCAGCAACATGGAAACCATCAGCAAAGCTAATCTCACAGGTGAGAAATGGTCAAACATGAAATACTCAATTGAGAAATAAAATTAAGCAGAACAATACTAAAACAGATGAAAATATAAAATACTAGTGCCCAGTGTACGGATCCGTGCACATTGAAAGGAAATTAATTAAAAGGTGGCCGGCAAGGACTGGGACTGGGTGGGACTGGGCAAGATGGGCCAGATGCACCCTGGAGCCAACCTCCTGCAGTCCCTCCCCCTCTGGCCACACCTGGGGCAGTGCCACAGCTCCAAGGTCGTCTGAGGAGTGAGTGGGGTTCCTCTGGCAGGTGGTGTCTCTCGGCCTGGCCTGTGGGGATCAGGCTGAAACCAGCTCTCTGATATCCCCCGAGGGGTCCCTGATTGTGAGAGGGAAGTTCTGGGGTGACACACCCTGGAATCAGGCTCCCTTCTCTCTGGTTCCAGGTGCATCACCCAAGAACCACCCCTGAGAAGTCACCGCAGCTCAGCAGCTCCTATGTTGAGTGTCTGCCCCCTGGTGGTCATTGCGTGTCACTTAACTTTTTATATCCTCTATAATAAAAGCCTAATATGCAAATCGACCGAACGGCAGAACTACCGGTAGCTATGACGCATATTGACCATCAAGGGACAGATGCTCAATGCAGGAGCTGCCCCCATCTGCAGGCCCCAGGCCAGCCAAGGAGGGTTCCAGCGGGGGCCCCCCAATCTCCCCACCGGTCACCCCACAGATCAGCCCTGATTGCCAGCCAGGCCTAGGGATCCTACTTGTGCATGAATTTAGTGCACCAGGCCCCTCTAGTATTGCTATATATATAAAGAGAAAGTATATCTAACCCAGGAATACTGAAACTGAATCTCCAGAAAATAACATGGTGATATGTTTAAAATGCAGGTGGTTAAAGTAGCATAGGGAATGAGAGTGGCCCAAAGAGACTTACCCTAGAGCAAAGTGGAGAGCTCCATAGAGAAAATGAGCAATAAGACAAAGACGTTAGGTATATGATTGTGGGGAGGAAAAACAATTTTTCCTCAGAGCCTTTGAAATTCTTCTGGTTGGCCTAACAATGAGATTGGCTGACCCAGATTACCAGGAGAAAATGAGCACATGTGTTTACGTGTGTACATATAGGGGTTCCCTAAGATATGGAACCAGAGGACAAATCAGGCGGAAAAGGCTTATATGGCATCTTGAGCTATGACAAGTGGGGAGGGCTGTGGCTTAAGACTTCAAAGAGCAGGAAGGCAATTCACAGGGAGATGAGAGAGCAAATCTCTAGTAAATAACTGTTTACTGGGCCATCTTTACAATGGCACACAGAGGAGCTTTGGTCAAATGAGCTTCACTAGGTCCTTTCCTGTCTATTCAACTACAGTCCTTTCTGGAGCAGGTCCTCTGTCTAAATTCCTTTTAGCCAGTTATGGGGAAGGTCAGAGGTTTTGCCTGAGTCTTTTCTTTAAAATAACCAACTTAAAACAAGCCAGATCCCACAGAGCACGCTGTGGGGTGGCAAGCTCTGCTCCCTCTGAAGATGAAGCAGACATTTGTTTCTTCTCCCATCAAGGAGAAGTTGGAAAATCAGATTTTTCCTGAGGAATTCAGGTTCTAAGCATGAACAAACTGAAAGGTGGCAGAGTTTTGAGAAATGAAGAATGTCCGATGGACACATCACCAGAGCATGATCCCTGTATAAATGATATCATCGCAATCCCACTAGGCCTGGAGGTAGAGAAAATAAAGCCCTTTAGCTTTGCAGTACATAATGTCTGCAACACCAAAATGACATGAATGTTTATCTGAATATAATGTTTAGGGTAAGTCTTTGGATGAAAACCTGGGCCACTTAATCATTAAAGAACAGAATGGGAACTTTTGACTTCTCCTTCATATACCTTGATCTTATCTACATATTTAATGCTAAGGCACAGCTGAGAAACACTAGGGGGAGAGTCAGGGAGCCAAAGGGAGACTGGCAGAAGCCGGTTTCAGTCCACCCACTCACAAATGGAGGCGTGGGGTTGCAGAAAGAGAATATTGAGGTCGCCATAATGGCTCAAATTAAATAGCTAGTTAAAAAAGCTAATTAAACAGCTAGTTAATAGTGCTCTGCCTTTGGGAGGAGGGAGCAGAGTCTCCTCCCGGCCGGGGCATGCGGGGGTCCAGCCCTGGCACTTCTGGGGTCCAGAGACCTGGTGTTTGGCTCATGGCATCATTTCCGGGAATCATGGGTGGGCGGGGGCAGTACAGAGAGAACCCACCTGTGTTTGGCTTGGATTTCTGTTGTAAAGGGGGAATTGGTCCTGGTAGTATATAGAAGTGTGGGAACAGACAGCTGTTTCTTCACCCCCAAATCCTTTTCCTTAAACGCGCTGGTGCCTTGCCCTGGCCCCATCGCAGAGCATCAAGTCCCAGAGAGCTCTGACCACTCCTAACGGTGTGCTCCTTCAGGAAAAGAAAAAAAAAAAGAGAGAGAGAGAGACAGAGAGAGAGAGAGAGAGAGAAGCTGAAACAGCTGCATTTACAAGATACAGACAACTCTCAGGTGTTTTTTTAAAGGAGGGGTGGGGGGTGGAGGAGACTCTAAGATTGATCACCGTTGGTACACCAAAGTATTTTAAAAACTTTATTGTGAAAAAATGCCAAGCATATACAAAGGTAAACTAGTATAATAAAAAGCCACATGCATACCATTACCAATCTTTCAAAATTATCAACTAATGTCCCATCTTGTTACATATATATCAGCAGTCAGCAAACTGTAAAAGCCAGAGAGTAAATATTTTAGGTTTTGCAGACAATTTAACAAAATCAAAATAAGAATAATTCATGAGACGTGAAGAATAGGTGAAATTTGTTTCAGTGTGGTCAGGATTGTGGGGACACAGCCAGGCCCGTTCCTTTACTACTAATAGCTGCTTTCACTCCAAATGACTGAGTGGAGAGTCATTTAGGGTCGTTGTTTTCAGCATCTCTCCTTGGTTGGCTAACAGCATGTGCAGCTCAGCATGTGGACACTCCCGGAGGAGGGTGAGGAATTCCTCTTGCCATTGTAGTCATAGCAGTTCCATTCTTCCCGCGGTCAGTCCAGGAAACTACGGGTGTCCTTGCCATCTATCACATATACCTCACCATCAGTCTAATCCTTTGAGCTGTATCTTCAAAATATATCCAGAATCCAACCATGGCCGATCCCATCACTGCTGCCACCTGATGTGAGTTACCACTGAAGCTTTTCTGGTTTGGCTGGCAGTGTGGCTCAGTTGGTTGAGTGTCGGCCCATGTACCAGGAGGTCACCGGTTTGCTTCCCAGTCAGGGCACATGTCAAGGCACATGCCTGGGTTGTGGGTTCCATCTCCCAGTGGGGGGGGGGGGGAGTGCTGAAGGCAGCTATGCATCTCTCTTGTTGAAGTTTCTATCTCTCACTTCTTCTCTCTGAAATAAAACAAAACAAAAAAAATTTAAAGCAAAAAATAATTACTTAAAAATATATTCTGATTTATTGTAGAGCCCACTTTTCTCCCTGCCTCTACTTATGCTCTCTCCCCACCCATGGATGATTTTCAGCACCGCAATAAAACTCATCTTTTAACAGAAATGAGAAGCCACTCCTCTGCTCAACCTCTCCAAGGGTTCCCATCCTACTGAAAACACCAGAAAGGAAGTGTTTTCCTCCCACACTTCCTTCTCTAACTTCTCTAGTATCCTGGCCTTTTCTTATTTCACTCCAGACACAAGCTTCCTTGCTGCTCCTCAGATTCACAAAACACAGTGCAGTCTCAGAGATTTTACATAAACGGCCCTGGTCCCTGAAATGCTCGTTCCCCTGATGCCCACACACAGTCTCCAAGTCTCTGCTCCAGAACCCTTGTCCATTCTTACAGTCTGGATGTTTGTGTGCTTCAAATTTCATATGCTGACATCTTAAACCCCAAGCTGATGGTATTAGGAGGTGGGGGCCTTTGGGAGCGACTTGGGTCATGAATGGGATTAGTGCCTTTATAACACAGATCTCACAGAGCTCCCCAGCCCTCTCTGCCCCCCGAGTACACAAGGGGAAGTCTGGGAGATGGAAGAGGGCATTCCTCCAACCATGCTAGCACTCTGACCTTGGACTTCCAGGCTTCAGAACTGTGAACATTGATTTCTGTTTCGAAATGACCCAGTCTGCTAGTTTTTACAGCAGCCCAAAGACTAAGAAATCCATGAAGCATTCCCTGACCCTTCTTAGAAAACAGTTCCCCTTTTTCTCCCCTGATTTATTTTTCATGCTAGCACTTATCAGCTGACAAAAATTCTTTGTTTGGTATGAGTTTCCCCCCTAATAAAATATAAGAACCATGAAAACAGGGACTTTATTCACTGTTATATCTTCAGGTCCTTGAATAGTGTCTTGTACCCAGTAGGATGCAAAACATATTTGAAGACAGTATAATCAGAGAAATAAATTATAAATAAATTCACTACATATCTATACTATTCCAACTCCAGGTTTGCTTCGATTACAAACCTTTAGTTTATAGCATGTTGGATCATCATAAGATTAGCACTATAAAACATAGATTTAATCAATTTGTAAATTATACCAAATATATGTTGTCCATAAAAAAATGGTTGAGCAAAATAAAGAGGAGGAGTGTTTTCTAAATGAGGTAGATGTGGCACTGTCATTTGCAGAAGATGATTTGTAGCACGCACAGTTGACAAATATTAAAATAAAGGTATAGGCACTTTATTTAGAGGTAAGTAGATAGCATAGAGAGATCAAGAGGGTGGGAGGTATAGAGGGAGGAGGGTGGGAGGGAAGGAGGGAGGGAGGGAGGGAGGGAGAAGGAAGGAAGGAAGGAAGGAAGGGAGGGAGGGAGGGAGGAAGCCTAAATGCAGGACGAATAAAAGCTTGTTCTTTTGGGGAGATGGAGGCTTGTGATCCTGATATCCTGGGGTTATGGATAAAGAAAGGTTTGAAACAAGGGACTCTTGATTTGAATTTTAAATTTTCCCCAACTTATTTTTAACGGTTAACATATAACTTTAATAAAAATAAGATGAGTATTTATTTTTTGGCAGGTGTTGGGGAGCGGGGTGGGAGGAGAAGGGGTTGGGAATCACTTGGGATTTCAGTTACATTGTCTGTGCTGGCGATGTAATGAATTAGTGCCACAGGTGATACGGGAGGGCCAATGTTCCCATTCCCATTCCTGTGCTCTGTGTACCCATGCACTGCCACCCACTGAGCTAGAATTATATTATTTTGGGAAGTGGTCCAAGTGCTTTTGATGTGCATGATTAACATTTAAAATAATGTCAACTTATTTAGTAACTCATAACCTTATGACTCCTCTCTTACACACTGCCCTGGTGGCGCTGCGTGCTGGGATCACGGAGCCTGTGAATGAGGTTGCAATGAGCCATGGTCTCTTGTTCTGCATACAGAATGAGTGTCCATTGGGCTCATTAATTTCTGAGCACTCTTTATTTTAATGCTTATAGGGTACCACGGCATTTAGGTAACTTTTAGTTTCAAGCTGACATTTAGCTCATGCTGAAATTAATGAACATTTAGAGACAGTTTCACAAATGCAGGGATCCCTTGAAAATGAGAAACACTTCAGAGTCCAGAGAAGGGTTACGTTATTTTTGGCACAAAAGGTTTGGTTCATGCAATCTCCATCCCATTGAGTAAGTAGCATCCTGTCAAAGGATCATTTGGCCGGATTGTCTCTTTGGGGTAGAACCCTCTAGCTTCCTGCTCTGGGTGTGAAGAATAACATCTCCATGGCAACTAAGGAGAAATATGTGTCCCTTATTTTCAAAATTCACTGGATATGTGAAAAATAAAATTTTTGTAGAAATTTTATGATGATTGAAACAGTTTATTTGTCAATAACTGAACTGGGCCCAAATTCAGCATGGGCAGAACACAGCCTCTTATATTTCCAAATGACTTTGTGTTTTCCAGGGACTTTTTACGCCTCATATCTTGCCTGGTGCTCAGGCTTGTAACAATGCAGCACGTTTGGAAGGGAAGGCATCCAACTGCTTTAAAAGTGAAGAACCCAAGAATAGTTATTGTTGCAGGACTATGCTGAGGGTTTCCATGAAATATCCCGTGTCTTTTTCATTCTTTGAAGGGAAAGATGGAGCTGCGGACTCCCTTTGAGCAGTGTTTCCCTTATTTAGTGCTTCCTGTCCAGAGGATAGACAATTGAGGTGCTCCTTCGTTTCCTTCTGCTTGTATTTCACAGAGGGAGGGGGTGGGGCTGGGTGAAAAGGAGAAGGGGTTAAGTAAGGAAAACACAACTCATACACACATACAACAGTGTGATGATTAACAGAAGGAAAGGGGGTGGGGGAGGTAGAGGAGAGTAAGGAGGGATAAATGGTGATGGAAGGAGACTTGACTTGGGGTGGTGAACACAGTAAAACATACAAACGATGTATTATGCAATCGTACACCTGAAACTTACATAGTTTTACTAAGCAATGTCACCCCAATAAATTTAATATTTTTTTAAAAAGACAATGTTCTTCCACTTGAACATCATAGTCACTCTTGAAAAATCTATTTTAAGAACAAAATCCAACAAAGTGAAATAACTTGTATGTTCACAGATATTTTACAGCGGTGTAATTTTTAAGGGCAAGCACATAATGAGAGAAATGGGTAAACCTAGAGTATCACACATAGAACTTAATATAGGACACAATAAATGCCCTGTATTAAATCAAGGTGGTATCATGTGGTCATTAAAATGATGACCATACAATTAAAATTTAACTTGAAAAAATTAAATATACATAATTAGTAAAAAGCACCCACAGAATTGTACATTTTAACTGTAATGAAATAAAACTATGTAGGAACATAGATTATTGAAAGAAAACTCAATGGAATGAAAATGATTCTGTCAGGGAACTTCTGGGCCTTGGGTCTGCAGTTGGACAGCAAGAGACCAGTGATGTAGTTCAGTCGGAGTGTGAAGACCCCAGAACAAGGAGCACTGCTGGTATAAGTTCCAAAACCAATACATGAGCCCAAAGGCTGGGGAAGATCAATGTTCCAGAGAGAGAGAGAGATTGATTGGAAAGCCATTTTTTCCCCTCAGGGATGGAGTCTGCCAGGGAATTCAAGAACAAATGCCAGAGGGTGACAGCCCAAAATTGGGTCTAAGCCCAATATGTTAAAGACCAAAGACACATATGCATCACTTTTGTAATGCAGATCATGAATGAATGTGTCAACAAAACCCTTCCATGAGAACCCTGACTATGGAACTTGAAAGAGTTCAAGGGCCAAGGGAGTTGGGGTGAAGGTGAGGGGCTTACTCCAGGTCCTATAGTGGTAGATGGTATAAGAAGGAGATGGGAAGAAAAATGTGGAGTCACAGTTCCTTAGGTAGTCTCACCTGTGCAACTTCTATAAATCTCTGTTCTGTACTTACAAGTTTGGGATCACTTTTTTTTCCAAACTAATCACTGTCTAAACCTTATGATGCCACACTGCTGCTCATGCCCATGGGTTTTTCTGCTCTTTTGCTTATTCTTGATTTAATGTGTAGCCCCAGCACTTTATGTGGTTTCTTCACAGCATGACCTGCAAGCCTTGACCCTTTCGTTCCTAGTCATTAACCCAGGAGGCACCTGGAGACAGTGGCCAGGCCTTGACTAAGGGTCACAAGGTACAGGTTTCTATTAAACTAAAGATAAAATCTTGACCCTAGTTACCTTCCAGTTCCTGAGCCCTAAGGTGAAATGATCCCTGGCTACTTCCCATGAGACCTGAGACCAGGCAAAGGGATGCCAGGAAAGACCTCTAACTGTCCTCAAGACCAGAAGAAATGATTTATTACCCTTGCCACACCTCTGAGCAAACAGTTTCCAGTAGAATCCTGAGCCCCTAACCCACAGTGTCTTGTATTTTTTCCTTATAATCTGTAACTTGTGTGCCATTGGGAAGTTGGGGCTTTTGAGCATCAGCTTCCCATTCTCCTGGATGACACCATCCTATATAATAAAATCCTAATATGCAAATAGACCAAACAGTGGAACAACCAGTCGCTAGGACGTGCACTGACCACCAGGGGTCAGACGCTCAATGCAAGAGTTGCCCCTGGTGGACAGTGCGCTCTCACAGGGTAAGCGCTGCTCAGCCAGAAGCCAGGCTCATGGCTGGTGAGCACAGCAGCGATGGCAGAAGCCTCTCCTGCCTCTGCTGTAGGCAGGAAATAAGGAGCTAGGGGTCCCAGATTGTGAGAGACCCAGACTGTAAGAGGGATGTCTGACTGCCATCTTAGGCCTGATCCTGCAGACATCCCCCAAGGGGTCCTAGACTGCAAGAGGGTGCAGGCCCAGCTGAGGGGCCCTCCCCCAGTGCACAAATGTAGTGTACTGGGCCTCTAGTTCATAATAAAATAGCCAATATTTCTCCACTACAGTTCTCAGTGTTGAGTGTTTGGCTCTGCTAGCACATGGTGGACAAACTCAGTTTTATAACAGTACCTCTGGATGCAAATAAAAGAGAAAAAAACAGAACAAGATAATACATAATGAAACCAATAATTATCAGAGTAAAAAATAAAATAAAGGCCATCAAGAAATATTATTAATCAACTGAAAACAAAACAAAAAAAGGTAACATAAGTTGGATGAAAATTGAACAAATATATCAGTGGCTAAAGAAAAAAAAAATGTACAATTTAATAACAGACTTTTAGATTCTTTTAATTTTAATAAGTATCTGCATGCTTATTATAACTAATGAAGTGGAAGCAAATAGCACATAAAGCTTGAACTAAGCAGATACTTAGATAAAACTTCTCAGGCTAATGAAAACTCAAAGCAAGCAAGAAAAAGAAAGCAGATGTTACAGTATTCATAACATAAAAGTAGCTGTGGGGGTAAAGATTATGAAAAAGGACAAAGAAAAATATTTTTAAGTCATGAAAGGTAGTCTCAAAAAGTGATATAATAGTCACGAGTCTCTGTACTCAAGACCACAATCTAATCTAATAAAAGACAAACATGCAAATTGACCATACATTTGCTATGCCTTAAGCCATGCCCACCAGCCAATCAGAGCGACGATATGCAAATTAACCCAACCAAGATGGCGGCTGCAGCCATGGAGCTGAAATGAGCAGGAGGCTTGGTTGCTCCAGTGATGGAGGAAGCCAAGCTTCCAAGTAGGCTCTGAGCTCCACTGAAGTCAGCAAAGTTTCAATTATAGAAGGTAAATAAATCCCAGAATAAAAAAAGAAAAGAAAAAAAGGAGAGGCTGGGAGCAGACATCGCCGGGGGGCTTGGCCATCCTGAAAACTGCCATCAGCCCCTCACCCAGGCTGGCCAAACCTCCATGGAGTGAGGGTTTCCACTGGGGGGGGGGGGGAGGGCCTTGACAAGCCTGCAAATAGCTATCAGTCTCTCACCCAGGCTGGCCAGGCACCCCAATGGGGACCCCCATCCTGAAGAGGGTGTGACCAGCCTGCAAACAGCCATCAGCCCCTCATTCAGGCTGGCCAGGCACCCAAGCAGGACCCCCACCATGATCTGGGACACCCTTCAGGGAAAACCAGCCGGCTACCACCCGTGCACCAGGCCTCTATCCTATCTAATAATAGACAAACATGGTAATTAGCCATACCTCCGACACACTTCCCATTGGCTAATCAGGGTAATATGCAAATTAACTGCCAACCAAGATGGTGGCAGGCAGCCAGGCAGCTGAAGCGAACAGGAGGCTTGCTTACTCCAGTGATAAAGGAAGCCAAGGATTCCCACCTGCCTTTGTCTGCCTCTGTGCTGCAGTCTAAGAAACAATGTTGCAATTATAGAAGCTAAACAAACCCCAGAAACCTGCTTTCAGCCAGCAGGGCCTCAGAGCTGGAGTTGCAACAATGTTTCAATTATAGAGGCTAAACAAACCCAGATAGCTGCTTTCAACAGCCGAGGCCTCAAGCTGGAGCCAGGCCTCAGAGCTAAACCTGGCTCTCAGCTCCAGTGACAGCCATAGAGGGTAAATAAATCCCAGAATTAAAAAAAGAAAAAAGATAAAAAGGAGAGGTTGGGAGCTTCATTCGCCTGCCAGCCTGAAAACGGCCCTCAGCCCCTCACCCAGACTGGCCGGGAACCCCAGTAGAGACCCCCACCCTGAAGGGGGTGTGACCAGCTGCAAACAGCCATCAACCCATCATCCAGACTGGCCAGGCACCCCAGTGGCACCCCAGTGGGGACTCCCACCCTGAAGGGCAAACCAACAGGCCCTCACCCATGCACCTGGCCTCTATCCTATATAATAAAAGGGTAATATGCAAACTGACCCTAACAGCAGAAAGACTGAGAATGACTGGTCACTATGACACACACTGACCACCAGGGGGCAGACGCTCAATGCAGGAGCTGCCCCCTGGTGGTCAGTGCGCTCCCACAGGGGGAGCTCTGCTCAGCCACAAGCCAGGCTGATGGCTGCCAGCACAGTGGTGGTGGTGGGAGCCTCTCCTGTCTCCTCAGCAGCACTAAGGATGTCTGACTGCAGCTTAGGCCTGCTCTCCGCTGGCAAGTGGACATCCCCCGAGGGCTCCCGGGCTGCCAGAGTGATGTCTGACTGACAGCTTAGGCCCAGTTCCCCATGTAGTGGGCCTAAACCAGCAGGTGGTCATCCCCCAAAGGGTCCCAAACTGCGTGAGGGCACAGGCTGGGCTGAGGGACCCCCCCCCCCAAGTGCACAAATTTTTGTGCACCAGGCCCTTAGTAATAAAATATGTAAGGAAAAACCTGTTAGAACTCTAAGTCAGCAGTCTTCAACCTGTGGGTCACGACCAGTTTGGGGGTCGAACGACCCTTTCAAAGGGGTTGCCTAAGACCATCAGAAAACACATATTGCTTTTGTGATTAATCACTATGCTTTAATTATGTTCAATTTGTAACAATGAAAATATATCCTGCATATCAGATATTTACATTACAATTCATAACAGTAGCAAAATTACAGTTATGAAGTAGCAATGAAAATAATTTTATGGTTGGGGGTCACCACAACATGAGGAACTGTATTAAAGGGTCATGGCATTAGCAAGGTTGAGAACCACTGCTCTAAGATGAGATTGAAAAAATCATATTCACTTGCAACAAAAAATTTAATACACTTTTCTTATATTTTAATGTCTTTAATAGAAAAATACTACATGAGATTACAAAGGAATAAAAACTCTTAAATTATAATAAGCATAATATAACATATGCCAAACAGAAAATAAACATTATTTTCAAATATATGTACTATAGTTTAAAATGTTAAATATTTAAAATACAATAAACTCCAGTCTCTTAAAATAAAATTGCAGAAATGTCTCAGATGCTACATGAATTTAAACATTTAAAACAATAAAAGTATCAAGAATATACAGCTAAAAATGAAACAAATATCTGCTAATTGGATAACAAAAGTAAAATTCAAATTAAAGACTAATACACAAACTATTAAATTAAAACAAAAAAACCTATACAAACACAAAACCTTGGAAATGAGGTCAGTGAGTGCATTTTCATAATCCCTAGGAACATAACAAAAAGGAAGACTTACTGCCGCACCTTTCAACTCTTTCTGCTTTTAACTCTTTCCAGCAGCTCCCTCATACAACCTCTGAAAGCCCTTTTACTTCTTGATTTAGCATCTGGGGAAATACCTAACTTCCTCACATTTCATGAACGAATGACTGAGTGAGCCAATGAGTGAAGGTACAGGTATGTACCAGAGGAGACTTGTGGGTTGGAGAATATAAACCCTGAAGTAATAAGCATGAAAGTCTGCAAGGTCACCCAGGAAACTGGTGCAAGTGCATGGGTTGGGGGGAGGGGGATGTCCTGGTCCTGGGGACAGAAGCCAGATGTCAAGACAGAGCAGGAGGGCCACTAAGGTAGGAGGTGGGTGTTTCCTGAAATGAAATCTCAGTGAGTAATATTGAAAGATACTGAAAAATGGACTCAATTGAAGACACAATTATGTCCTTTGGATGTGGAATACAGGGGTCTTTGGGGAGCCTTACAGAACCAAAAAATATTTTTTTTTAAGTCAGCCCTGGCCAGGTATCTCAGTTGTTTAGTGCATCATCTAGATAAGCTGTGGTTGCCAGTTTGGTCCTGGGTCTGGGCAAACACAAGAATCAACCAGAGAATGCATACATAAGTGAGACAACAAATTGATGTCTCTCTCTCCCTAAACTCAAAAATAAATTTAAAAATTTAATTAAGAAATAGAAAATAAGAGGGACGGTAGTGAACTGCTGTTTTATTGATAAATACGAGCATTAGGGACACTGTGTGCAGCAGGTTAGCTGGGCAGAGTGCCGGGAACTAGGGGCTGTTCTGAGGCTTCTGAGTAGCCACAGTGGGTGTCCGATGCCATTTGTTGAACTGAACTGCATCCCAGTTTTGCGCATTACTTTCACAGGTTCTTTTCTAAAATAAAATAAGTATCATGTAATTTAAATAACATTTATTATGTGAAAAGCACACTATTCCAGCCACTGTTACATGATGCTGTTTTTATTTCATGTGACCTTGGGAATTTGGGTTAAAGAGAGGGTCCCATTCTGTTGCTGAAGGTGGTTTAATAACAGAAGCATAATCGCCCGTTAAGTGTGTGATGAACCGAAGGCTCATAGTAGAGCTGACTTGGCAGAGCCCTCATTATCCCTGAAGTGGAGACGCTCTTGCTAGACTCCTATGATCAAAGTACCTGGTGCTCAGCATGAGCCTCAGCCTGGACTTCCCTGGCTCTGGTGCTGAGTTTCCCCAGGGCCACTGGGAGGACAGGGGCCTGTGCTTCTCTGGGAATCCCTTCAGCAGAGCTCCATTCCCCTTTCGAAGCAGAAGTGTGGTTCCTGGAGGGAGCTGCACCGCTTCTTGAAGATGCACAGACACTTGCTAATGCAGATGCAGTTACAGAGGAGGAAGGAAAAGCTCACTCATAGCAGCATTAATGTCCTGACCTTTACTTTTTGTCCTAAATTGTCCTGGATGCACAGCAGCACGAAGAGCATTCATTTGCGCTCATTAGAATGCCTGTAGATGGAGCCTTGCCCAGTGCTCATGCAGCAGGTAGCTACACTTAATGTTTGTATTTACGTTTTATTTAGCGTTACCACTAGGAAATGAAATGCTGGAAAATGAAATGTGCTGAGATTATTTAATTCAGGCGTGTGGTGACAGCACATATATAAATACATTTTTCTGAAGGAAAAGATAGGGGCAGTTAGGAGACTTTCCAGCAAGCCAGAGACTTGTCTGTCTGCCCCAGATCCTTCTGCTAACTGACCTATCCTTGACTGAATGAGCTCAGAAGATTTTCAAAGTATCTGTTCCTTAAAATTTGATCCTAAATGTTTCTTTGCCCACCCAATTAATCTGAAAATCTCTATCTCCTCCTGACTCTTCACATAAGATTTTGATGTCTCCTGAAACCTATGAAAACCTAAATTAGGTCACCTTAAGTCAGACCAAAGCCCACTTTTTCCATGAATTTGTAATTGAAAATCAAACTCAGAATACAGGCAGTCCTCGGGTTACATCAGACTCGACGTACGTTGTTTCATGGTTATGTCGCCATCTCCCATTTTTTTATTAAAAAAAAATTCCATCATTTCGATACATGTTCATATGTGCTTTATGTTTTTTATTATTTATTTACCACAAGTAAAGGTCAGGAATTGTTATCTTTCTTTTAATTTTTTTTACTGTTTCACTTCATTACTGCTGTGTATGTGCTCCATGTGAGTGACGTAGGGGCTTATGTAGGTGGATTACGACTTACGGCGAAAATCGCGGTAGGTTGCACCATAGGAACGGATCTCCGATGTAACCTGAGGACCTACTGTATTGGGGAAATAAAACATCATCCTTCTCTACCTCAAACTCCTAATCCCTGGCTTCTGCGTTAAAGCTAATTTAAAGAATTTTCTTTGATCCTTACATACTTTTAATCTATGTTATTTCTTGAGGCTAATGATGTCCCCAAATTTGCCCCCCTGTATGTGAATATAAGCAGAAAACATTAAAGCTGGCTTGTAGATGTGTCTGTTAGCTTTTGTTGTATATCACAGAGCCGCAAAACGTAATAGCTGGAGGCAATGGCTATGACATGACTGATGGTTCTGGGTTGCTCGGCAGGGTTGAGCAATCTACATTGCCCACACAGATAGGTATGAGGGTTCAGTGGGAGTTGTGTGGCACAGGAACATGGGCACTCTTGGAATGCCCACTGCAGCTCACACATGGTCACTGGTCCTCCAGGAGGTGAGCCAGGCTTCTTCAGGTGGTACCAGAGGGGCTCCCAGCAGCAAGAGAGCACAGTGCCAATGTGCTATCATTCCTCAGGTTTCTGCTGGCGTCACATTTGCTACTGTCCCACTGGGCACATCAATAAGATCAGAGTCAGTGTCCAAGAGATCCTCACAAAGGCATGGATACAAGGAGGGAAATAAGCTATTTTAAAAATAGTCCACCACAGTAGGTGAGACCATTAAGACTTAGAAACTAGCTCCTGTTATGTGCATGCCCCGGGATATGAGAAAAGGAAGATGCCCATTTATGAAGGGCTGGCAAACATGCTATATAAGAAAGATCTAATATGAAAATGGTCGTCACACCCTCATGCCCTCGTGCCCTCACGTTGGGGCTGGGAGACCTGAGGTTGGGCCAGGGAACCAGAGGTTGCGACCCTGCCTTGGTACCAGGCCAGGGGTACTGAGGCCGCACCCCCTGCCCTGGTGCTGGGGCTCGGGGACCTGAGGCCATGGCTCCTTCCCAGCAGCGCTTGATGGGGGACCTGAGGCTGTGCCTGCCACCCTGTGGGGCTTGACAGTGGTGGGCCCAACCGTGTCTGGGTCTCACACAATTTTGAGGCACACGCGTGTGGGTGAGGACTTGACTCTGAGTCCCTCAGTGTACCCCAGACTCTGACAGGAGGGAGATTTTCATATACATTTTACTAATTTTCTTTCATCTCTGACACTTCTAT
The DNA here is from genome assembly GCF_964212035.1 of Myotis nattereri. Taxonomy (NCBI): domain Eukaryota; kingdom Metazoa; phylum Chordata; class Mammalia; order Chiroptera; family Vespertilionidae; genus Myotis; species Myotis nattereri. The sequence continues at coordinate 88,165,011 of NC_138082.1, read as the reverse complement.
TATAGAGAAAAGGCAAATAGCAATATTAAAATATTTCCTCTAATTAATTCCCTTTTAATGTGTATGAATTTCATGCACTGGGCCACTAGTTTTCTATAAAAGGCCAGATGGAAAATATGTTAGGCTTTGCAGACTAGACTATGTCTGTTGAAATTACTGTAATCCACTAGTAAAGCATTGATGAAGTCAGACAATACATAAACAAATGGGTGTGGCTATGTTCCAATTAAACATTTACAAAAACAAGTGGCTGGCCAAATTTTGCCTGCATATTAGTGTTCTCCTCTCCTGGCCATTATTGCCTAGTCCAGTAATTATTGCTGCACAATGCATCCACATAAAACTTTCTGGTTTCACGTTTGGGTGGGCAAGGAAGTTGGGAAGGACTTTTCTGTCAAGTTTTATCCTTGGATTCCTCTGTAATTACAGTCAGATGATGCTGGTGCTGGAGCTGTTGTGTTTAGCGGCTGCCGGATGGCTTCCTCATGCCAAGGCAGCACTGGAGCATTTGATGGCTTCCATGCCATCGCAGGGCTGCCATGTGCATGAGTTCCAGCCAGGGAGTATAAGTCTGAGAGCATTGCATATGCTGGCCTAGGCTCACCGAGTGCCACTTCCGCTGCACCCTATGGAAACAAAGGCCGCACAAGGAAAGGGATGAGCCCTGGGCTACACATCCTGGTGGGGGAGCTTTTAGAAAAGGAGGAGGGATGGGAGGAATATGGTCGCCAGCTTTGGACAGTACAGCCACGTTGTACCAGGTAGGACTGTGTTAGCTCAGGATGATCAGAAGTGAGCATATGACAAGCAGCTAATTTGGAAACCTGCGAGAATGTCAAGTGAAAGAGAGAGCATGCAGTTTACACTAAAATAGATGCAGGATTAAATTCTGCCCTGACATTCAATATCCATGTATTTTTCATCCAAAACCAATGAGATGTCAGGTTTAAAGATCTATATTCATACATGATTTAATAATTTTGATTTTGCTTGTTCCCAATGAAAGGATCCTATGCCAATATCTCGCTGAGTTTTTCAGTGTTAAATGTTATAGAAATGTCAATGAAAGAACTTCTAGCTTAAAAAAAAGAGGCTAATAGTTTATTTGAGCCAAAATAATGACAATTACCAGGAAGCAAAATCTCATCAATTTTCCTCAAATCTGAGGAATTGAGAAAATGCTCCAGAGAACAACAGTTCTGCACCTTATTTTATACATTAGAATCCAAAGAAAAGATGTGGGCGGGGGGGGGGGGTACCATGAAGTTCACTGGTGGTGGATTAAGGGGGTGGGAGAAAACAAAGTGGGGAAATCTCTGGGATTGGACAAAAAATTAAGTGGAGAGACAAAGACTTATTTTCCATTGGTGGGTGTAGGCTAGTTAACTTTCACATCACGTAGAGATAAGTATCTGCTCAAGGGGTTCTGTGGTCTGGGGGGAGATTGTGCCCTGGTGGATCTGACACTTCCAAGGTTTGGTATGGTAGATGCAACAAGACAATGGGCAGGATCACTTACAGTAAAGATCGACCTTTGTCAAGGCACCTATAGGCCTAGGACGGGATTACCCACCAGGGGCCGCTTTTAGTTAGGAACATTTATGCTCAGACCCTCTATGTGGTTACCTTTGGTCTCTGGGTGTGTTAGACCTGCCATGCAGACCTCCCCTGAGCTTGTCAGGTTTAGGATGTGGGTCCGGTTCATCCACAGTAGGTAGTAGGGCTCATACAGTACCTGGACGTACAGGGGCCTGAATAAGTGGAAGCAGTAGTTTAGGAAATATTCTTACATCGTACATACCAGTTGCAATGCCAACACCATATGTATATGAGGTCTAAGCCATATGAGTTTGGGTTAATACTAAAGGAATTCAAATGTAATATGCCGCTGTGGAATTGTAGGAGAGTCAGACTGATTTGGGCTTAAGCCCTGGTCGGCCTCAATCAGCATTAATTAACAGATGCCAGTGCCTGGCACAATGGAGCCACTTAAAAATGTACTTCTCTCTCTTTTTTTTTACAAGAAAAACAACATATTTGAATTAAAATAGACATTTCCAAAATGAGCCAATAATAGTTAAGAAACTGTTCTCTTTATCACATCTCTGGGTGACTACTTTCTACAAAGGGTAAGACTTTCTCAGGATCAAATATTATTCCAATTGAAGCTTGTAAAGTATGTTTAAATATAAATAGCACTCTAAGTGCTAAGTAATAACAGCACCAGCAGTGTTTTATTGTTCTGAATAGCATCCACTTTAAATAGGAGGTCTAATGTTTACAGGAGACAGGAGAGTATGTGAATTTATCACAGCCAGAAAAGTGGTGTGTTTTATATTATCAGTTTCTAAATCTTTAAAAGCCACCTAATTGGTTTAGATTTTCTATAATTCTCCTCACTTTCTGGCCATTGAATCTGTCTTAGATTGAGAAGAATGGTTTAAAGTGTTCTATTGAGTTTTGATTTCTGGTTGTTCTCTAAAATTTTTTGCTTTATAAAAGCTGTTGCTGTGTTAATTGAATTCATAAATATGAATAATGGGCATTACTCCATGGCAAATGTTAGATTTAAGCATTATGAAATGTTCTTCTTCCTTTTGAATGCTCTCTGTTCTTATTCATATTATTGGATTTTTTGTTGTTGTTGTTGTTGTTAGTCAAACAATGTTTGTTTTGCTATTAGGCAGGGTTAGGCAAAAGTAGGTTTATAATCATGAGTATGCAAAACAGTTTAATCTTGTATTATTATTTAATCATTATATTACTTTCCATATGAACAATTATAAACCTACTTTTGTTCCACCCTGTGAGTTGAAACTACATTATTCTAGCTTGGATTCTTCCAAAAAAATTTTATATATATTTTATTGATTTTTTTTTTTTTTTTTTTTTTTTTACAGAGAGGAAGGAAGAGGAATAGAGAGTTAGAAACATCAATGAGAAAGAGAGAGATCGATCAGCTGCCTCCTGCACACCCCCTATTGGGAATGTGCCTGCAACCAGGGTCTACGTTCTTGACCAGAATTGAACCTGGGAGCCTTTAGTCTGCAGGCCGACACTCTATCCACTGAGCCAAACCGGTTAGGGCCCAACATTTTTATGTGATGTAGTATGTGCGTATGTTATTTACATAGTTTTCCACTATGTAGTTTATCTGAGTATGATCATTTTGATTCAACACTTTGTATTTTAAATTGTTTATTTATTTATTTTTTTTTTGTGCTCTAGGTCACTTTATATGCATTACTATTGAATGGCCATAGTTTTTGTTTGTTTGTTTGTTTGTTTGTTTTGTGTATGTGTGTGTTTTGTTGTTTTTTTCCCAGAGGAAAGGGCTATATTCGATGGGTTCCCTACTATGAAGAAGATTCAAATCAGCTAATAACTTCTGTTTTACATTTATCTCCATCAACATCTAATTTGAAGTAATATCCTATTATTGCCAGTTAATTCCTGTAAGGCAACATTTTTATCTTTTCATAGACTTTTTCTATGACCATTTCCCTATCATCTTTACATTGTTATAACTTACAACCATTAAAAAAATGCCGAAACCGGTTTGGCTCAGTGGGTAGAGCGTCGGCCTGCGGACTGAGAGGTCCCAGGTTCGATTCCGGTCAAGGGCATGTACTTGGGTTGCGGGCACATCCCCAGTAGGAGATGTGCAGGAGGCAGCTGATCGATGATTCTCTCTCATCGATGTTTCTAACTCTCTATCTCTCTCCCTTTCTCTCTGTAAAAAATCAATAAAAAAAATATATTTTAAAAAAAGTCCTGAATCCACTGTAACTGCAATTTAATCTCACTTATATAGAATGATATACATTTAATGCTCAGTGCAAATCCTATTGCCAATATCACCAGTGTCATTTTTGTTGGTCCTAATTTTTTACTTAGTGGATTCTTTAGGAATGTTCCAATAAGCACATCTTCCAAACTATTGCATGTTCAAGCAGTTTTGGTGTCCTCATACAAGAAGATCAGTTTATCAGATATGTAAACACTGGCTCATATTTCCAGGTTGTGGATATTTTATATTATATTACTTCACTGTCTTACAGAACAAAGCACTGCCATAAAAAATTTGATAATATTTTTTTAGGCAGTAATAATTTTACAAAAATATATCATGCCTTTGAGTCATCTGCATTGAGTTTCTAATATAGCAAATGCACTCTTTTATTTAATTTAATATATTTATTTATTTTTAAATTATTTTTTTATTTACTATAGGCCAGGTGCACTAATTCGTGCATGGGTGGGTCCCTTGGCCTGGCCGGTGATTAGGGCCCATCTGAGCCAGCCAGGGGGAGGGACTGCAGAAGGTTGGCTGTGGGAATGCACTGCCCACCAGGGGGCAGCTCCTGCATTGAGCATCTGCCCCCTGGTGGTCAGTGCATCATCATAGTGACAGGTCGTACAGTCAACTGGCTGTAAGGGTCAGTTAGGCTTTTATATATAGGGATAGTTGGTATACAGTCTTACTACTTATATTAGTTTCAGGTGTACAATATAATGATTGGACATTTTTATACCTTACAATGTGATCACCACACTCAGACTAGTAATCAGCTGCCCTGTGCAAACCTATCACAATATTATTCACCATAATATTTCTTTTCTCCCACCCTCTCTAATCCATCCTTTCTGGTATCCATCACTTTGATCTCCCTTTCTATGAGTCTGTATATGTTTTGTTTTGTTTGTTTGTTAGTTTTGGTTTGGTTTTAGATTCCATATATAAGTGAAACCATATGGTATTTGTCTTTCTCTGCCTATTTCACTTAGCATAATGCCCTCTAGATCTATCCATATTATCTCAAATGACATTTCGTTCTTTTTTTATTGATATATCGTATCTCAATGTATTTATATACCACATCTTCTTTATCCACTTTGTCTATCAATAAATACTTAAGTTACTTCCATATCTTTGTTATTGTAAATAATGCTGCAATGAAGGTGAGGGTGCATATATATTTTCATTTTCTTTGGATAAATATCCAGAAGTAAAATTGCTGTGTCATAAGCTATACCTATTTTTAGTTTTTGAGGAATCTCCATACTGTTTTCCACAGTGGCTGCAACAGTTTGAAATACCACCTAGAATGCATGAGGATTCCCTAGTCTCCACACCCTCACCAACACTTGCTGTTTATTGATTTTTAATAATTGCCATTCTGACTGGTATGAGGTGGTATCTCCATATGGTTTTGATTTGCATTTCTCTGATAATGATATTGAGCATATTTTTATGTTTTTGGCCATCTGTATATTTTCTTTAGATAAATGTGTCCTATTAATGTATATTCTTATAGTATAAACTAGAGGCCCGGTGCACAAAAATTTGTGCACTCGGGGGGAAGGGGGGGTCCCTCAGCTCGGCCTGTGCCCTCTCGCAGTCTGGGACCCCTCGGGAGATAATGCCCTGCTGGCTTGGGCCTGCTCCTGGGTGGCAGAGGGCAGGCCCAATCCCGAGGTGCAGCCCCTGGTCGGGCTCAGAGCAGGGCTGATTGGGGAGTTGGGGTGCCGCCCCCTGTCATGCACAGAGCAGGGAGATTGGGAGGTTGTGATGCCACCCTCAGTCAAGATCAGGGTAGGGCCGATTGGGGGGTTGGGGCAGTGTCCCCTGTCACACTCAAGGCAGGGTGGATGGGGAGGTTGTGGCGCCACCCCCTGTCATGCACAGAGCAGGGCCAATCAGGGGGTTGGGGCACTGCCCCCATCACACACAGAGCAGGGCCCATCAGGGGGTTGGGGCACCGCCCTCTATCACCCACAGAGCAGGGCCGATCAGGGGGTTGGGGCGCCGCCACTCTCACACTCAGGGCAGGGGTGATGGGGAGGTTATGGCTCTACCCCGTCACACACAGAGCAGGGCCCGTGGGGGGGAGGGGGTGGGGAGCTCCCCCCTATCAGGCACAGAGCAGGGCTGATCAGGGGGTTGGGGCGCCTTCCCCTGTCACGAACAGAGCAGGGCCGATAGGGAGGTTGTGGCCCCACCCCCTGTCACACACAGAGCCACAGGGTGATCAGGGGGTTTGGGCGCTGCCCCCTGTCACGCTGATCCCAGTGCTGGGAGGCCTCATGGCTCTGCTGATCCTGGTGCTGGGAGGCATATTACCCTTTTACTATATAGGGTAGAGGCCTGGTGCATGGGTGGGGCCAGCTGGTTTGCCCTGAAGGGTGTCCTGGATCAGGGTGCGGGTCCCCACTGGGGTGCCTGGCCAGCCTGGGTGAGGGGCTGAGGGCTGTTTTCAGGCTGGGGGTGACTGAAGCTCCCAACTGCTCCTTTTTCTTTTTATCTTTTTTTTTTTATTATTATTCTGGGCTAGCCTTAGCTTTGAGGCTTGGCTCCAGCTCTTAGGCCTCCGCAGCTGAAAGTAGGTTTCTGGCCTTTGCTTACAGTGTTGCAAACCTGCTGGCTGATGTCCGGAGGTATTTGTTACATTGTTTCTTAAACTGCAGGCTCAGAGGCCTGTAGCCGCAGGCGGGGAACGTTGGTTTCCTCCGTCACTGAGGGAAGCAAGCCTCATGTTAGTTTCAATCTGCGTGGCTGCCAGCCACCATCTTGGCTGACAGTTAATTTGCATATCTCGCTGATTAGCCAATGAAAAGGGTAGCAGTTGTACACCAATTACCATGTTTCTCTTTTATTAGTGTAGATTGTATTTAATCACCATAAATTTTCTTATACTATTATAACATATTTGCATATTTTCTCAATTTATTACTTCACTTAGAGGCCTGGTGCACAAATTCATGCACTGGGGGGGGGGGTCCCTCAGCCCTGCCGGAACCCTCTCCAATCTGGGACCCCTCGAGGGATGCCCAACTGCCTGTTTATGCCCGATCCCAGATGAGATCGGGCATAAACAGGCAGTCAGACATCCTTCTCACAATCCAGGACTGCTGGCTCCCAATTGCTCACCTACCTGCCTGCCTGATTGCCCCTAACTGCTCCTGCCTGCCAGCCTGATCACCCCCTAACAACTCCCCTGCCAGCCTGATCACGCCTAACAACTCCCCTGCCTGTCCTATTGCCCCTAGCTGCCCTCCCCTACTGGCCTAGTCACCCCCATCTGCCCTCCCTGCTGGCCTGGTTACCCCTAACTGCCCACCCCTGCAGGCCTGGTCCCCCCCAACTGCCCTCCCCTGCAGGTCTTTCCCCTCCCACCTTCCCTCCCCTGCAGGCCTGATCTCCCACAGCTGCCCTCCCCTGCTGGCTATCTTGTGGTGGAAATCTTGTGTCCACATGGGGGCGGCCATCTTGTGTGTTGGAGTGATGATCAATTTGCATATTACCTCTTTATTATACAGGATCTTTTTAAAATTTTCTTCAATTTTAAGAAAGCATTGTTTTTCCTTTTCTTTTAAGGCATTTTCTAAGTTCATATGATATTTGTGTTTTAGTCCTTATTTCTGAACTAAAATTATCAATTTTGTTCTGACATATTTAGCTTTCTTTTAAAATCTTTCTTTATGTGTTTCACTTTTTAAATTTTTTCTTTGAATTATGATTTATTTTGTTTTTCTTTAGCTTCTATAATTTTCCTTATTATATTTAGCTTGCTATGAAATATTTGATTAGAGTTTTCAGTTGTCTTTTTGAGTTCCTTTTATAATCTATAGTAGAATTATTCAGCCTTTTTATAACTTTAAATGGAAATTGGAAGAATATTGTGTAATATTTATTTTTAAGTAAAACAAGTTTTGCCGCACCTTTAGGAAGAAGTGGGTCAAAAGAACTTCTATAGCTTAATATTTTTCAATCTCACTCTTCTGTTGTTTTCATATAGTGATAAAATATGATTTTTCTTCAGTCCTTCCTCTCCTGCACTTCAACTCACTCTCCTCTGTATCTATGTCCTTCAGAAGGTAAGTATCTATTGGACTGCTAATCTCGAGTTTTCAAGCTCTCTGGGATAAGACAAATCTATTAGATTTTCTCTAATACTTTCTACGCAAATTCTAATAACAAGTGTGTTGTATGGCTGTGCCTGGTCGGTCCTTATCCACTCATATTTTTTTTAGGGTTTATAAGGACACATTTTGATATATACATATATTTTCTTTTATTTCTTTTTTATTCTTAAATAATCTTTTCTGTATATTTTAGCTCTGATTTTATGGTTTCTCCATTAATTTGAAAAAGATGAAAGACAGAAAAATTTGAAAAACTAATCTGCTTAGAACTTTCAGAAATCTTCTTAGAATATTTTATTTCTCTCTGCATAAAAACTTTTCAAGAAACCTTGAGCATGATTATTTTTTTTTTTAAGATAAAGTTCAAAATTGAATTACAGGGATAGTTTTAAATGAAAACTAACAATAGGGTGATATTTTAAATTATTTTTCAGCTCTGAGTTTACCCTTAAAACTAAAGATGGAAATGTAATTTTCCTTGAACTACATGAACTGTGAGAATGGCTGGTGGAAACAACGATGTGCAAATTCTATTAGGAAGACTAATAGAAGGGGAATGAATACTGAGTGAAGCCCTTGATAGCACTCCAGCAGTAGGTAACGACATGGCTCTTTGCTAGGTGACAATATTTCTTCATTGTTACTAGGAGAGTGAGATTCCAGTTGTTCCTTTCCCTTCAAGCAATTTAAACACCTCACTATAAAGGGTTTCTTCTTCTCACTCTTTGTAGTGAGGATTTTCCCATGACTGATACTTAGTCGTATCTCCCTGCCTTCCTCTCAGTGCTGGAAATAAGAAAGAAAAAAGTGTACTTCGCAATGGCCACTGTCAATCACCTCTGTGAAAGCATCAGTGGGACCATGGCCATGATTTGCATGTATCTCTTATGGTCATGGCTCCTGTGATCCCTGAACAGAAGTCTGAGAAACATATTTGAATAATAGATACTTTAAATGTTATCTTGAGAATACAATAAATAGATTGTATCATAAATAATCAGTACATTATAAAAATCTTATTAATTGATCTGTGTACTGGAATGGGGAAGAGAATTTTCTTAAACTTTGACAAAAAGTTTCCCTAAAATAAATATCAATTACAAAAAATAATTAATGAGAAAAATATTTAGAAACTCCAATATGTATAAAATGGCCATAAATAAAAAAGGACTCAGTCTATGAAGTAAGTAATACAGTATTACTTAAATAATATCGAAGTACTTTCAAGATTGCTACAGAGTAATTGGAAGCTACACACACCTCCTCCCAGTGCCAACTTGGGTTTACAGCTGAATTATATATTAACTAGGGGCCCGGTGAACAAAATTTTTGCACTGGGCTGGGGGAGGGGTGTACCTCAGCCCAGCCTGCCCCCTCTCACATACTGGGAGCCCTCAGGGGTTGTCCTAGTGACGGCTTAGACCCGCTCCCTGCTCCCTTTGGGGAGAGGGCCTAAGCCGCAGTCTGGCCTCCCATTGTGGGAGGTGACCGGGCTGATCAGGGGAAGGCACCAGCCCCAGCACCCTGCTGCTGCAGCCACTGCCAGTCCCCGCAGCCAGCAAGGTTTTGTCCATCAACACGGACTCCAGTCCCGTCACCTTGAAAAAATGACAAATTTCTGTAGGCATTTTTAAGATGTGTCTTTAATATAATAATAATTTCTTTATTATTTTTTTATCCTCACCTGAAGATATGTTTTCATTGATTTTTAGAGAATGTGGAAGAGAAAGGGAAAGACAGAGAGAAACATCAAAGTGAGAGGAACACTGATTGGTTGCCTCCTGCATGAGCCCTGACCTGGGCCCCAGCCAGGGAGGAGCCTGCAACCTAGGTACATGCCCTTGGTCAGAATTGAACCCAGACCCTTCCATCAGAAGGCCAAGGCATTATCCACTGAGCCAAACATGCTAGGGCAGAATATGACATTTCTTAGCCCTCCAGCAGCGGACCTTCGTTTTTTTCACCAGGAGTGTGGTGAAAAACCCTAGATCACCTTTTTGGATTATTATTACCCAAGTCACTAAGAATATTACCAGTGGCATACAGGGAGCTTAGCCAATGAGCAGTAAGAAAAGGTGTTTTCTCTGTAGTTCACACCAATCGCCGGCTTGGCCCCCCCGACCCAGGCCTGATGCCTCTGGCCCAGGCTTCAGGCCTGGGCAGGGGACCCCCACCTCCCCCTGAACACCGGCTCTGCCCTTGCACAGGCCTGATGCCTCAGCCAGAAACATCGACCCCCATCACACTCCAATTGCCGGATCGGCCCCTTGCCCAAGCCTGACGCCTCCACCAGAGGTGTCAGGCCTGGGCAGGGGACCCCAGACCCCTCTGATTGCCAGCTCCACCCCCCACCCAGGCCTGACACCTCTGCCAGAGGCATCGACCTCCATGACCCTACGATCGCCGGATTGGCCCCTTGCCCAGGCCTGATGCCTCCACCAGGGGCATCAGACCTGGGCAGGGGACCCCCATGTCCCCCGATCACCTGCTTCTGGGTGGCTTCTGGGTGGCTTCTGGGTGGCTTCTGGGGCTTCTGGGGCTAGCCTGTGGCCTGGATCAGATCTGATCACTGGTGGCAGGCAGGCGGCTTCTGGGGTTGCACATGGGGGCCTGGATGGCAGCTCTCACACTGGCAGCTGTGCTGTCCCAAGCTGCCTGAAGTACGCAAATTAGCCACCATCTTCGTTGGCGGTTAATTTGCATATCACACTGATTAGCCAATGGGAGGCATAGCGAAGGTATGGTCAATTACCATGTTCGTCTATTATTAGATAGGGTTAACCTAAATAGCCAACTGAAGGACAGCTAAGCATGAGTATTACAGCCAAGTATTTACAGAAGAAGCTACATAGAGACACAGAGAGGACTGGACTATGCGCTCACTTGTGATGGTTGAGGGATATATAACCTGGCTGAAAACGTACTCCCTAAGGAGCACGGGTCCTCAACCCCTTGCCAGAACCCCAACCCAGAGAGCCAGGGCTGGGAAGAGGAGCCAGCACAGCATCAGGAAGTAAAATCAGTGTGGATTCTGTCTGGCAGAGGAGTGAGTTTGCTAGAAACCCAGGGGCTCTCTGAAAGGGCCAACTCACAGGATCTTGCCCTTGATCACTCACCCAGGGCTCCAGTGGAGTGAAGGCAGCTCAGTCATGTGGGAGTCATAAAAAGATCTAATGGCGTGGACCCAAGGAGAGAGCTGGAGGGTCAGCCACTGAGGTCCGGTCCTGAGTTAATATCCCACACCACCCGAATACACCGTCTCCTCTAGGAGAGAACACATATTAGTACACAAAATAAATCTTCATAAATTAAAATAAATAAAATAATATCAAGAATCATCTCTGACCACAATGGTATGGAATTAGAAATGAATTACAATAAAAAAGAACTGAGAAAACCCTCAAACACATGAATGCTAAATAAAATGTTACAAAAACAATTAATATGATAAAGATTAGACCAAGAAAGAAATCAAAAGTTACCTTAAGACAAGTTAAAAGGAATACACAACTGCCTAAAATCTATAGAACACATCAAAAGCAGTCCTAACAACCTATCTCAATAGGCAAGAAAAATCTCAAATAAATAATCTAAGTGTAAATCTTAAAGAACTAGAAAAAGAAGAACACACAAAGCTGATAGTAAGGAGAAGAAAGGAAATGATAAAAATTATAGTGTAAGTAAATGTCATAGACCAGTGTTGGCGAACCTTTTGAGCTCGGCATGTCAGCATTTTGAAAAACCCTAACTTAACTCTGGTGCCGTGTCACATATAGAAATTTTTTGATATTTGCAACCATAGTAAAACAAAGACTTATATTTTTGATATTTATTTTATATATTTAAATGCCATTTAACAAAGAAAAATCAACCAGAAAAGTGAGTTCACATGTCACCTCTGACACGCATGTCATAGGTTCGTCATCACTGTCATAGAGGCTAAAAAATGATAGAAAATGTCAATAAAACTAAGAGCTTGTTCTCTGAAAAGATTTTTTTAAAAATAGGTTGACAAACCTTTAACCGGTCTTATAAAAAAAAACAAACAAACAAACAAAAAAAAAAACAGAGACCAAATAAATAAAATCAGAAATGAAACAAGAGTAACAAATGCCACCACAGAAATAAGATTGTAATAAAATGTGAACAATTCTTTGACATCAACTTGGATGAATTTGGAAAAATTGATAAATTCTTAGGAACATACAATCTTTCAAAACCGATTCAGGGCAGGAAGAAAAAAAAAAAATACCTGAATAGACCAATTGTAAGTGATGAAATCAAAGCAGTAATCAAAATTTTTCTGGACTGAGTGGCTTCACAGGCAAATGTTATCAAACATTCAAAGAAGAACTAACACCTATCCTTCACATACTATAGCAAAATATACAAGAGGAGGGATGACCACCAAGATTTATTTTATGTGGCCAGCATTATCCTAATTCCAAAGTCAAATAAAGAAAGAAAATTATAAGCATTGCAATGTCCCTGATAAACATAGATGCTAAAATCCTGACTAAAATATTAGCAAACCAGATGCAATGATACATTAAAAAGATCAAGTAGGATTACTTTGGGGATACATTGTTGGTACAATATTCACAAATCAAGATACTTGATACATCACAAACAAATTTGAGGATAAATATCACATGATCATATGAATAGGTGCAGAAAAGGCATTTGATTAAATTTGGAATTCATTGACAATCAAAACTCTCATGAAGTGAGAATAGGGAAAACATACTTCAATATAGTAAAGACCATCTATGACAAACCCACAACCAACAATAAATTCAACAGGAAAAAATCTAAAAGAGTTTTCCTTAGGATCAGGGACAAAACAGGAATGTCTGCTTTGACCACTGTTATTCAACATAATATTAAAAGTTCTAGCAACAGCAATCAAGCAAGAAGAAGAAATAAATGGCATGCAAATTGGAAAGGTTGTAGTAAAACTGTCATTATTTGCATATGACATAATACTGTACATAGAATACCCTAAAGACTCTACCAAAAAAAAAACACACACACAAAAAAAACAAGCTACTAGAACTGATTAATGAATTCTGTAAAGTAGCAGGGTACATAATTAAAATTCAGATATTTGTGGCATTTTTATGTATATATATTATTGATCTTAGAGATAGAGGAAGGGAGCGGGAAAGGAAGAAAAAAAAATTGATGTAAGAAAGAAACATCAATCAGTTCCCCTCTATATGTTCCCAATCAGAGACTGAACCCACAACCCAGGTGTATCCCCTGACTGGGAATCAAACCTGCAAAATCTTTCAGAGCACAGGAGGATGCTCAGCCAACTGATCCACTCTGGTCTGTGCTATGTTGTTTTTATATACCAACTAGAGGCCCGGTGCACAAATTCATGCACCAGTGGGGCCCCTTGGCCTGGCCTGCAGGATCAGGCTGAAACTGGCTCTCTGACATCTCCTGAGGGGTCCTGGATTGCGAGAGGGTACAGGTCAGGCCAAGGAACCCAATCGGTGCATGATTGGGGCTGGAAAGGGACCACGGGAGGGCTCCAGGGTGTGACTGGCCTGTTTCACTCAGTCCTGATCAGCTGGACCCCAGCAGCGAGCTAACCTACTGGTCAGAGTGTCTTCCCTCTAGTGGTCAGTGCACATCATAGTGAGTGGTTGAGCAGCCTTAGCATATCATTAGCATATTATGCTTTGATTGGTTGAATGGCTGACCAGACACTTAGCATATTAGGCTTTTTGTATATAGAATAATGAAGTATCAATAAGGGGTTAATTTTCAACATTTATAATGAGCTTACACAATTCAACAACAAGAAAATAAACAATCCAATTTTAAAGATGGGCAAAAAACCTGAATGGAGATTTCTCCAAAGAGGGCATACAGATGGCCAATAGGCGGATGAAAGACGCTTGCGCGCACCTGCATGTGTGTGTTTGTGTGTCACACTCTGTTGGAAATATCCATAAAAAGATATTGCTTCTCTATAAATAATACTGATGTTAGCAAAATAGCTCCTTAAATTTTTACTTTGTGTCCAATCACCCTACATAGGACTCAGGTATGAGTATAGGAGTAAATGATTCCCAATTACTCCTGTTAACATTCCTATGGGAAGCAAAGTAAGTAGAAGCATTCTCTCCTCAAACCTTTGCTCCCCTTTGATTGCTTAGCCTGTTTTTAGGTTTTCAGGTCACACTTCACCTTTCTCAGGATGAAACCTCCTTGTAAATGGAGGACACTCTTCAGTAAATGGAACTTTTCAGTAAAAGGGCCACTCCACTTCCTTTCCACACTCCCCAATCCTCCAGCACAGCGCTAAAAGGGCCTGTGAATAGTTGTGTGAAAACGCACTCATTTTAGGGCCATATTAATTAGGTCGGTTTCAATCACTTGGTCTAAAATCCAAAGCAACTTTTGAAGTTGATTATTTTGATTAACAACTAACTATTCTTTGCTTTGTTTTTTAAAGTTTTCACTGTTCACAATTATTTAACTCTATTTTGAAACATTAAACTTTATGAGCAATTTTTACTACAATATGTGACACAATTTGAATACTTTCCTCAATGATTCCCAACTACTCCTTTATAATATTCCTATGAAAAATAATTTCAGAATGAGTAAATAGATGACGATCGCAACATCCAAATAAATATTAACTAAATTAATTGGAATTTGATATTTAAAACGTGAGGGGATATACCATCATTGTGAAGTCCTTTAATCACACTGAAACTCAAGTTTATACAAAAATATGCATTGAACAATCTCCTCTTTGCCATGCATTCTTCAGGAAACATGAGATACATCAGTATTAATAAATAAACACATAAGTAAATAAATCACATTCTCTCCTTGTGAGTCTACGAAAGAAAAAAAAATATGTAAAGCAGGGTAAGGTGGGTTGTAAATTCTGAGGATAGGAAGGGGGCAGGTTGTCAAGGTTGGTCTATCTTAGCAAATCGTATCTAAACAGATACTTGCAGGTGGGGAAAGAACATTTCAGGCAGAGAAACAGGTAAGACACACACAAAGATAGGAGCATCCTAGCTGTGTGAGGAACAACAAGAAGAGCAGTGTGGCAAGAATAAAATGAGTCAACGCAGCATAGGTGAGAGAAGTAAAGTTACAAAGAAGACCAGAAAAACAACCCGAGGTAGAGAAGTTGAGTCATTAGAGGGTTTAAGTACAGGATTGGAGTAATTCAACCTCCCTTTCGAAAGGCACTTTGGTTGAGATTGACATTGAAGGGAAGGATAAATAAAAGTAGGGAAATAAGCTATCTGGTTTTTGCACTGAATCAGGCAGGAAATGGTGGCCTGGAGACGAAGAAAGGAAGAAAGGACTGTCATTCTTATCTGTTACATTTAATACTTGATTGTATCATCTTCATGTCTATCAGATCCATAGCCTTCTTTTTTCCCATTTTGCCTGCTACTTTATTGGTTAACATCTCATCATTTTTTTTACTCACCATAATTTACTTAATTAATCCATGTTTCAGTTATTTCCAGAATTTTGCTCTTATAGACAATGCTGAACTACCAGTAAACATCTTTACACATGTATATTTGCAAACAAGTGCTAGCGTTTCTGTAGAACACATTTGTAAACTGGAGATATTGAGTAAAGTGTATGTAAATCTGTGTTCTGTTCGCATGTTTCTTTTATTTTATTTATGCTTTTCTTAGAGCAACAAATATTTATTTTCTCACAATAGCTGTTGGACAGGCATTTGGAATGTATCTAGGTCAGGAATTCACACGAAGTTGCAGTAATGACCTTGGCCCGAGATGTAGTCATCTGACAGCTTGTTTAAAACTAGAATACCATGTGCCTTCCCAGGATCTCACACTGTTCCCTGTAAATGACCCCCACTAAAATAATGGAAATATCCGTATATCATGAGAAACCGCTCCTTTTTTTACCTTCCCTTTGACTGGAAAGTTCTTCCCTTTTCCCCTGCTGATACCAATTCATCTTTCAAATAGTTTAGGGATCAATTTATCAATAAATTTACAATATTATCAGGTATTTATTCTTTTGGTCTTCTTAGCAACATGCATAGTGTTTTGTTCATAATGGATAATTCATAAATCTATAAATATTTTATGAGTAAGTGAATCAATAATTAAATAAATGAATGAATGAGTAAAATGAGATTTGAGAAGTTTAATCATGAAATGTGTTATGTAAATTGAGCATAGGGAAAGAATCCAAGCTTTCTATGTCACAGGGCCATATTGAGTTCCCGCCATGCAGCATCCGTCATCTGAAACAGAAGGGAAATGTTGAGCAGTACAGCCACTTCTTTTTATTAGTGGTTCAACTTTGAAGATTAGTGTGGCAATGTCTTCTAGTCGGAAAGCAACACTGACTAACTTTACAAAAAATAAACAGAGCATGAGATTAATCGAGAGTAGATCATTTGAAGGACAGGGAATTGTGTTGGTTTCATTTCCAGAGTTTCAGTCAAAGAATAGACAATAGCAAAGACTAATGTGCTGTGAAATCAGAGAGCCTAGGTTCAAATCTACGTTGTACATCTAACTCCTTTGTGACTTTTCCTTGCCACAATCCACTTTGTACCTTACTTTCTAATACAAATAGATAGATGATAGATATATAGATAGATGATAGATAGTCTTCTCATATAAATGTGATTAACCTCAAATAAAATAATACTTGCAATGTACTTGGTCCAGTGCTGGCACACTGTGATAATCAGTACTACTAGCTGGCGTCATTTTGTTTGAACTCCAGGTGCTGTCAGGAGGGCAGCAAGTTAAGTTTTACATCACACAGATTTACCCTCAGACTTCTAACAGATTTAAACTAGCATCTCCATTCAGCAAGGTATGAAAGAGTTTAATTTTTTTGTAAAAGTTTTTTTTAAATTGCCTTATTCAGAATTCTTAGTGTAAAAACCCTAAAGACATAAAATATACTTGGTGAAAGGAGAGAAGAGAAAAAAAAATGAAGTTGCCATCTTAGTGTCTTGATGATCATTTTTACCCATTGCCAACATTTTGGCAGTCATTTCAGAGCAACAAAAACGTCAGTTCCTCCCTAGTTTGTACACTTCCCTCCAAAAGATCACATGGAATATATCCTAGCTGTGGTGATCCTACAAGGGGTGAGGGGAGGCAGGGAGTTCTGAAACCTCCCTCCTTCGGTCCTCCACTCAGAGTGGTGAGCACAAGGTGGGGGTCAGGAAAGTACATTTACCAAGGTGAGTAAAAGGCTCATTGGTGGGAAGTTAAGCAACTGAGACATAGTCCATCTTCTGCTGACTCCACGTGCTAATTTTCCTGGGTGGTCCCTTGCATGGATGTGAGATATGATCATGTGAGATATGATTGTGGCCCCTCCACAATCTTCCTAATGGCAGATGTCTATGTGCCCCTACATGGTGGGACACTAGCCAGGAAGTGTCACTCCGGCCAGCCAGCAACTGCCTGCAGCTCCTCTTAAGATTTAGTCTAGGCTCACAGGACCCCTGGAGATTCATCTTACCCCTGTCATACTTACCTGAGGAAAATCAGCCTCCCTTTTCTTAGTTGCTCTGCCCTTCTTTCTCTCCCTCGGTTCCTCTGTCCTCTGCCGGGCTGTGGTACCAGTGAGGGGGAGACACTGGAGGGCAGCTCAGCCCCTGTCATGCAGAGATGCCCATGCAGCCATCTCCTTCCTGTGGACATGCTGATTTTCATGAACAGCTTTCTTCTCTACCCAGACTTGAGGGAAATGAATGAGTTGTATTCCTACCATCACCCCCTTAAGAAAGGAGGGAGAGACATCAAAGGCTCTGTTATGCCCACAACTCTGTGTATAGACAATGAGATACTGGCTGTTATAAGTTGTGTGTGTGTTTTGTTCTTTTTTGTTTTGTGTTGTTTTTCTTGACTGACTCTACTTGGAAAAACTTCCAGAAAAACACAGTTTTTTTCTTAGCTCTTAACTGTTGACAACATTTTCTGCTGCCATGCTTCATACATACACAATTAAAATCTCTTGACAAAGTCATGGAGATGTGTTTTGAAATACATATTCTTCACAACAGTTAGAGTAGAGCTCTTTTCTGTCAACATTCCATTCACTGCAAGTTCTGGGCTTTATTTCCCTGTATCTTCGTCTATTCCATGTCACTCTGAGCAGTTTTCCAGAGAATTCCACATTTTCCTTTTGATTATATTCTCCTAAGATGACTTTAGAACTACACCTACAACCTTATCGAATCAAATTCCCTGACTATGAGGATACAACATATTTTAAGTCTAGTCTATAAATAAGAAATTAAAATTGATATAAGGAGGTTATCCAGTATAAACATTGACTCAATAGAAACAAAAATAATGCCCTAACCAGTTTGGCTCAGTGGATAGAGTGTCGGCCTGCCGACTGAAGGGTCCCAGGTTCGATTCTGGTCAAGGGCATGTACCTTAGTTGCCGGCACATCCCCAGTAGGGGGTGTGCAAGAGGCAGCTGATCGATGTTTCTCTCTCATCAATGTTTCTAACTCTCTATCCCTCTCCCTTCCTCTCTGTAAAAAATCAATAAAATATATTTAAAAAAATAATTCTTGTAAGTTCAATCTATTCAAAGACAGAATGGGCCACTGTGTGACCCAGTAGAGTCCTCCCTCTATTAAAGTGAGGTCTTAAACTGAGATGTGAGTAACCACTACTCAGGCCCCCTCTGTCAGCCAAGACTCCTGCACTGGGAGAAAGAAGGGTGACATATTAGTTTATAAATCTACTTGTGCTTTAGAATTAGGAAGGGAAGGGTTTGCATTGTAGTCACAGATCTTGAGGTTCTGGGTGGTTTTAAAGTAATTCAGAAATTATTTTAAGATGTTTACCTTCAAGAGTTGAGCCTTGATTCCCCTCTCGTTGAGTGTGCACTGTACTGAATAACCCACTTCTAAGGAGTAGAATCTAGTGGAATGATGGTGTGTGACTGGGAGACTGTGTGTGTGTGGTCTCATCTTCGTTCTCTCTCTGGGATTACTTGCTCTGGGGGTAGTCAGCTGTCCAGTCATGAAGACATTCAAACACCCTATGGAAAGGCTATGTGTGAGGAGTTGTGCTTCCTTTGAAAGGCCAGAAGAAGTGAGACTTTCAGTGAATAGTCATGTGACTGAGCCCCCTTGGATGTGGGTCATCAGACTTAATTAACCACACCTTCAGATAACTGTAGCCCAAGCTAACTATTTGAGTCTCATGACAGATCCTGACCCAGAAACACCCAGCTAAACTGACCCTAATTCCTGACCCTCAGAAACTATGTGAGATAATAGAATGTATTGTTATAAGCAGCTAAGTGTTGGTGCAATTTGTTACATAGCAAACTAATTTATGCTAGCAGTAACTAATGCTAACTGGAGTCTCTGACTCATTGGGCTTGAGGAGAAACTTTCAATATATATTTAATGTAATTATCCTCTTAATTATGAAGTAGTTATTCCATAAGTAGATATTTAAGAACTACCACAAGGGTCCCTCCAGGTTTATCTTAGCTTGGTTTTACCTATACCTGAGGCCCACTCTATATTAGTATTATCATTCTACTTGTTGTTATCTCTTTTACTCCCCTTGGCCATCAACCACATGGAGGAAAGGGTGTTACATTCTAAGCATTGTACTTTTAAAACAAATAGGTGATCTTTTTTAAATTATCAAGATAATATATACTTATTATAAAACATAGAATATAGTATAAAGAAATATAAAGCATACTCATGGTTTTTTTCCAAATATCTTTATTGCTGTATTTTAAAATAGTTTCTTTATATCTAATTGTAAATAATTATGACAATACTGTCATAGAATTTCTTATCAAATTTTTGCTTACAAGTGAAATGGTGCCAGGCATATAATAGAACTCAGTATATATTTGTTGTATAACTACTTTCTAAGCATTTTCCAAAATATTTAAAATTCTCTAGTAGAAACAAACAAATGACAATAATATTGTATCTTGTATATATACAATCATTAATTTAAAAATTACTGGATAAATTTAGAAACATTATTAAGGGTCCTGACACATTTTGTTACTTTGTTCGCAGGAAGGCAATTGCATTCTGATTTTGAATGTGATTTTATTTTATTTTTTAAAAAAAATTTAAATATATTTTATTGATTTTTTACAGAGAGGAAGGGAGAGGAATAGAGAGTTAGAAACATCGATGAGAGAGAAACATCGATCAGCTGCCTCCTGCACACTCCCTACTGGGGATGTGCCCGCAACCAAGGTACATGCCCTTGACCAGAATCGAACCCGAGACCCTTGAGTCCACAGGCTGATGCTTTATCTACTGAGCCAAATAAGTTAGGGCTGAACATGATTTTAAATGGCTAAAGTTTTCTAGGAGAAAACATAGATTTTATAACAAAACTAGAGGCCCAGTGCACAAAATTAGTGCATGGAGGGGGGTCCCCTCAGCCCAGCCTGCACCCTCTCTAATCCGGGACCCTTCGGGGAATGTTTGATTGCCAGTTTAGGCACAGTCCCTAGGATCGTGCTTAAACCAGCAGTCAGACATCCCTCTCACAATCCAGGACTGCTGGCTCCTAACTGCTCACCTGTCTGCTAGCCTGATCACCCCTAACTGCCCCCCCTGCCAAACTGGTTGCCCCCAACAGCCCCCCTGCCAGCAGGTCACCCCTCACTGCCCCCCTCTGCCGGCCTGGTTGCCCTTAACTGCACCCCCATGCTGACTTGGTCACCTCCAACTGCCCCCCCCCACTGGCCTGGTCGCCCCTCATAGGCCCCCCTGCCAGCTGGGTTGCACCACACAGCCTGCTGCTTAGTCGTTTGGTCGCCCCTCACTGCCCCCTGCTGGCCTGGTCACCCCACGCAGCCAGCTTGTTCAGTCATTTGGTCGCCCCTCACTAAGTCCCCTGCCGGCCTTGTTGTACCACTCAGCCTGTTCAGTTGTCCGTTCAGTCATCCGTTCAGTTGTGATGGCCCAGCTCTTTATATATATAGATGAAACAAAGGTGAGAGAGGAAGGCCAGTGTGTAGTGTGAATTTTATAAACACAAGATCAAAACTATACACTCAAATATGATGCTCTACTTACATAAAATTTGGGGAAATGAAAGTTTTTTATTCCAAGAAAATAGACAAACGGTAGATTGCAGAAGGCAAAGGACGTGATAATGAAATGAGTGGGGGTTATAGCTTCCCCAGCATCTTCAGACATCAAACCAGTATTTACCTAAGTCATAAGCACTTGGGAGAAAAGAAAGCCTGACAGTGGGCTGATCTTTCACAGTATTTCTCATTAGAATACTTCTTCTTAGAACATGACTTTGAACAAAAAGATGCTAAGGTGAAACCTACTGTCAATGGGGCTGATTCTCCTGGGCTTGTGGGGGAGGGGGGGGGGCTTAACCATAATAAATCTTAGGGCACACAGTCTGACCCTTAGGAGAATATTTGCTTAAAGAAAAACAATGTGTAGCAACCAATACAAATGCAGGAAATATCTATATGTGGTAAACTGGCAAAAAAGCAACCTGAAATATGCCTTATGGATATGCAGCACTGTTTTATTTATAAAGCTGTTTAGGAGCCCAGGAGAATGGCCTTGAGAAAAAATGCACATCACATATGCAAGAAAATCAGGAAAGTCTGACTCTGTTAAGTGACACAAGACACACCAAGTGGGTGTGAATGTTAGGTGTGAAGGGACATTAGAAATCCTAGAGGATGATGAAGTGAAGTCATTGTGTACCAGCTGGAGAGGGTGACCAGGAAGAAAGGAGTATGCTGTGTTTTGAGTATTATTGTTATTATGGACTAGAGGCACAGTGCACAAAAATTTGTGCACTGGCGGGGGGTGGGGGTTCCCTCAGCCCCACTTGTGCCCTCTCACAGTCTGGTACCCCTCGGGAGATAACGACCTGCTGGCTTAGGCCCGCTCCCAGGTGGCAGAGGGCAAACCCAATACCTTGGTGCCCGCCCCGCAGCCCCTGGTCTGGCCCAGAGCAAGGCCGATTGGGGAGTTGGGGTACCTCCCCCATCATGCACAGAGCAGGGAGGATTGGGAGGTTGAGATGCCACCCCCTGTCATGCTCACGGTAGGGCAGATTGGGGGGTTGGGACGCCGCCCCCATCACACTCAAGGCAGGGTCGAGGGGGAGGTTGTGGCGCCACCCCCTGTCATGCACAGAGCAGGGCAGATCAGGGGGTTGTGGTGCCAGCCCTGTCACATACATAGCTGGCCGATCAGGGAGTTGGGGCGCTGCCCCCTGTCATGCACAGAGCAGGGCCTATCAGGGGTGTTGGGGCTCTGTACCCTGTCACACACAGAGCAGGGCTGATCAAGAGGTTGGGGCACTCCCCCCTGTCACACTCAGGGCAGGGCCGATGGGGAGGTTACGGCTCCACCCCATCACACACAGAGCAGGGCCAATGGGGGGGTTAGGGTGCCGCACCCTGTCATACATAGAGCAGGGCTAATCAGCGGGTTGGGTAGCTCCCCACTATCAGGCACAGAGCAGGGCCGATCAGGGGGTTGGGGTGCCTTCTGTCACAAACAGAGCAGGATGGATAGGAAGTTGTGGCCCCACCCCCTGTCACACACAGAGCAGCAGGGCGATCAGGGGGTTTGGGTGCTGCCCCGTCACGCTTCTCCAGGGGCCAGGAGGCCCCGTGGCTCTGCTGATCCCAGTGCCGGGAGGCCTTGCAGTTCCGATGATCCCGGTGCTGGGAGGCATATTGCCCTTTTACTATATAGGATAGAGGCCTGGTGCACAGGTGGGGGCCAGCTGGTTTGCCCTGAAGGGTGTCCCAGATCAGGGTGGGGGTCCCGCTTGGGTGCCTGGCCAGCCTCGATGAGGTGATGATGGCTGTTTGCAGCTGGTCACACCCCCTTCAGGGTGGGGGTCCCCACTGGGGTGCCTGGCCAATCTGGGTGAGGGGCTGAGGGCCGTTTTCAGGCTGGTGAGTGACTGAAGCTCCCAACCTCTCCTTTTTTTCTTTTTTTTTATTCTGGGATTTATTTACCTTCTATAGCTGTCACTGTAGCTGAGAGCCAGCTTTAGCTCTGAGGCTTGGCTCCAGCTCTGAGACCTCGGCTGCTGAAAGCAGGTATCTGGGCTTTGTTTAGCTTCTATAATTGCAACATAGTTTCTTAGACTGCAGCTCAGAGGCCGGCAGCAGCAGGCGGGGCAAGCAAACCTCCTGTTTGCTTCAGCTGCCTGGCTGCCGGCCGCCATCTTTGTTGGCAGTTAATTTGCATATCTCCCTGATTAGCCAATGGGAAGTGTGTCAGAGGTAAGGTTAATTACCATGTTTGTCTATTATTAGATAGGATAATTATGAGGACAATTATGATGATAAAATAATAATGTCCTAAATATTAAAAAAGGAATCCCTTTTGGTTAATGGTGCAATTACTGTTTTTGCTTGTTTTTCTCCCTTGCTTTCATTGTTTTGAAGAAAATTTTTGTGATGAATAGGAAGATTCAGGAAAAATGTCAGAATAGCTTATACTCAAAAGCCAAAGTCATATAGCTCTTATTCATCTGAGTATGTCAAGGTCAATTGGAAATTTTGATAATAATGCGTACATAGAATTCTTCCAAAAACATGGTAAATTGTGAAAAAAATAACACCTAAAAAACTGACAAAATTTTTCTTGCCTAAGATTCTGATAAGCCAATTTAAAAATCATTTTAGAAACAACAGGTGAAAACTGGAGTCTCACCTAAATACCAACTGCTTTTGTGGAACAGAAACAGAGGTAATACATTTTTCCTATTATCTTTATGTTTTCAATGTCCCATTCAAGCACACATTCTCCTCTCTCACACATTAAGAAAAAATACTTGAAAATAAATGGAATTCTGGGCATTTTTCAAGTACTAATTAAGAAAAATTCTCAATTTCTTTTATTCCCCCTGCAAGGAAAACTAGCAAATTACCAGAACAGAAACAAAATATGCATAGCCCCACCTCCCTCTGAGCCTCTCAGACACTGGCAAGTGAGCCAATGGAACAGTTCCTGCCCCACCAGCCTTGCCTCCCTGGAGCTCATGCAGCTGTTGGTAACACGGATGTAATTTTATGGCTGTGCTTGTGGAGCAGCAACAGGATTCGATTGGGGAAAAAATGATCCATCTCCCCGGCAGGGCTGATGACCAAGTTGCATCAACCACCAGGCTGAACTGATCAATTGTGCAGAGAGTGGCCATTAATAGAGCTGGAAACACCATTTCCAAAGAAAAATAGTCACTTCAGAGGCTGCCTATGACTGTCGAGTCAGTCTATGACAACATAACTTTGAGAGACTGGATTCTTAGAAGCATGGAATTGTAATTTGGGGAAATCATAAAGCTTTCCTGTACATAGAAGTTACAGAGACTAATCATCTTTCTCGGGTTTCACTTTCTTACTTGTAAAGTGTAATTGACTAGGTTCTGCACTTGGTTTGCACAGCCGGGCAGACAAACGCTGCAGAAGGTAGTGGGAGAAATCGATTTGGGATTGTATGGGCTAAACTCTGAGTGGACCTCTCCAGGTTTCTTGACTTCTTTAGTTTTTCTCATCACTAAGGTAAATGCTGTAATTCCTAAGTGGCCAATTATTTTTAGAATTCTATAAGCTGATGTGTATTGGTAAGAATCCAACCCCGAGCTGAAATAGAGCAACTATTCAATAAATATTTATTGAATGAATGATTCCAGAAATAAATGCTTGATAAAAATGAATATTTAAGGTTACATATAGGTTTCTTAAAACTAAGAAGAAGAAAGGGGGAAAAAAAACACTTAAATCTGACTGAGTACCCTACTTTCTACCTGTCCTGGTCATGTCGGCTAATATGAGATATAGTCAAATAAGAGCACTATTAGGTGTCACTGAGGGACGTTGCTACATGCCAAGCATGTATATGTTCCTATGTAATAATGAGGATAATAACAATAGACTTATAATACCTACTGTGCTCCAAGCACTATGCTAAGGACTTTAAATAAGTTCACTCATTTTTAATTTTGTACAAATCTTATAAAGTGAGTCCTATTCTTACCTGCATGTTTTTCATAAATTTATTATCTTCATCTACACATGAAAAACTGAAAAACTAGATTGACCAGGACCCAGAAACATACCCATGAGTATCTGACCTTGTGGTCTGCAGATTCCATTGTAGTCTGCATCAATTGCTTCACCAGGGAAGGTTCCCTCCAGAAAAGATGATGAGCTTGTAAAAGGACCAAGGGAGACTGAAAAAAATAAGGGAGCTGAAAAGAAAAGCGATGTTCAGCAGATGCCAAGTCTTGGAAAGAGAATAAAGAGTTGATGTTTGGCCTTGCCGAGTAGCACAGTTGGTTGAGTGTCCTCCTGTCCTCCTGATATGCCAAAGTGTTACAGGTTCAATTCCCAGTCAGGGCGCATGCAAGAATCAAAAAATGAAAGCATAAATAAGAGGAATAAAAAATTGATGTCTCTCAAATTATATATATACACATATATATATATATATATATATATATATATATATATATATATCCTATCTAATAAAGAGGGAATATGCTAATTGACCCTCATTCCATCACAAAGATGTTGATGCCCACAGCCAATAAGAAGAGAATATGCTGACTGCCCCGCCCTCAAAGATGGCAGCACCCAGGGCCAATAAGGAGGGAATATGCTAATTGACCATACCATCCTCAAAGATGGAGGTGCCCACAGCCACAAAATGTCTGGCAGGGGAGGGCAGTTGTGGGTGATCAGGCCGGCAGGGGAGTGGTTAGGGGGTGAATAGGCTGGCAGTCATAAGTGATTAGGGGCAATTAGGTAGGCAGGCACGTGAGCAGTTGGGAGCCAGCAGTCCCGGATTGTGAGAGGGATGTCTGACTGCAGGTTTAGGCCTCATCCCCCACAGGGATCAGGCCTAAACCGGCAGTTGGACATCCCCTGAGGGGTCCCAGATTGGAAAGGGTGCAGGCTGAGCTGATGGACACTGCCCCCCCCCAGGTGCACAAATTTCATGCACTGGGCCTCCAGTGTATATTATGTAGAGTTGATGCGTTGATGCTTAACACTGAGACAATGCCTCCCAGTCTGTTGCGGGGACAGAGCTGGATTGTGCCAAGTTCAGGTGCTCTACTAGGTCACAACACACTTCACTGTGTAATCTTTGTTTTGAGAAAAAGACTTGAAATGATACCCAGCACTAATCTGGCTGTCTACATCAATGATAGTTTCTAAAAACGTTTACATTAACATTGTAATTACTATGCATATGTGCTAGAGAAATCGGAAATTATTTGTTTGCAAAGGGCTTTAAATCTAGTATTAATTAAAATGTAAAACCTGTGTCTTGTCTCATTTTCAGGGTCTGCTGAAGTATGTATTGAATTAACTAATCCATGTTTCAGGTCCTGGAATTTTATTTAAAGTATACTGTATCTAACTGAAAAATTCCTTTATGAAAAGGAGCTCTCTTTGTCTGGAATTTGGAAGTACACTTATAGATGCCCAACAGTAATTTGAACCTGCTTCCAGTTTTCACTTCACTGGCATAGAAGAGCCCATTTAATGCATGGCTTCTGAAATCTAGTTTCCTAATCAACCCTGAATCATTTAATTCACTTACCTGATTTGTGGTGAAATCATGATTAGTTATATCCATACTAGAGGCCTGGTACACGAAATTCATGCACGGGAGTGGAAAGTGTCTCCTCAGCCCAGCCTTCACCCTCTTCAATCTGGGATCTCTCTCACAATCCTGGACTGCTGGCTCCTAATTGCTCACCTGCCTGCCTGCCTTGTCACCCCTAACTTCCTCCCTCTGCTGGCCTGATCACCCCTCACTGCCTCTGCATCCCAGCCTGATCACCCCTAATTGACCCCCCTACTGGCCTGGTTGCCCCTAACTGCCCCCCGCTGCTGGCCAGGTTTCCCCCAAGTGTCCCCTCCCTGCCAGCTTAGTCACTCCTAACTGCTCCTTCTGCCAGCCTGGTCCCCTCACTGGCCTAGTTGCCCCTCAGTGTGCCTCTGCCAAACTAATTGCCCCTAACTTCCCCCCCCCCCCACGCTGACCTGGTTTCCTCTTACTGCCCCCCTTGCTGGCCTGGTCACCCCCACCTGCCCCCTCTGACAGCCTGGACACCCCTCATGGCGTCCCCACCAGCCTGGATGCCCCACGCAGCCTGCTATTCAGTCATTTGGTCATCCCTCACTAACCCTCCTGCCAGCCTGATTATAGACAGCCATCTTGTGAAGGCATGAGGGTTAATTTGCATATTATCTCTTTATAGGATTACTCACCCCCTCAAAGTTACTCAGCTTCCCGTGTGATTCCTCTTGGGAAAATAGATAGTGCTGAGTCTTACAGGATGAAACTCACCTAAAATCAGAGCCTTGATTCTCAGGGGGCCCCACTCCTGGATTCTGATATGCTGGTGACACGAAATCCAGCTTTTTGAGACTTTGTCATGGCTTTATAGAGCCTAGGAACTAAAAGTCTAAAAGAGACTTTATTTTTTTCCTCTTTTTCTTCACTTGCTTACTCCATCTCACCATCTCACCTTCTCTGGGAATGTTGTTCTCCCCTGAATGAAGCTGGAGATCAATACTCCACAACATCACCTCTATATTCTCATGGCTGTGTCAAGAATACAAGTCAAGATGCATTTTCTCTGTGTTCAAACAGTTAAATGTTATAAATCAAGCTAATGGACAGTTCAAATATGTTCAATATTCTTAAAAATAAGCTTTTAATGATTAAAATTGCATTACAATTTATAAAGCTATGGTTTTGCAACTTAGTCAAACACAGCATTAATATTTCTTTTTCTTTGTATTTTATTTATTGTTAACAATATTACAGATGATTATTTCTGAAAATATTTTTAAAAATTAATGATATCATCTAACACATATAATGCACATCACCTATACGGTGGTTTCCATTATCTCTTAAAGCCACCTTGTCAGTGCTTGTTATTCCTTTTTGAATTGGATGATGCCACAGTCCTCTGAGAAAACAAACTAGGAGTATCGCTCAGTTTGTTAAGTCTGTGTTTTAACAGGACTGCGTCTTCATAGAGGACATGGTCAGTAGGAGTTAGGTTCCGAGCTTGCGGAGAAGAGCTCTGAGGGCCTCGCTCATGACCTTCTGCAGAGTAGGAAGGAGATTGTTTTCTTTTCTTATCTGCTCCACCTTCAAACACTGTAGAGAGTGAATTGTAAGTTGTTCACTATTAATAAAATGGCAGGTCTTCATTTGAATATAATTCATTAGAGAAGACTTGATTAGTAGTCTAGGAACTTAATAAATGTGCTGGGATTAGATTATGTAACAACATAGACAAAGATGGCCTTACGAAGGAATGTGTGCCCTCATTCCTCCTCAGTGTCCTTCACATTCCCAGGTTTCCTTCAGGTTTCAGCACTGAAGTTGGATCTGAGCCTCTAGACCTAGTTGGCAACAGAACTCCAAGGGTTCATTTGCATATGGTCTCAATGACTATGCTCTTGTAACATATACCCAATTGCTTACCACACTAGTGACTATAAGAATTTTGAGGGCATTGGTTAAAAGTCTGACTTATGCATTGACATGTTCCCAGGTCCTAACAGAAGGCCCAGGGTTCAGTAAAGTCAAAATAAGTGTGTGTTGAATAATGAGTTGTAGTCAGAGTTCCTTTTACAGAATACAGTTGAAATATTCTTTTGATAGCCAACCTCTTCTTTTACGCCTGTGGAACAAAGTTGTCTTCATGCAGAATGGTTTCCAAATCTTGGTTCTCAAGATTTCACATTGAATTTATGCATGTGAGAATGAGACATGATCTTTAATAAATTAAACAAAATATAAGCAGGCCTAAGCTGCTCGGCATGGAGAGTGTGGGCTGTGTAAGTACAGAGGGGTGACTAGTGAGGCTGGAATCATCAGGAGGTGAGTGTGAATTGGTTCCCAAAGGATGATTGAAGATTTCAATTGTTGAAAAAGAGAAAAGTCAGTATCAGCTGAACAAGTCATGTTTCCTCAGAGAGGAAAGTTATCAAGGCAGAATAAGACAGTACTGGTAGAGAAGTCACATAAAGTACAGTTGCATGAGGAAAATGATATCAAATAGATTATTCAAAACCTTAAACCTAGGAAAGTAATTTGTATTTCATGTGAATTAGTCTGCCATTGAATATTTTGAAGACCACAATATTATTTTGATTTATAACAACAGCCAATCCTAATAGCCATGATTGCTGTGGAACTCACCTTTCAAACAGAAAAATGATGTGTGTGTATGTGTGTGAGTGTGTACATGTATTTCTTAAGACTCAGTGAACTGAAGGAATTAATCAAAAAAAAAAAAATAGACACAGACAAGAGTATGCTGATAGCCAGAGGGAATGGGGGTGGGGAGAAGTAGAAGAGAGAAAAGGGGGGGGGAGTGTTGGGGGTGGAGAGTAAATAAGGTAGAAGGAGACATTTTGGGCAATGGGCCCATGATGCAGTATAGAGATAATGATTTGTTGAGCTGCACACTTGAAACCTACAAGCTTTTGCTAACCAATGTCATCCCAATAAACTTAATTAAGAAAGAAAAAGAAAGAAAATTACACCTGCTTAAAAAAAAAAAGATTCAGTAAGGATAAATGTAGTGGAAGAGATCAGATTAAGGTAAGTCCTTTGCCCCATAAAACTTTGGCTCCTCAAACAACATTTTCTTCTGAGCTCTATGAAAAAATGTCACTTCTCTATATTAGTCACTTCCTTATATATATAGAACTTGGAGTTGGAGCATTTCAAGGGCACTTGATATAATAGCTTCTTTTTCCCGAGTATGGTGACATTTGGTAACATATAAAAATGTCAGAATACGATAAATCTAAACTTAAACCAAAAAAGATGAAGTACTTGAAGCTTTAAATCATTGGAAGCAATTTTAAATCAATTCAATTCAGTGTCTTGGTGCTTTATGTCATTCAATCTATGATAAAATGATGGTTTATTCAAATTTTCTGGTAAGTGCCGAAAATTTTCAAGTTTGTAGAAAAGAATGAATATTTTTAGCTTTCATTTTATATAAATGTGAGAATGAATTTAAAAGAAAATATTAAAAATACTACTTCGTTATTGTTCTTTAAAGTGTCCCACTCACACTTTATTGTCATTACTTCAGTATTGTTTTTTGTGACTTCCCTTGTATAAAAGCATGCGTGTGTTTGTGTGGTTGTATGTGTGGCCGTGTGTGTATACAGAAGCCCATGCATGCAGGAGGCTTCCGCACAGGAGAGGCTCACTCATCGCCTGCCTCACCAAAGTCTAAAGGCTCTTGATAATCTCCTTTATTCTCACCACTGTCCTAGGCGATAGATTTTGCTTGATTTGCTTTTTTCGTTGTTTTATTGGTCACATTGAACAGCCTATTGAACACACGGGACTGTAGTAAAGGGTGATTAAGCAGTTGGATACAACTGAACTGCAAGTGGTGATCCCAGAAATCGGACATGACTGATTTCTGAGCTGCGGCGTGCAGCCTCCCGCCTGGCCAGGGTGCTTCAGGAGCGCCTGGGAACCAGGGCCACGCTGGCATTGTAGCTCACTGCAGTGACAAAGGCCACTCAGCCTCAACACGTCCTGAAAATTGTAATGCCTGCTATCTTTCACAGAACTTCTCTATTTCTTTTATTTATATTACAAACTGATATAAATTTTTAATTACATGGGAAACATATGAATAGATTCCTTTTACTAAGAATTAAAACATTACAGATAAACAACAGTTTCCTGATCCTGCAGCCCTCAAGCACACTGCCCTCCTGCTCCCTTCTACCTCCCTGAGACCGCAGTGTATCAGCGCATAGTTGATCCTCTCAACACTTTATAATGCAGACATTTATATTGCATTCACACATATATAAAATTCATACTATTTAATTGCATAAACTATATTATCTAGATATATCATTTTCCACATGCTTTTATTACTCAACAATAGATTTCTACCTCAACCATATAAAATACTATATACATTATTCCAAAGTACAAATATGACAACTTAACAATTACCTTCTAAGTAATTTGTTTTGTTCTCTTTCTCTTCAATAAAAATCCCTTTTCACACCTTGCTCTATATATGTGGGACTACTTTTCTAAGGAAGATACCTCAAAAAATTACTGGATCATATGGTATTTGTACTTTGTATTTTGATAGCAATTCCAAATTGCCATTCAATTTCTCTGTGCCAATTTATTTTCCCACAGCGGTGTACAGGAATTTCAATTTCCCAACAAACTCACCAAGGCTTGATGATATCAAACATTTTAATGTCTGCATTCTGATACATAAAAATGGTATTGTTTAATCTGACTTCTCCTATTGATGGTAACGTACAAAATCTTATTCAATGTAGTATTACACTATTTTTGTGTGTTTTTTCCCTATATTGCCTGTTTCTATTCATTGCCCATTTTTTTTTAGCTCTTTGGTTGGCTTTTCTTTATTGTTTTGTAGTTATCAATGGACTTTTCAGTGACCTAATTTTATTTGCTAGGTTAGAAGTTAAATTATGTTTCCTTTTTGTTCCTCCTGACTTCTCATCTTGGGAGAATTGTTCTTTAAGAAAGCTAGTATGGACCACAAATAAATACACTTTTGAGTAAAATTATTTACTGAAGTGTTCTTTAAATTTTTTTATTAATCAAATTAATTATTAAATTTGCATTTTTGAAAACTCAGTGAGTATCCTTGCTTTCAAATTGGAAGTTATGACAAAGAGAAGTAGAGGCCAGCACGAGGGACCATTAGATCCTGATATTTTGCTGCTTCAAATTTTCCGAATGAGAACATTATTAATTTTTTAGTAAGGGAGTGTGGCATTCTTTTCCTGAGTTTGGGCCAACCAAGGCCAACATAAAGGCACCAGATGCCTGGGATGCCCAAGGTTGAAACCAAAATGCAGATAGAAGGTAGGAGAGGCACTACTGGAAGCAGGACATACTGATAAAGAGAAACAGATGTGGTCAGGCCCCCGGAAAGGATAAAACCAAATGGAAAAACAAACAGAAGTTCCAGTCATGCACTTTGCAAGGGGTAGTGATGCACATTAATGGTCTTTGCTTTTCCAGTTCAGTAAAAGTGGACTCAGGTTCTCTAAGTGGAGACAGTGACTAAGAAAGGCTTTGAAGAAGGGCACACTTTCCTTATGAGATTTGATGTAGTTGACACAAGCACAATTACTGTTTTGATAAGGAACCTACAGGAGTGTCAAGTAAGAAGACCAAAGTTCAGTGAACGTGGATCTAATAACCGCTGATGTTAATGCATGAGCATAGATAGATTTTTCTAGATTAAGACTTCTCCTCTAAGTTTTCTATATGGTTACAACTAAGTGACAAAAGATAAAAGACAAAGTAAAATCTAGAGCCTCCTCTCCCAAGCATCCATGAATTTTTAAATAGATGGTTCTAGTCCACCCAGATATGTTTTCAGGCACATAACTGCACATCTACAAGAGATGCCCACCCATCTAGTATTCATTGAAGCCACCCACTATTTATCAACCCTTTTAATCTTTGTGATCCTCTGACCACTCTTCATTTCAGATCATTAACTTCAGACTATCAAAAGGCTTCCAGGCAGGTAGCATGATCACCTTTGCAAATTAAAAAAAAAAAAATGGTTTTTGTTGGAGTAAGGAGAGAGAACTAGTGAGATGAGAGAATGGAAAGAAATTCAGGGGGAGAGCTCTGCAAATATCCTGGACAAGAGGAAAAGGCCTCTTTTTCAACCATATAAGCAGAGATAAAGCAAATGTATATATAAAATACACAAAAAGTGACTTCTTAACCTTCGGTAAGAATAAAGAAATGCGATAATGAAGAAAAATGTCAATGCCTTGAATTCTATTAGTTGTGTCAGTATAACTTTATTAAATGACTAGAGACCCAGTGTTCAAATTCATGTACAGTGGGGTCCCTCGGTCATGTACGGTGGGATCGGGCCAAAACCAGCTCTCCAACATCCCTGAAGAGTCCTGGATTGTGATAGGCCCAGGCCAGGCAGAGGGACTCCACAGGTGCAGGACTGGGGCCAGGGAGGGATGCAGGAGGTTGGCCGGCCGGGGAGGGGCCGAGGGAGGATTCCAGGTGTGTCCAGCCCGTCTTGCTCAGTCCCGATCAGCAGGACCCCAGCAGCAAGCTCACTTACCAGTCGGAGCACCCCTGGTGGTCAGTGAGGTCATACCAAGTGGTTGAGTGGCCTTAGCATATTATGCTTTGATTGGTTGAACAGGCAACTGAATGACCAGACACTTAGCATATTAGACTTTTATTATATAGGACAGCTCAGAACATGTTAATAATACTATCTAAGCAAATAGGGTAATATCATCAATAGAATCTGCATTCTATTTTTCTGTTAGTATGATGTTTGGATTCAAGAGACAGTATAAATAATTATCACACAGCATAATCCTTAAGAATCTCTTTGTTTGTATCATATAGGGAGCCTAAATGTAACTTTAGAAAATGTTTCATGGAGAGAATCTAATATTGCATTAGATTCTGTACTTCCTAAAATGTTGTGGATACTCTACAAATGTTCCATTTATAAGACACCAAATATCAGGATAATCATAGAGCCCATCATTCAAAACAGTGTTTTCAGTACCGTTTGCAAATATGTGAATGATGTGATCTCCTGCCTACTAGATTGCTCTTGCTATCCAGAGTGAAGTAGAATTGGGATAGAAGGTCCAGTGTATGTTGTCAGAAATTGTCTACATGAATTGGAAAGACAGCAAATATCAAACTAACAGGAGTGCCATAGCTAAGGGTCAAGCTGAAATTGCCCTATTAGAGCCAGGAACAAATTTCATTGTATACAATGGCAATAAACTGGAAAAGATGGTAAATAGTTTACAAGGTGCCTTCTTATATAATCATTATGTTTCTCAAAATCATTTGTGGAAATTCTAAATAGAAACACTACCTTCTTTCTTGTGAGAGTTTTAGATTAAAAGGAAGTATAAACAAGTAAGATAATGTCTAACACATTATAGTGTCTAATCATGTTTTTTATTTCTATTTTCCATATGCATATTTGCTACCACAAAAAAATATAACAGCATAGACTATGAGTTTTGTTTGCAAAGACATATGTCCCACCCTGTTCCTTAAGAGACTACACTACTTTAATATTTCATTTTCATAAGCTTAATTAGTGTATATGACTGCCTGATTCTCAGATGTTTTTCTCCTACTGAATCACGTGAACTCCCAAAGCAATGTAACTTGTTTCAAAGGGAGATACCAAATATGACATCAAGTATCTAAAAATGTAGGTAGTTGGGGATGTATGAAATCACAAGAGCAGATTGTGTCTTATTTTCTTTAAATAAAATTTCATGAATTTTGCTTTCCATGGAAATTTGCACAAAACATAGGTGTTTTGTGTGTGTTTTTTTCATTAAACAGTTGCCTACATTTAACTCAGCTGCAGATAGAAGGCCTTACAGAAAACAGATCCTTGAAAACTGTCACTTAGAAGGAATTAACATCTGTCTTGAAGCTATAACTTCAGGCACATTTCACAAGACACTTAAAGTAACAGAATTATTTACTTCACTTTCAATACTGAGCCAAGTTACTGACATAGAAATGTAGAATTTTAATCTTCCCAGAGTAACAATCCCACCATTCTAGATTGCTAATAAATAGGTATTTTTCATGTTTAGTTAGAACCTATTACAATGAATAATTACTGTGCCTATGTTTAACAATTTCTGTATGTATAAGTATTAATTTTGTTTGAGTAAAATGAGAATTTCTTTCAGTTGGTTAACTCTTCTGTACATTGCTAAAGCACCTGTCTTACAGATACATAGAATGATAGACAAAATTAGAATGACCATAAAATCGTCTAATATAGCAGAGGATAATGATAACGGATTGGATTTTTTGTGTGTGTCAGACAGTGTTGCATTCACCTCTAGCATCATTTCATACTCTAGGGCAATGATTCTTAAACAGGTTTCTATCTGAGTCAGATGGGAAAGCTGTACTTCGATGAGCCTCAGCCATTATGTGATTAGCTCTCCATATTATGTGCTGCATGCCAAAGTCTGAGGAGCTCTGCGCTTGGAGGTGGGAAGTGGTGAAGCTTCACTTTGTGTTCTGAGAAAACTGAAGCTTGTAGCTAGTAACTTGCTGGAGGTCACAGAGCCAGTAGGTATGAGAGTCAGTATCCAACCTTCACTGGCAGAGGCAGACAGGGAGGTCCATTTTGGAGCTCTTCTCTACACAGTGGAAATCCAACTGCCGGCCCAGATGAACCGGAGATGGCTGCTGGGACTGCTGCATGGAGAAAAATAATGAGCTCACACAGTGACGCCCGCCATGAGTGCGGGAGCAGTCACGCAGTTCAATTTCTTTGATTTAAAAATACCTCATGCCAAGAGAAAGTCGGTCAGAGAAAGACAAGTACCATATGATTTCATTCATCTGTGGAATTTAATGAACAAAATGAACTAACAAGCAAAATAGAGACAGACTCAGATAGAGAGCAGGCAGACACCTCTGGTTGAAGGGGGGTTGTTGGAGGGATTGGAGGAATTAAGCAAAAAAGAAAATGAAGAAAATGAACCCATGGACAGGGACAACAGTGTGGTGATGGTGGGTGGGGAGGGTGTGGGTGGAAGTGAAAATGGTATAGGGTGATAAATGGAGATGGAAAAAACATAAATTAAATTAAATTATGTAAATTAAATTAAATTAAAATAGCTCAAGATTGGTTCCTTGCTTTCATTCAGCTAAACCCCATATCGGCCTTAACAGTTTTAGTGGAACCACATTGCACAAACCCCTGTGTATGCTCCTTAGCGGATGCTAAAGGAAGAGAGAAGCTCGGTGAACCAGGCAGGAGACAAGCTCCAATCCCTGCCCTAAAACCAATGTGTTGTGTGAACTTGGCCAAGGTAGCTTTTTGCAAAATGAAAGCACTCTTTTTGTGAAAAAATTATTTGGATTTAGTCATGAGAAAGATTTCTTTCTAGTGTAACATAGTCAATGTTCTATATTTTGACAACAATAATCCTTACAGTTTAGTAGTAGTATTCTGACCCAACATCTCAGTTTTTGGTCATTTCCAAAAAACATTCCCCACCTGGTTAGTCTCTCAGAACCTCCATAATGGAATGCACAGAGGAACAGACTGCCTGCCAGTGTAGTTCATTTCTCAGGCATCTCTGTTTTGCACGATGGGAACAAGAGTGGTAACTATGTAAGGGTTTATAGAAATATGACAAATCCTGATCATGTAAGGCAAAATTACTAGCAAATCATATGTACCTTTCAGACGTAATGGTTGAAAAAGCTAGTAAAGAATCTGTGCAAAAACTGTAATTGTTAGTGGTAGATCCTTGTGTAAATACTGTCCAGTCATGTTGATGCCATGTTCTGAAGATGCACTTTCTTTCATTTTCTTTTTATCCTTTTGTCATGACTCATAAAGTAAAACACCATGAAATAATTCTGTTTATTTTGCAGGCTTTTCCACAAACAGATTCCTAACTAGTATGCTTACTAGCCGAGATGGGCTAAGGCAGGGAAGCCCCACCATTCTGGCTCTCATGCCCTGGTCATAGCCTGGCGAGGGCAGTCTCCCAGCTCATCTCGGCTCCACAGACTGTGGAATAGGACTTTGTGAAAAGTCACTTAAACTTTTGGGCCTCAGTTTTGTTATCTCCAGAGTGAGTACAATACCTGGATAATACTCCATGGGTTTTTACAAGGGTTAAGTAATAATATGGGCATATGATTAGCCAACAAGTGGTTCACATGCACCTATAAATACGTAATGTCTACAACGCAGGAAGCAGCATCTCAGAGAGTTAATGATACAGGCATTTGGGGCTGGACACGCACGTGTTCCCCAGGGCAGGATGGTCCTGTGCTCTTGTCCGGTGGAGTCACAGAATGAAACCACGGAGGAAAGGTGGTATCAAAGGTGGAGATTTATTGAGAAACAAGCACAGACTCCCACGTGGGGAGGGGGACAGAGTCCCCTGAGTCCCTTTGTCCTACGGTTTATAAAGGCTGCAGAACTCTGTGCCTTGATATCCCCTCTGGTTTGTCACTATCCCTTTCTGATTTGGTCACTATAGCAACTGCAAAACTCAAAGGTGGAACCTCACATGGGACACAGGAGGTTCTCCTCCTTTTTCTCCCTTATTGTTTCCCTGTTCCCTCGGGCTTTCCTCTTCTCTCCTTGAAAGAGGGGCTTCCTTCCCTTTATTCTGTAAATGCACACCCTTCTGCAGCTTCCAGTCCCTTATCCTATGGAAATGTGCCTTCTGCTGCTCCCAGCTCCCTTATTGTATGGAAATGTGTCTTCTGCTGCTCCCAGCTCCCTTATTCTATGGAAATGTGTCTTCTGCTGCTCCCAGCTCCCTTATTCTATGGAAATGTGTCTTCTGCTGCTCCCAGCTCCCTTATTCTATGGAAATATGCCTTCTGCTGCTCCCAGCTCCCTTATTGTATGGAAATGTGCCTTCTGCTGCTCCCAGCTCCCTTATTCTATAGAAATGTATCTTTTGAGCTCTGTAGCCCTGTGCTTTGTCCATGAGCCCTTAATTCCTCAAATTTCCAAAGCCTTCTTATTTAACCCCTAAAATCTCCTATTTTACCTCTAAAAACTCCTTTCATTAAGTACCCCGGCAAAGATTGCAGTGACCAGAGATAAAAGCCATTCCTCCAACACCCAGTTCAACACCCTCCTGAGTTATTAAATTATTTATATTTTACATAGTGCCTGTTTGTGGGAAAAAAAAAGTTTTTATAAAAGTAACCTCACAGGGTTATCGGATCATAAGTTCCTAACTGGGCAGGGCATGGTGAGGAGCCATGCCCTAGGCATATAACTTCTTTACCAATAAGCAAGCCTGTCCATGGTTGCTGGAGGTAGGCAAACATGCCTTTGAAGTGCCCCATTTAGACCCTTCCAAGACTTAACCACTCTCAAGAGAGCAAATAATCCTAACTATTTTGTAATCCAAATCTCGCCTTGCTTTCTCCCACCTTTATGTAATCTTCCTTATGTACCATCAATCTCAAATGCATCAAATAAGCTGCAAAAATGTAAGTCCCTGGAGCATTTGAGAACTTGCTCCCTGATGTATGTCCTCGGTTTGGCTCAAATCAACTTGTAAAAATTCTATAATGGTCTGGGCATTTCTTATTTTGAATGTCCAACTGTCTTATTTTGACACTAGGGAACTCTTACCATAGGTAAAAGCCCCATATGTTATAGTACGAGAATGCTAGAGTTAACAGTTTGGTTTGGTTTGGTTTTTCCACCCTCATTGTTCCATTTCTGTGGAACTGCTTATCCCTCGGGCCCTTAGCACAGAAGGCTGAACATGACTCATTCCGCAGAGAACAGGAACCCTTTCTGTATTTAAATGTTCCGTTCTCGATCTCCTGAGGCTGGTCCTCTTTCTTCATTAAAGGCAAGATGATTGGAAGAATCCTGTCCGTACCCCAAGCATTATGCATTATTTCCCAGCCCCCCCCCCCCCATCTGCCGTCTGAATCCTGTTTTCCAGGTTAACAGCCCAGGTCTGCTATCTCTGCTGTGCTAGTACGCAGCCCATCTCTTTCTTCTCTTCGATGGTTCCCATTGTTCTTTTCTCAGAGTGCATCTCATTAGAGATCCCAGTCTTTACCTTTCTCTGCCATCAATATCTGCCTCCCATTCTGTCAAGAGGAAGTAACCCTGCCCCCTCAAACCCCACTGTCACTGACTTAAATCAGAGAAAGAGACTGAGCAAAGCACACAATTACTGACAAGCCACTGTCCTGAGCAGTCCTCATTTCTCACTGCGGCTATGCCCCCAACCTGCAGAGGTAGCACTCTGTGATTACTATCATCAAAAGCCCGTTACTCTAAAATACACAAGACGTATTTTGAATGATGCTATTACGGTGTTTTTGTGGCCGAGGTTGCTAAATATTGAGTACTTTACCCCCATCCAGTCATGCAGGGAGCATTGAGATATTTAAAATACGAGGCAATCAAGCACCGAACCTAATATTTACTCTCTGAATCACTTAGCTATATTTTATCTGCTCTGCTGGTCTTCTGAATTTTCATCAGCAGAACATACATCATGAAATCCTCCAGTGTGAGGGAAGGTCACAGCAACACCTTTCAGTGACTTCCATGGTGATGGCATTAAAATCTGAAGATGCATTCATTTTCTGAGATATGCTTTTCCCTTGTGAAATGAGAACAGACCAAGAGTTCATCCTGAAGAAAATCAGACCAATCATTTTTCTCTGCTCTTAAATCAAGCCCATCTTGTCACAGCCTCTGCTTCATTTTGCATAATACTATTTTCTTTCCGTCTCACACACCTCCCCTACCCACCACATTCACTGCATTCATATATGATCAGGCAGGATAAGTAGCTAACATATATCTTAAAAAATCATGAATGTGTTCACTTCTTTAAAAACCGTAGGTTTATATCTAGTAATAGTAATTCACCCCAGAGATAAAGCTGCACTGAGCTATCACTTCCAATGCATAGTGGAGGTGGAGTGCAGGGAGCCAGCAGGAGCCCATGGCAGCTGACGGGTACAGTAAGGATGAGTTGGAGTTCCAGCTCTGCTACTTTGCAATGGTGAGACACTGGCAAACCATTTAATCCATTAGAGCCTTAGATGACTTATCTGCAAATTTAGGGCTTTTGAATATAAAGCATAACATCTGCTAAAGTATACAAAATTGTCTTAAATTGTCAGTATTAGTACAGATATAATCCTAGACATTAAGCTTATTTTAAATAAACTTACACTTACTTAAATTAAATATACTTATTGAGTGTAATGACTCTATAATTATTTTTTGTATTGTTTAAATATAAACATCAGTTGATGAATGTAATTTATTATTGATGTTGGCATAGGAAACATGTTCAAAATTTTATTCTCTTATCTCTCTGCTACAGTTTTCTAAGCAAGGCAGCACATATTCTTAGCTTTGTTATTTTCTAAAAATGGAATTAAAAACACCTACATTACAGGCATAAAATAAGCAGGAAATGAAACTCATGAATGAACAGGAACAACAAGTGTCTAGCACATGGTAGTGATATTTTGAAAGAATCTATTTCTGACCTTTTCCTAACTTGTATTGGCTTTAGATACATTTATTACTATGGAAATAAGAGTATTTAAAATGTGCTATATTTAAAAAATAAAGATTAAAGGCAAAAAGTGGTAATTTAATTTTTATCTCTGAGTAGAACCAATACAGAATATACAATATCAACAGAAACACCACCAAAATCCACATGAAGCCCTGATTCTTACATATCACCTGGCTGTTAACTATACCTTTGCCCTTTGGATGACATGGATGACATTTACTATAGACCAGTTCTCAAAGAAGTTTATCCTTTTCTATTCTTTAAATTATTTGCTAAGGACAAACATTATTATTTTGCAATCTTTAGGGGAATAGTATAACAATGAAATATATTTGATTGGGTCAAAATTGAAATGATGGAAAGACATTTTAATTGGAACTTGGGAAATGTAGGTCTGCCTTTTGAGTCACATCATGATATGCTAAGCATGTCATAAAAATTGTTCCTATTGCAAAATTCTCAAGAAATATCATTCTTCAAAGCACTAATTCCTTGTAATATTAGTAAATGTTCTACAAGGAAAATGGCAATGGGAAATGCTTTTTAAAAGACCCTAAAAGACAACATGGGCAGTAAAATTTCAGACATCTCATGTAGCAGAATTTTCACCAATACATCTCCTAGGGTAAAAGAAACAAAATATCAAAAACAAGTAAATAAATGGGACTACATGAAATTAAATGTTTCTTCACAGCAAAAGAAACCATCCTTAAAATGCAAAGGGAACCCACTGTACGAGAGAACATATTCACCAATGATACATCTCATAAGGGATTAATTTCTAAAATATATAAAGAGCTCATACAACTCAACAAAATGAAGACAAACAATATAATTAAAAATGGGCAAAGAACCTGAATAGACACTTTTCCAAAGAGGAGATACCAATGACCAAAAGACATATGAAGAAATGCTCAATCTCACTGATCATCAGAAATATGCAAATTAAAATTACAAAGAGGTATTATTTCACACCTGCCAGAATGGCTATCATCAATCAATCAACAAATGACAATTGCTGGCAAGGATGTGGAGAAAAAGGAACCCCAGTACTCTGCTGGTGGGAATGTGGAGAAAAGGGAATCCCAGTACACTGTGGTGCAACCACTGTGGAAAATAGTATCAGGTGTCCTCAAAAAAATTAAAAATGGAACAGCCATTTGACCCAGTGATCCCACTTTTAGGAATGTATCCTAAGAAATCAGAAACACCAATCAGAAAGAATATATGCAACCTAATATTCATAACAATGTTATTTGTAACTAGAGGCCTGGTGCACAAAAATTCATGCACTCAGGGGGTCCCTCAGCCCAGCCTGAACATTTGTTCAAATCAATTTACTAATCTTGCCCTTGTTGCTCACAAAATTCCATCTACCTTAGCCTTCCAACTCCATCCACCCCATATCATGTCCAGTAGGCCTTTCCTCACAGCTTGCACTTGCTGATATTTCCTCTTCCATATGTGTCCATTTCCTTCTGTTGTGTCGTTCATGTGCTCAAATGGCTCATCTTCAGAGATGCTTCACTCTCCAGGTCTCCACACAGTATGACATGGCAACCGCAGTTACTCTTTATCACTTCCCTGCCTTGATTTTTCCTTCCTTCTTTCCTTCCTTCCTCTATCTCTCCACCTTTATTTTTTTTTCAATTTTGATAGCACTTAAACTTTTTCAGAATATACACATATATGTTTATATATATTTTTTTCTTTTTCTTATTCTCCAACTTGGTCCATATAAGAACAAGGCCTTTATCTTTTTGGTTCACTGCTGAATCCCCAAGAACAACTCTAGAACAGTGTTGTTACATAGTAGAAAATCACTAAATCATTGTCATATAAATACTCCATTTGAAAAAAGTACACTAGCAGGCCATAAAAGTTGGTACATATTGAAGAATTTTCAAATTTAGAAATTCATAACAGCTATATACATAGACAGATAAATCCAGGAATGTCACAGCCTGAAACACAGTAAAGAGAAGTGCGGGGGAACTTCTCATCATTACAAGAAGCTAAAGGGTTGGCACTCAGAGAAGATAAGCCTACCTGCTGTTCTCACCTTGCTCAGATGAAGTTGCTGGCTGCAAGGGCATTTGCCCAGAGGTCATATCAGGGAGAGTTGCTCACTCATCTACTGCCTCAAAGTGGGAAGAGGGTCCAACACCCAGAGGAAAACTTGACTGTCTCCTGCAGCATATGCCTGGCCACCATCACTCAGCAGGCATGATTTCATACATAACACACGTAGTTAAGCAGAAATTTTCAAAAACAGAATAATTAAAACTTACTAGGATTTGAAATTTAACCAACAATATGAAAGGAACCAAAAAAGATAAAATAAGAAAAGATATATAATAGCTGAGGAATTCATATCTTAAAAGATATATAGACAATATCACATCTGGTATACAAATTATCATAAAAAGCCATTAGAATTTGAGAATATGTTTTCAAAATTAAGATTTGGAAAATTTGACAGATGTGAGGATGAGCAGAATGGATATAACTGAAGAGTTATTTATTAAGTTGGAAAATGAATCAAAGTAATTTTCTCTAGAATGTAGTACAAATTGACTAAGATATGATACGTATGAAAGCAAATTTAGAAAGAATAAGAAAACTGGAAAGCCACATACAAAAGAATTAAACTAGATTATAGTTTGTCCCTATGTAAAAAATTAATTCAGAATGGATCAAAGACCTATATATAAGATCTGAAATAATAAATTACATAGACAAAAACATAATTACTAACTTATGGACCTTGGTCTTAGATACCAGTTTATGAATTTGATACCAAAAGCAAAGGAAGTAAAGGCAAAAATAAATGAACAGGACTATATCAAATTGAAACCTTCTTCTGAAACCTACAGCAAAACAAAAAGGCAACCAATGGAATGGGAGATATTTGTGAACAACAGCTCTGACAAGCGGTTGATATCCAAAAACATAAAGAACTCATACAACTCAACACCAAACAAACAGACAATCCAATTACAAATGGGCAGGGGACCTGGACACCTCTCCCAAGAAGACATGCAAAGGGTCAACAGATACATGAAAACATGCTCAACTTCATTAGCAATTAGGAAAATGCAAAGGACATGCCATCTCACACCTGTTAGAATGGCTCTTATCAACCAGACAGATAATAAGTGTGGGAGAGGATATGGAGAAAAGGGAGCCCTCATCACTGCTGGCGGGAATGTAAACTGGTTCGGCCACTGTGTCAAACAATATGATGGTTCCTCAAAAAATGAAGAATAGAGTTACCATATGACTCAGTAATCCTTCTTCTGGGTATTTACCCAAAAATACTTGAAAACATGTATTTTCAAAGATATATGCACCATTATGTACATTGCAGTATTATTCACAATGGCCAAGACATGGAAACAACAAAAGTGTCCTTAGATAGAGAACTAGATAA
Source organism: Myotis nattereri (assembly GCF_964212035.1). NCBI lineage: Eukaryota > Metazoa > Chordata > Mammalia > Chiroptera > Vespertilionidae > Myotis > Myotis nattereri. The sequence goes on along the minus strand of NC_138082.1, from coordinate 88,121,471 downwards.
AGAAAATGTGGTACATCTACACAATGGAATACTACTCAGCCATAAGAAAAGACAAAATACTATAATTTGCAACAACATGGATGAATCTTGAGAGTATTATGCAAAGGGAAATAAGTCAGTCAGGAAAAGCTAAGAACCATATGATTTCATTAATATGTGGGATATAAAACTGAAACTCATAGACACAGACAACAGTATGGTGGTTGTGGAAAGAGGGGGTAAAGGAGGTAGTAAAGAATAAAAGGGGGGCAAATATATGGTGATAGAAGAGGATTTGACTTGGGTGATGGGCACAGAATGCAATATACAGATCATGTGTAATAGAAATGTACACTTAAAACCTACATGACTTTATTGACCAATGTAACCCCAATAAATTTAATTTACAAAATCTAGAATGTCATGTGGATACAATGATTAATACGATTCACAGAGCAGATTTTTGTAATCAAGAAACTTAGCATTTAATTGAGAAAATAGCATACACACACATACACACACACTAATAACTCCAAAATATTTTAAAATATTTACAAAGAACTTGGGGCCTTCAAGCCCCACAATGACAGTTATAAAGAGCAGCATCTTGGAAACACCAGGGCCATGTCAGTATGCCTGCTAGATTTGTGGAATAAATGTTTTGTCAGTGTTTTTCTGGAAAACCCCACAAACCTGTTACATGAACCAAAACATGTTTCATACCTGTTTAAATTTACAGTGGCCAGTGTAAAGGAGACATATACAAACACTAAATGCTAAACACTGAAATGGTGATACACTGTTTGGGAAAAGAGAGTGGAAGAGGCAATAGCAGAGGCGAATGCTAAAGAACACCTTTCCAGAATAAGAATGTCCTCTCAGGGAGACCTAAGGGCCGCTCACCAGGATGACTGTCCTCTCCCCGGGTCTCCTGTCAGAAGGCAGACAGAATCTTGACTGTGTTTGTTTCTCGATCTGCTATCCTTAGAGCAATTCTCCAAGGAAGTTTAACCTGCTGTGCCTGGGCACTTCCAGTCACTGGCAGGGTCTACTCTCTGAGGACTTTAACTCCCACACAACTGACAGAGCTTTTCTAATCAGTGAGCACTGGCTCCTGTTTGTCCTACAAATCACAAAAAGATAACTTCAAAGAATACCAGTTAAAGTAAAATATTAAGTTTTAAGATATTTGAATGGTGCCTGAGCCAGCCAATGGACCATTTCTTCTCTTGTTTTTATTTTGCTCAGCTCTTGTTCATTAAATATCACTGAACACACTCAACAGCTCTTTAGGAGACCAAATGTCTGAATGGGAAAGATCATTAAAAAGTGATTTCTGCCGGTAACACCAGAAATAATCGTGCTCTGTATAGGGAGAAACCATATGGGGTTAAGAATGTACAGTCTCATTTATTTTGTCATTTGGGTTGTTAGGAACTTTTAAAATTTCATAAAATGGTGTGTAAAAATTATCTACCGACCCTGTAACCCAAAATTCTTCTTCAAGCACAATCTTTCTTTCTAGATTGTGTGGTATCAAGGCCGGAGCTGTGAGAGAAGCCTTCTATTTCTTGGGGACTTTCAAACAGTTTAAGAAGCAAAACTCTCAGAAAGTATTGGTTCCCAACCACATAGTGAATTTTTTCCTCGAAGTTGTCTCAGACCCTCTTATGTGAGGCCTGGGGACTGCTCAGGGGGAAGGCAGCACCCAGAGGAGCAAACATCTCCTTTTACAAGATCACAATTATTAACCTGAATGTAGTTGGAAATGATGGTGGATGAAAGCTCAGTTTCCCACATCGTGTGACAATGCTTGGGCATGGGGGATTTTCTGTGATGAACATGTGACTTTAATTATCTCAACCAGATGACTAGGGTTTTAAATGAGAAGCTACATGGTATTAGTTGTGTCACCAAGAGTATCATGTCTAATAAGGAATGATCATATTACTTGTCTTTCAAAGACAAACATTCCAGTTGGTAACTAGAGTTAAAAAAAAAAAAAAAAAAAAAAAAACTGGTTTGTTATTGAACTTTTCCTATGAAAAGTAGGAAACTTTTTCAGCCTCAACAGTTCAATTTTTTTTCATTTTTATATTAAATCTTTCACTTTTTTATTCCTTTGCAATCTTTCCTTTATTGAGTCAGCTTAGAACCATGCTAACCATTGTGAAATTATTTATAAGAAAAACCAACACAGTTCAACATGTCCCTTTGGAAGTAACAGAGACAAATGAATCAGACATACGAACAGCCGAATTATACACAGTGTGTTAAGTTCTCTGAAAACAAAACAAAACATACAAAGCCACAGAACAAAACAAAGGGGTGGAACAAAACAAGATGAATACATAGAGACAGATAGATGATAGATAGATTATAGATAGATAGATGATAGATAGATAGATAGATAGATAGATAGATATAGATAAAGAATGTATGAAGAGAGATAGAGAATGATGACAGATAAGAAGAGAGATGTCTCTCTCTCTTTCCTTCTCTCTCAACCATGTCATGATTCAGCTTTCTTTAATTCTATTATTTCTTCTCCATGATCATGAGTAATGAGAATGTGTGTTGGAATATGCATAACACTATGCATGAATGCAGCATAGAGTCATGAAGTGAACACTTGACCAAGTCAAAAGACCTTGGCTTGGTCTGTATCCAGCTCTGACTTGGGCCTGAGCCACATGGTGCAATGAGCTGCTGTCTTAAAAAAAAAAAAAACAGCAGGCCCATTTTTTCCAAGTCATAGGATATTTAATTCCCTTCAACAAGCAGAGTGAGTTTCTTCTCTCTGTCAGGGGCTGTGGTAAATGCTTGAAAACAGAAAAGGAATCAATGTAGTTGTGGCTTTGATGGAGTAGCATCTGACACATAAAGAGATCTTATCACAATACTGTACACTGAAGCCCAGGAAACAGATACCTCCTCAAGCTCAGCTAGACCATATAAGTCTCCCTGGGGAAATGGTCACTCTGTCAATCACTCTTAAGATTGAGTAGTTTGATAAGTCTGAGGAACAAAGGTAGGGGGTGAGCGGGGGGGAAAAGGACACTAAAATAACCTAGGAATTTCCTAAGAAAGCTTTGGGGATAGCTATCTCAGGTCCTCTAGCTCAGAACTGATAATGAGTTCTCTCTTGCAGCATATGACCAGGGCTGCTTCTAAGTCTAGCTGGTCCTTATGCTAATTGTCTGCTTTGCAGTAGTGGCAATTACTACAACTAGCTATTATTCCATCATGTCAACCTTTGTTTTTTGTCTGGTCTAGTCCCAACAAACTTGGTGTCTATTTCTTAATCTTTATTTTACATTAGAGAAAACAGAGGTTCATAGAAGACCATGTAGATGATATGTAGCACATCTGGATTTATTTATTTATTTATTTATTTATTTATTTATTTATTTATATTTATTACTTTCTATCACCACTTATCCTTGTTATACTCTCTTCCACCTCCACCCACCCCTTCTTCCCACCCCACAATCACCACACTGTTGTCCATGAGATTTTTTTTTCTTTTTTATTATTTGCTCAATTCCTCCACAACCCCCCAAAACAACTCTATCCCCATCTCAGCTGTCTGTCTGCCCAAATCTATCTGATGGTCTCCAACACAGCTCCTTCTTTCTGGGTTTGGATTATTTCTTAATTTTGCTGTTTTTTTTTCTCTCCAAGATTGGAATGCCTAAAACATTAAAACATGATCTTTGTTCTTGAGAGCCTCAGGGTTTCACATGTCTGAATACTCCTGCAGGTACTGCCAGCTCAGCATCCCTTTGCGAGAATGCATCTATTTACTGAATCTGCGTTCTGGGGGTTGAGGCAGCTCCCCACTGCTTGATTACCAATTTTAATACGACTCCCCTCAAATAAAGAACTTAAGTTCCAGAGCAGTATCCTTAAATGTAACATTTGGCTTTTTCAACTAGATCATCCAAGAAACATAATAATTCATAATGGTCAGCAAAGGGAGTCTGTATTTATTGAAATGACCACACCTTTTCTTTACTTCTGAGAAAACGTGACTCTCATCTTAAATGTGCAGCAGAATGGTCATTATCTGGTTCTTAGGACTTGGTGCCTTCTCAGATCTTCAAAGTTTTTTTTTCTTTTCTTACCCTGGGTCAAGCTAAGTAAACCTCATGCCTTATTCAGGGTGAACCCTTAAGGTACAGATTGTTTAAAACAGCAGTATCTAGAGCTCAGGAGGTAAGCCCATACCAGCAGCATCACACCAACTGAGAGCATGCTAGAAATGCAAATTCTCAAGTCCCATCCTAGCGGTACTAATTCAAAAACTCCAAGACTGAGTCAAATAATTTATACCTTAATAAGCCCTCCAGGTGATTCTAAAGATATGAACTATGGCCACTAAAGCTTGAGAGCTACTGATTTAAAATGTAAAACCCGAAACCATAGAATGCCTAAAAACACTGGCAGCAAATACGTTGACATTAGTCTTAGCAAATGTTGTTATATATCTCCCCAGGCAATGGCAACAAAAACAAAATTAAACAAATGGGGCTACAGCAAACTAAAACATTTTTGAGCAGTAAATGAAACTATCAATAAAGTGAATATACAACCTACTAATTGAGAAAAAATATTTGCAGATGATATATTCAATAAGGGGCTTATATCTAAAATATATAAGGAAGTCATACAATTCAACTTAAAAAAACCTGACTAAAAAATTGGCAGAAGACATTTCTTCAAAGAAGACATGCAGATGGCCAATAGAAATAGGAAGAGATGTATCACTCATTGTAAGGGAAATGCAAACAAAAACACAGGGAGATATCACCTCACAATTTCAGAGGGGCTATGATCAGAAAGACAAGAAATAACAGGTGGTAAAGATGACAGGGAGAAAGGAGAAACATTGTGTACAAATGGAAGAATTATAAATTGGTACAGTCACTATGGAACCAGTATGGATGTTACTCAAAAATTAAAAATAGAAGTAAAATATGACCCAGCAATTCCACTACTGAGTATTAATCTGAAGAAAAAAAAACATTAATTTGAAACAATATGTACACCCCTATATTTATTGCAGCATTGTTAACAAGAGCCAAGATATGGAATCAACCCAAGTGTGCATCAATACATAAATAGGTAAAGAATGTGTGGCATATATATGGAATTGAATATTAGTCATAAAAAGGAATGAAATCTTTGCAATAACATAGATGGATCTAGAAACTATTATGCCAAGTTAATTACATCACACAAAAAAAGACAACACATGATTTCACTTATATGTGAAATCTATAAAAGCACAACAAAAATACAAAACAGGAATAAACTCATGGATACAGAGAACAAACTGATAATTGCCAGAAGGGAGAGGTGTGTGGGATAAGTGAAAGCAGTTAAGAGTATAAACTTTCATTTATAAAATAAATAAGTCACAGGATGTAATTACAGCACAGGAAATATATACAATGACATTGTGATAATTTTGTATGGTGTCAGGTGGTTACTAGACTTATTGCAGTGATCACACATTAAGGTATATAATGTTGAATCACTATGTTATACACCTGAAATTAATATACTATTGTATGTCAAGTATCCTATCTAATAAAAGAGAAACATGGTAATTAGCATATGACCGCTACCCTTCTCATTGGCTAATCAGGGCAATATGCAAATTAACTGCCAGCCAAGATGGCAGCCAGCAGCCAGGAAGCTTGAAACTAACATGAGGCTTGCTTGCTTCAGTGACTGAGGAAACCAACACTCCCCGCCTGCTTTGCCGGCCTCTGAGCCTGCAGTTTGAAACATTGTAACAAATATAGAAGCTAAACAAAACCCCAGAAACCTGCTTTCAGCTAGCCAGGATCTCAGAGCTGGAGTTATACATTGTTTCAATTATAGAACCCAAATACCAGATACCTGCTTTCAGTAGCAGAGGCCTCAGAGCTGGAGCCAGAGCTAAAGCTGGTTCAGAATTAAAAAAAAAGAGAAAAAAGTAGCAGCTGGGAGCTTCAATCACCCACCAGCCTGAAAACAGCCATCATCCCCTCATCCAGGCTGGCCAGGCACCCCAGTGGGGACCCCCACCCTGATCCAGGACACCCTTCAGGGCAAACAAGCCAGCCCCACCCATGCACCAGGCCTCTATCCTATATAGTAAAAGGGTAATATGCCTTCCAGCACCAGGATCAGCAGAGCCAAGAGGCCTCCCGGCACCGGGATCAGCATGACAGGGGCAAGCGCCCAAACCCCCTGATCATCCTGCGGCTTTGTGGGTGACAGGGGGTAGGGCCACAACCTCCCTATTCACCCTGCTCTGTTCGTGACAGGGGAAGGCACCCCAACCTCCTGACCAGCCCTCCTCTGTGCCTGATACGGGGGAGCTCCCCAACCCCCTGATTGGCCCTACTCTGTGTGTGACAGGTTGTGGCACCCCAACCTCCCCCCCCACGGGCCCTGCTCTGTGTGTGACAGGGTAGAGCCATAACCTCCCCATCGCCTCTGCCCTGAGTGTGAGAGTGGGGGCACCCCGACCCCCTGATCGGCCCTGCTCTGTGGGTGATAGAGGGCGGAGCCCCAACCCACCCCCCCCCACGGGCCCTGCTATGTGTGTGCTGGGGTAGAGCCATAACCTCCCCATCGGCCCTGCCCTGAGTGTGACAGTGGCAGTGCCCCAACCCCCTGATCCACCCTGCTCTGTGTGTGACAGGGGGTGGTGCCCCAACTCCCCTATCGGCCCTACTCTGTGAGTGACAGGGAGGAGCTCCTCAACCCCCTGATGGGCCCTGCTCTGTGCGTGACAGGTGGGAGCTCCTCAACCCCCTGATCGACCCTGCTCTGTGCATGACAGGGGGGAGCTCCCCAACCCCCCTGATGGGCCCTGCTCTGTGCGTGACAGGGGGAGCTCCCAAACCCTTGATTGACCTTGCTCTGTGCATGACAGGTGGCAGCGCCCCAATCCCCTGATTGGCCCTGCTCTGTGCATGACAGGGGGTGGCACTGCAACCTCCACATCGACCCTGCCTTGAGTGTGACAGGGGGCAGTGCCCCAACCCCCCAATCGGCCCTACCCTGAGCATGACTGAGGGTGGCATCACAACCTCCCAATCCGCCCTGCTCTGTGCATGACAGGGTGCGGCACCCCAACTCCCCAATCGGCCCGCTCTGAGCCCAATCAGGGGCTGCACCTAGGGATTGGGCCTGCCCTCTGCCACCCGGAAGCAGGCCTAAGCCAGCAGGGTGTTATCTCCCGAGGGGTTCCAGACTGCGAAAAGGCACAGGCCAGGCTGAGGAACCGCCCCCCCCCCGAGTGCACAAATTTTTGTGCACCGGGCCTCTAGTGATTTAATAAAAAATAAAGTGTGCTAAACACTATGATTTCTATAAACAGATGGGCTGTGGAAGAAAAGAGAGACTATATCATCATAATTTGGTGGTGTTAGGAGAGCTTAGGGGAGATGACACCAAGAATGAATTCTGAACCTAGTGGGTGCTACATAACATCACAGAAAGTGGAATGTACACAGTAAGAGCATGGACCATTAAGAAATAACTCAGATTGCATTAAGAACAAGTATAAAATAAAGTATAAAAAGAAACAAGACTGGAGAGGGCTGGCCAGGAGCCTGGTCATGAAGAAAAGAAAATCAACATAGTCAGGATGCATATATCAGAGAAGTCCCTTCGTCTACTGTTCACAGGAAAGACAGATATGAAAGAACGAGCTCAGGACTGTGGGTCAGTCCAGGGCAATGAACCAAAGCAGTAGCAGTGGGTAGTCTGAAGTCATCTGACAGGTTATAGAAGCAAAAAGAATGGACACTTCATTGGCTTCTGAATTTTGGAATGATGGCATCAGTCAGAGCCAAGGACCTCAGTGGAGAATCAGAGTTGAGGAAAACAAGAAAGTTTTACTGTTGGACATTAACTTTAGGATACCTGTAGAAAGTTACACAAGCCTACATTATATCTATAGTATATATCTGAATCTATCTAGATCTAACATAGCTAGATGTAAAGATACATAGATAGATGGGTATGTATACAGAGATTATATGTAGATACTAGAGGCCTGATGCACGAAATTCGTGCAAGAGTAGGCCTTCCTTCCTCTGGCAGCCAGCACCAGCTTCCCTCTGGCACCCAGGACCCCGGCTTTGTCCAGAAGGTCGTCCGGTCTAATTAGCATATTATGCTTTTATTATTATAGATATAATATATGCATATTCACTTTATATGCTAAAACTTATACACTAATAATTATAAACTATAATATAACAATAAATTTATAAGTTATATTCTAGTAGTTTTATAGACACTAACTTATTGAATCTGTGGGACAACAGCATGTGGTGATAAATGAATTCAAAGTTTCTTTCAAATAATCTCTTTTCTCTGGGAAGAAGGCAAGCTTATCTGCTAACAGTGAGGAAAGGGCTAGCTGAAAATCCAGGATAAAAATGTTTAGGCTCACACAGTCTTGACTTCCCTTTGTTTTTGAATTACCATCTCTCTTGCATCATACCATGTTTTTTGGAGTTTCTTTAAAACATAATGCTGATTCATGTGTCTGTGCTTTTATAAAATTTCATCTTTCCTACAAAGGAGGAACCTCTGATTTGCATAGCTTTTCCAGTTTACTTTCTCCTGGAAGGAGTTAAATGAAGAATGCAACCCATGTATTGCAAGATTGCTAAATCATAAAGTCTGAAGTTGTAATTTGGAAACAAGTGGCATATAAATATTCTCTCTTGTGCTGAGCCAAGTATGTGTGTACATGTACAAACTCTGTGCTTTAAAGGACAATAGTTTGTGGTTTTGGATTGCCCTTCCAAAATAAATATGGCAGAACTCCATGAAGCTGAAATATTGCTCACCTCTCTCTTTTTTCCTACTCATTATATTTTTCTTAAGATAAATCTTTGAATCAGCAAATTCTTATTCACTGGGCTTTAAGAAGCTGTCATCGAAATTAGTGAGGGTTTACTTTCAAAATACTGCAATACATAGAAAAAATTATCTAAAAAGCCTTTTATGTCTTTAAAAATATATAAAATTTTTATCATAGAACAGCATTAGATTTGTAGAAATTTTTTTTTAAATATATTTTATTGATTTTTTACAGAGAGAAAGGGAGAGGGATAGAGAGCTAGAAACATCAATGAGAGAGAAACATCGATCAGCTGCCTCCTGCACACCTCCTACCAGGGATGTGCCAGCAACTAAGGTATATGCCCTTGACCAGAATCAAACCTGGGACCTTTCAGTCCACAGGCTGATGCTCTATCCACTGAGCCAAACCAGTCAGGGCAAACATTTTTAATGATAGCACCAAAAGTATCCATATATCCCATGCTCAGCCTCTGGCACATCAAAATCCTATATCAGCATGGTACATCTGCTATAATTAATAAACTAATATTGATTTATTATTATTAACTAAAGTCCATACTGTATTCATATTCTCCCAGTTTCCATCTAAAAACCTTGTTTTGCTCCAGGATCACCTGCAAGATAACATCTATACTAATAAATGGGTATCATGCTAATTAGAGTGGTCGTTTTCCAGACGTCCTTCCAAACAAAGCCGCAGTGGCTGTGAGGGCCGAGGCTCAGGCCGGCAGTGGCAGCAGCAGTGGGCTAATGAGGTAATGAGGATGGTGCCTTCCCCTGATCCGCCAGGTCACCTCCTCCAGAGGGAGGCCAGACTGAGGGCCAAGGTAAGGCAGTTGGGGATGATCAAGACTGTAGGGGAGGGCAAGGTAGGGGCAATCAGGTTAGCAGGCAGAGGGGTTGGGGCAATCAGGCAGGCAGGAAGGCCTGTGGATAGGAGCCAGCGGTCCTGGAATGTGAGAGGGATGTCTGACTTCCAGCAGCTGGACATCCCTTGAGGGGTCCCAGATTGGAGAGGGTGCAGGCTGGGCTGAGGGACACCCCCCTCCCCCAGTACATGAATTTCATGCACCAGGCCTCTAGTATTATATTTACTCATCATATTCTTTAGGCTCCTCTTGACTATGATGGTTTCCTTGTTTTTATGACTTTCCTTGTTTTTATGACCAAGAGACATTTGAAGAGCACTGGTCAAGTATTTTATACAATGTCTCTCAATCAGGATTCATTCGTTTGTTTGTTTGTTTTCTCATTGCTAGACTGTGGTGTTGTTTTGTGGGAGAGGAAGACCACCGAGACAAGGTGCTATTCCATGACATCATAGTCATACTATTACCATGACTCATCACTATTGATGTTAACCTTGATCACTGAGCTAAGTGAATACTCATCAGTTTCCTCCACTGTGAATTTACTCCTTTCCCCCCTTTTCATACTGTTTTATTTTGAAAAAAGACAGCTTGTACAGACCACAATTAAGGAGTGAGAAGGTTGCTATGCTCCAGCTCCTCAAAGGTAAGCATCTCCATGAATCCATGAATCATTTGGATTTCTTCGTGAGAGAGTTACTCTTGTTACTTACTCAATGGTTTTAAAATTAGTTTGAACTCATAGAAATTTATTCTGGACTTTGAATTATAATACAACATGACTCAATTTGTTTCTTTGCTCAGATTTTTCCAAACTCAACCACTTATTTTATGGCACTACAAGATGTTCCAGGTTCATCCTGTATTCTTCCTTCTCAAACCTAGAATCAGTCATTTACCCAAGAACAGCTGGTTCCTTCAATTGAAGAATGGTATTAAAAGCTAACATCAGAGTACCATCATTGCTTCTGGGGTACAGCCACTTCTAGACCCTTTCAGCTGACAGAGCAAGGAGGTATGCATATTAACCCAAGAATATACTTGTATCTGTACACCACCACATGGATCACTCTGGCCTCCTTCCCTTGCTTACTGAAAACCGCATATTCCAACAGTGGAGAACCTGGCTCCTATCATCCATCTTAACTGCTCAATTCCAATACACATGTATCAGAATTATTAACCAGTAACCTCTTGGGAAACAACTTCACCAACTAGAATACAATGCTTTATACTTTGAACTTCACTCATATCCAACGTTATTTAGATGAGCACCTTTCCGCCCTAGCTCATTCAATGGGGTGTTTCATATATTTGTAATAAAAGTAGATGATTTTGTCACATTATGGATTTTATCCTAGGATTTCCTTGCTTCCTACATTTTTTTTAAAGTTGCATACATTAAGGTTCTTTTAAGGTATTTTTGTGCTATCAAGTTCTATCAGTTTTGACAAATACATATGTTATATATCCTCAGTGTCATACAGAACACCACTCTAAAATATATCCCATGTTTTACCTAATCAGCCTGCTCCTCTCCTCTCAAACTCCTGGAAACCACTAGAGCAGTGATTCTCAACCTTCCTAATGCTGTGACCCTTTAATACAGTTCCTCATGGTGTGGTGACCCCCAACCATAAAATTATTTTCGTTGCTAGTTCATAACTGATTTTGCTACTGTTATGAATTTGATATGCAGGATGTATTTTCATTGTTATAAATTGAACATAATTAAAGCATAGTGATTAATCACAAAAACAATATGTAATTATATATGTGTTTTCCGATGGTCTTAGGCGACCCCTGTGAAAGGGTCGTTCGACCCCCAAAGGGGTCACAACCCACAGGTTGAGAACGGCTGCACTAGAGGTTTGTCTTTAAAACTATTGTTATTGTTTTACTTTTTTCCAGAGTGTCAAATAATTGGAATTATAGTGTGTAGCCTTTTCATATTTGCTTCTTTTACTTAACATATGCATTTAAGATTCATCTATGTCTTCTCGTGGTTTGATGTCTAATTTTTTTTTTATTACTGGAAACATTCTGTTTTATGGATATAACTATTTGTTTATCCACTCACCAATTGAGAGATATCTTGATTGCTTCCAGTGTTTGAAGATTATGAATAAAGCTGAACTAAATATTAATGTCCAGGTTTCTGTGTGAGCAAAATTTTCAAATCCTTAAACTTTTAGCATAAAATCGGCCTCTATCCTTCTCATCCTGACCTTCCTTTCTTTCAGTTTCCTGTAGAACCTGCAGGATGGAATGCATCATGTTCTCCTCAACCCCTTCACAAGTAAATCTCTCCACTGCTGCGTGTGCCATCATCCTTATTGGTCTAGCAGCACCACAGATACCCAGTGGGCCTCATCTGCTCCTTCAGAGAACCTCTGGGGGACGTGCGCAATATGTTATACACCAAGTGTACCCCAAGTCAGGCAGCTTTAGCCCCAAAACAGCGTTCCTAAGTATTGGTTTGTGTGGGGAAGAGTGACTGCCAACTAGACTTCTTATATTCAATGATTTGAAGTCACCAAGCTGTAGTGAATTGCCCCAGCTCCTAACATAACTGTCTTCCTTTTACTATTTCCCCCTTTTCCAATATCTTTTATTCTTCATTTGTTATTTTACCATTGACCTTTATCTCATCGATTATTTTTGTGAATGACGCACTTCCAGGAAGCCCTGATTCTACAATAAATATTTATAAACCCTTTTATATCACAGTATTCTAAAAGCAGAAAACACATTGCCATCTTCTCTCACAATAGATAACATTGTGTGTGTTCTGTGCTTGTTTTTCTATTTCCTCTTTTGCACTCATATATTTCACTTAGTTTGGACAAAGCTATGATTTTTCTTCATTATCAGTCACATACAAATTTGTTATTATTTAAATTAACAAACTGATTTCAGATTCCAGGAGTGCTTTCATTAGGTGGGCAGTCTTGTACTATGTATGTAACATACACAAGGCTCATTTTTTCTTGTGAAAAATGAAGATACTATTCACTTTATAAGTTAAATATGCAGATCTCCAATAAGTTTTCTGGGAAAGTTATTTTAAATATATTAGTTCCTCTTTATTTGCTTTTATCCTGTAGAATTTAATTTTCTAACATTTCTTTTTCTTTTTTATTGAACTTATTGGGGTGACTTTCATTAATATACTTATATAGGTTTCAGGGATACAATTCTACAATTCACCATCCGTATATTGTGTTTTGTGTTCACCACCCCAAGTCAAGTCTCCTTCTGTCACCATTTACCCCCCTGTACCCTCTTTTGCCTCCTTCCCCCACCCCACATCCCCTCTGGCAAGCACCAGACTGTTGTCTGTGTCCATGAGTCTTTCATTTTTTCTTTGTTAATCCCTTCGCCCTTCACCCCCAGCCCTCAACCCCTGCCTCTCTGACAGCTGTCAGTCTGTTCTCTGTATCCATGAGTCTTTTTGGTTCTTTTTTGTTGTTTATTTTTCTCATTATATTACACATGTAAATGAAATCTTATGCTACTTTGCCTTCTCTGACTGGCTTATTTCACTCAGCATAATACTCTCTAGGTCCAACCAGGCTATCACAGAAGGTAAGATTTTCTTCTTTTTTATGGCCAAGCAGTTCCATTGTGTAAATGTACCAGAGCTTCTTGTTCCACTCATCTGCTGATGGGCACTTGGACTGTTTCCAGATCTGGGCTATTGTAAACAATGTTACAGTGAACATAGCGTACATATATTCTTTTGAATTAGTGTTTCTGGTTTCTTGAGGTTTATTCCCAAAAGTGGAATTGCTAGGTCAAAAGGCATTTCCACTGTTAATTTTTTGGGGTAACTCCATACTGTTTTCCACAGTGGTTGCACCAACCTGCATTCCCACCAACAGTGCATGAGGGTTCCCTTTTTTCTACATCCTCACCAACATTTGTTGTTTGTTGATTATTGATAACAGCCATTCTGACAGGTGTAAAGTGATGCCTCATTGTGATTTTAATTTGCATCTATCTCATGATGAGCACCGTTTCATATGTCTATTGGCCATCTGCATGTCCTCTTTGGAGAAGAGTCTATTCAGGTCCTTTGCTCATTGCTTAGTTAGAATGTGTGTGCGCGAGTGTGTGTGTGTGTGTGTGTGTGTGTGTGTGTGTGTGTGTGTGTGTTGAGCTTTATAAGTTCTTTATAACTTGTGGATATTAAGTCCGAATCAGATGTCTGGATGAATATGTTTTCCCATTTAGCGGGTTGTCTTTTCATTATCTTGATGGCTTCCCTTGCTGCGCAAAACTTTTTAGTTTGATGTAGTCCCCTTCGTTTATTTTTTTTTGTTTCCTTTGCCTGAGGCAATATATCATAAAAATATTGCTTTGATAATTGTCTGAGATTTTACTGCCTATGTTTTTCTCTAGAATTTTATGGTTTCCAGTCTAACATTTAAACATTTAATCCATTTTTAGTTTAATCTTGTGTGTGGTGCAAGAAAGTGGTCTAGTTTCATTTTTTGCATCTATCTGTCCAATTTTCCCAACACCAGTTATTGAATTTATCTTTACCCCATTGTATGGTTCTGCCCCCTTTGTCCAATACTAATTGACTATAAAGGCAAGGAATTATCTCTGGGTTCTCTATTCTGTTCCTTTGTTGTCCTGGCCAGTGTGTTTCCGTAGGTTGAAGTGGCATCCTGTACACCAAACAGTGGCAGGTTCAATTCCTGGTCAGGGCACATACCAAGGCAAGTTAAAAATTCTGTTCCCAGTTGATCAATGTTTCTCTCTCACATTGATGTTTCTTTCTCAAATCTCTCTCTCTCTCTCTCTCTCTCTCTCTCTCTCTCTCTCTCTCTCTCTCTCTCTCTTCCTCCTCCTCCTCCTCCCTTCTCCTCTCCTCTCCTCCTCCTTCTCTCCTTTTCTCTCTCTAAAACAAATTTAAAAAACAAACAACAACAACAACAACAACAAATCACATATTCTTGTGTGAGGAATCAAAACAAAATCCTTTTCCACCTGCCCTCTCAAAACTGTGATATCTAAATACAGTGGGTAAAAGGAGGTTGAGAATAACAACTTGCTAGGACTTTTAAGTACCTTGCCATGCTACAAAGGAGATTGCTTTGTATTTAAAGGCCTATTATCATATAGAAAGATGACAATCCATTAATATCCGGTAGATTCAATACTGAGTCTACATACATACAACACAAAGGGCCGTCCAACTCAATGCTAGCTACTTTAAAAGATATTATCTGTGTTTTATTGCAGATGGTGCTGATGGCATCTGCTAGACATTTAATGAGCACTTATTCTATGCCAGGCACTAGTGTTTAACATATGATATTATTTACTGTAACTGTTATAATTCTATGTTTAGGTAAAATCTTTAATTTGCTCAGCAGTACATTGTCTGTGACAGAGCTTGTTAGCTTAGAGCCACAAACACATTACATGCTCAATAAATATTTGCTAAACCAAATACTGAAGGAGCTGGGATTTTATCACCATTTTTTTATTCTTACACTGTACCTTTATAAAACATCCCAAGGAATACTTTCTAAGGGTACTACTGAAAAAGGTGAGCATAACAGCTTCAGGGCACATGGTTTACAAAGATTTGATTTTCTGTTGCAGATACGGCTGGGGTGCAAAGTCAGTCAGGATGAGGACTCACAGAAGCACTTGCTAATCTCACTGCTGCTCTGCCTCCATGTTGGAAGGGGTGGTATCTCCTGAAGACAACAGTGACTTGTGGAATCCTTGCATGATGATTGTGACCTGCTGAGACCTTTCAAGATGAGCTCTTCTTTTTTTACATCTATGATGTGATTACTTTTGATATGCAGAGAGTGATTAACAACAAGAACACCACTAGGTAGAAAATGGGCTCCGGTCACTCAGGTCACTTCTGTGACTTAATCCCATTAATAATCCAATTGTTTCATATTAACTTCTACTTTTAATGGGGAGGCAATTTGGGATTAAATGATGGAACTGGAAGTTGAGTCTAGTTCTATGTTCACTTTTATTTATTTATTTTTCCTCACCAGAGAATATTTTTCCATTAATTTTTAGAGAGAGAGAGGAAAAGACAGAAACATCGATGTGACAGAAACACATCAATTGGTTGCCTCCTTCACCAGGGCCTGGGCCAGGGAGAAGCCTTTAACTGAGGTAAATGCCTTTGACCAGAATCAAACCTGGGACCCTTCAGTCTACAGGTTGGTGCTCTATCCACTGAGCCAAATCAGCTAGGGCTCTATGTCCAGTCTCAAGTCCATGCTACTGAGAGAAACCCATTGGCTGAGGTGAAGGGGAGTAGATGGGTGTGCTTCCCCTTTGGACCTTTTACAGAATGTAAAAGCCTGTCCAGCCACATTGACAGCATAGAAGTGCCTCCATTTATGGCAAGGTTATGTCTCAATAAACCCATGGTAAACTGAAAATACTGTAAGTCAAAAATGCAATGAATACACTTAATCTAGCAAGCATCCTAGCTTACCCTACCCTACCTTAAACATGCTCAGAACACTAACAGCCTAACACTAACACTAACAGCCTATAGCTGGGCAAAATCATTCCGCTGCTGCTACCCAGCATCACAAGAGAGTGTCATACCACATGTTGCTAGGCCCGTAAATTACCAATTCCAAGTACAGTTTCTTTCACACCACGGTAAAAAAAAAAAAATCATAACGATGAACCACCGTAAATCAGGGACCATCTCTATATTCAGCCTTGCCCTTTTCTTGAACCAATCATAATTTGCATAGAAAGGCTGGGAACCAGGTGATTCCATTGTTCTTGATGCATTGGTCCCCTTGGACACTGGAACTTCTAGTTCAGCTCCCTGCCACGCAGAGTTTTCACCCTATGTGCACTCAGGCACGTCTCTCCTTCTGTTGCATGTCTCATCCAAACACCCAGAGTGCACGAGAGAGCTCGAGCATCAGAGGGGCCATGTGGGAAAGAGCGGGCACGCGTAGGCATTGGGTGCCACTCTTTCACCTGGTATTCAGGGCCAGTCATGGGAAGAACTTCATGGACAAGAAAGTCCCTTAAAATTTCAAGCCCAATTAAGAAAACATTAGCCTCCTCAGAACAAAAATCACTAGAGATATGCATTTTTTTCCCCATGGGTGTAAAGTCTGAAACATTTCAAGTTGCTGGTACATCATAGAGTGGCAGGCATGTACTCAGACTTTTAATTAATTAGCACTGGGTAAGATCCATGGCCAAATACATCTGAGAATTATTATTTGGATTATTATTTGTTCCTGTTATGTGCCTTTCGAAAAATTTGTAGTTTATATCTTAAGAATCTCTGATATCCAATCAAGATTCATTACTCAGAATCTATAAAGAAAATGTTTGATAAATTTGACCATAGAGGAATAAAATGAAAGCTAATATACAACTACTATAATTTATAAATTATGCTACAGTTTTACTCTAATAAGCTTATCTATTCTCATTGAATCCTATGAATTGGTTCTATTTTATTTAAATCCTCATACAAAGGTATGTTTTTATTGATTTTTGTTGTTCATCCTCACCCCAGGGTATTTTTTCCATTAATTTTTTTTTTTTTTAGAGAAAGAGTGGAAGGGATGAAGGAGGAGAGAGAAAGAAAAAGCTAGAGAGAGAGAGCGAGAGAGAGAGAGAGAGAGAGGAAGAGAGAGAGAGAGAGAGTGCCATATGAAAGAGAAATATCGATCAGTTGCCTCCTATAAGCATTAAGAGGACTGGGGATTAAACCTGCAAACTAGGTTTGTTCAAATCCTGACCAGGATTTGAACCATAACCTTTTGGTGTACGGGACAATGCTCCAATCAACTGAGCCACCTACTAGGGCTGAATTACTTCTTTTACTATACCCATTTTAAATATGAGAAAACTGAGGCACAGATAAGTTAAATAACTTGCCCAAGATTATAATGCTAGTAAAACAACAGGCTTCTAATTCAAATCTAGATGATCTGACTGGGAACACTATTTTATGTGTCAAATAGTTTTATGGCACAAAACAATCATATATAAACAAAATCTAATGACTGAACATAAGAGAAATTATAATCATAACACAATAGTAGATAAAAGGCTAATTTCATTATCCTAATATAACTTACACAAATCAATAAGAAAAAATATAAACAATCCAAGATAAAATGTGGACAAAAGATGTAAGCAGCTTTTCATTTACAGAATAATGGCCGATAAGCATATGAAAAGATCCACAAAAGGAATGTAAATTAGAACAGCAATAAAATAAAGATTTTTCTCCTATCAAAACAGTAAAAATAAAAGCTTAATAATTCCCAGTACCTTGGGGAGACAAGGCCTCTCATAATAGTTGATGAAAGTGTAAATTGGTGCAAAATTTCCAGAGACCAATTTGGCAATAATTTTTAATATAAAAATGCACATATCCTTTGACCCAGCAGCCAGGAATATGGTTTTTCAACCCCCTTTATTACAGCATCTGTGTAACAGCACGCACCTGCACACCATAACCTGGGAATAAGGAGGCTCCTGAAATTATTACAGAAATACAATGAAATATTATTATGCTGTCCAATTTAGCCACTATGTGAGAGCTCATCGATAAATAATTACATTTTTTAAAAAGCATAGAACTGAATAATTTCTCCCATATTGACGAATCTAAGAACTGGTTTAAAGGAAAAGGAAACCCCTGGGTCTGAGGGCACGTGAGAAGGTGAGGACCTCCTGCTCACATCCGTTCAGCTGGCACAGGGAGTGTGGCTCTGCTGGCTGTGACTGGAGTCCATCTGCCACCTGGGCTCACCATTCATGAGTAGGCATCACGGCAGTGCCCTTCCAAGTGGTCTTGGATGGACTCTAAATAAGGTGACTGTCTGTGTGACCAAGAGGATGTGGCCCGCTCAGTGGGGCTTCTGAGAACCGTATTTGCTCCCTGGCCCACTTGGTCTAAGACAGCCTTTCCACTGTCTTAGTTTCCTCGTAGTCCTAAACCCCACCTTTCTCATTTCCTCAGCTGGTTATGGTAGTGAAATTCCTTCTGCCTTCCTTCTGGGTCTGCCAGGTTTTACTGAAGGTGGTCACTGACAATGAATGGGGCATTCCTAACACCTGCCGGGGCCAGGCACATGTGTGAATTAAGATAGGCTAAGTTGGAAAGCGTTAAACTAAATATCCATCAACACAATACGGATGTATTTATTTTTATCGCCCTTGTCCAGTGGTTCTCAACCTTCTGGCCCTTTAAATACAGTTCCTCATGCTGTGACCCCCAACCATAAAATTATTTTCATTGCTACTTCATAACTATAATTTTGCTACTGTTATGAATTGTAATGTAAATATCTGATATGCAGGATGGTCTTAGGTGACCCCCGTGAAAGGGTCTTTCGACCCCCAATTGGGTCGCGACCCACAAGTTGAGAACCGCTGCCTTGTCCATGAGGTGGGGTAGGGGTGGGAGACTGGGCTCCACTCAGCCACTCAGCTCCCCTCTAATGAGACCCCACCATATCTTGGCTGCACTGCCGGAATCATGAAATCCTAGAGGTTCATGTGGGGAAGAGAATGTTACAGGCTCGTCACTTGCAGATACTTAAGCCTGAACTAACAACAGTGACTTCCACACCAGTCAGAACCAGTCACTGAGCCTGCGTTAAGTGCAGAGGGATGGGACACTGATTCCTCACGCCCTGGGAAGAGAACAGCACTGGATACGGTGAGCGAAGAGGTCTCTGTTGACTTTGGATTGGAATTAGAGGTGTGCCTGGGGACTGAGACAGGGTTTTCTCCACAGGATGGCCCCACGGAGGATGTTGGAGAGAGGAAACCCTTCCACAACCACCCAGCCAAGGGGGATGCCTGCACACCACAGTAGAGAGTAGTTGGATGGGTAAGTGTGGCCTCTAGTGTCGGACCTTGAATTCCAGCTCTTGTGGCAGCTGCGGGCACATCACACGCCTTCCTGTTCTTATCTGTACAGTGAGGGACATGAGATCAACCTCTGGGGATTGCGAGAGGGTATTAAATGCGAGTTGTATGAAATACACTGTAGTACATAGTAACCTTTATATAATAACTAGTTATAGTAGTAATTGTTATTAATTAATGAGCTAATTAATCTATGTAAAGATACTATATGGGCCCTGCTTAGAAGAGCAGTCATCTCTTTCTGCAAGGTGATAGCTGTCTTCAATCTGCAGAGCTGGCACGTCCACAGCACTCATGGCGGGGAGGATGCACGCTGCCCAGGTAAACCTGCATGCGGAGAGATGTTTGACCAAGACCCCAGGGCTGCACACCCTATATTTTACAAGGACATGTTGTGGCAGGAGAACAACTTCAATTTAAGGGAAGCTGGTGCTAAAACCTCCATCTATGTGGTCTTCCCCATCCCAGTTCTAAGACATAATAATATGGCCTCTTTGTACCCTGAGATCTGTGGCCCTGTTCTTGTATAAAAATAAATCTGACTTTATTATTTAGTAAATCAAAGTTCTGGTCTTCTATATGTACCTAGAAGGAGCCTGGAATGCAAGGTGTGCTTTTATTCAGGTGATTTGGTTTTAGTGACTACTTCTCCGGCTATGTATTCTTCTGAGAGTTGTGGGACTAACTACAAAGGCTTTTAAGGGACTGATGGGAGAAGAAAATGGAATTTCATTTGAAAATTTCATGGGATAAAGCTGATAATAGAGGAGAGGGTCACAGTGTAAGAAAAATGTAGTGAAATCCCACATTACCATAATACTTCATCATAAATGCAAGCTTCCAAACCATGTCTGGCTAAATTTTAGCTTTATTGACTTAACATTTTTACTGTGCAAGCATATCCCCAATACTATAAACAAATAGATTAAGGAAACATATTACTCCTTATAGAAATTTCATTAGTATCAGCTTTGATAACTCCATCTCAAAATGGCAAGGCTTTTTCTACTTGGAACAAAAATATGATACATACCCCATTATATAACTGTGTTATACTATAACTAGATTGGTTTTCTATGTGGCTTTTCTGAGCTGTGAGAAGATCTAAAAAGTCTTTTTAATTGACTCTGAAATGTATTTTCTGTAAAGAAAGGCAAATAAAACACCTTAATCTTTGGAGAGAAAACATAAATATTTTATTACTCATTGTGAGCTGGATATTTTAAAGAATAGAAGCACATTTACAGATGCTTATCTATTAGTGATCTTCCGAGGGAAAATGCAGGATAAAGAAGAGACATTGACTAATGCTGACAGTACTGATACCAAATAACTTCCAGAAGTGTCCCGTTCAGCCTGCCGGCGTTCCAGTCTGGCCTCTCGACTTTTTCCTGGAAAGAATTTGGTTAAGGTGGCTAAAAGGACTGATATGAAATGCCTTGAGGATAAATGTGATTGTAAAGCAAAAACGTATTTTGACATTTGGCAAAACAGCAAAAATAGCCATTTTCAATGATTTAGAACAGGGAGCAGCAGGTGGGAGCTGCAGGTGGCGTTGAACTGAGGGTTTTGGCCCAATCCCTGCAGGCCACCCAGAGGAGCCCCACCCATGCACAAATTCGTGCACCGGGGTCTCTAGTAGTGTGATAAAAGGGATGTTTAGAATCTCAATCTAATTCTGGAGATTGGGGTAGATTTTACAAGAGAACTGGTATTGCAGCCGAGGGATAAGTAGAATATTTACGGTGGAGTACTGAAGAAATTATTTCATGAAGAGATAATTAGGAAAGGCACAGAGAAACCCAATTAAATAGCAGATTGAAGAAATGCCTGCTCTCCAATGAGATTAGAATGCCATGTTGCATGTAGAACTGACCAGCATGGAGGTCAACCCCAGGGCTGTAAGTTGCAGACAACTCTTGCTGTTTTAGTTTACTCCAGCTCAGCGGGCTTTTGAGGCTGTGTGCAGGAAGCAATGGGAGCAAAATGAGTGAGGTGTTGGTTTCCCATAGTGAGTGCTCTTAAAGAATGAGGGAAAAGCGAAGCATATGAATGTCTAACCACTGTGCTATACATCTGAAACTAACAGAAAATAGTACTGGATAAAAATAAATAAAATAAACCTTGGCATAAATATTTTAAATAAAATAAAATATAATCTTGTCTTGTTCTTTCCATTTCCATCTCTCTCTCTCTCTCTCTCTCTCTCTCTCTCTCTCTCTCTCAAACACACACACACATACACACACACAACACAGAAAAAAGTAAAAGGTCTTCCCTTTTGTTTTTTAGTTTTTAATGGTTTCTTCTGGCTCCATTTCATTGTTCTTACCTGATGCTTGTCTCACTAACAGTACATATTCTTCCTTCTTTCTCACATCTGAAAAAGCATTCCTCCCTCTTACTTGCTGCTGCCTCAGCCTCATGGGCCCTCCCCCCAGCACTTTGACCATTCAGGCTTCAATTCAAATGGCATTCACTTGCTCATAGAGAAGCCGAAGCAGTGCTCGCCAGCCTCCTCCTCCTCCCTTCCCACAAGCCCTGTGGCAGTATTTACCCACAATGTTGCTTTACCCCTTTCATACACGGTTCACTGCGTGGCATGTAATCTTTTGGTTTGTGAGATTGTTTAGTTGTTTTCTTCACCAGCTATCATACAGACTCCCTGCAGGCGTGGTCTCAGCCTTGTTCACTATTGCTTGACTGAAGTGACACACACTCACAGTGGATGAATGAATGAATCAAAATCAGTTGACTTCAATTTCCTCAAACCATCTCCACTCCCTAATCAGAGAATTGATGCCCAGAGGGTCTCCTCTACCCCAGCACACCCCAAGGAAATAACAATAGATGGATTCGTAAATGTTCCCAAGTTTTCCATAATGCTCTAAACAAGTAATTTTGAAATAGAGCAGTAACTCGTTATCGGCATCTCTAAAGTCTATAACTGGTGCCCCACCTTAGCAGCTCTGCTGTTCAGTGGTTGCACTGTTTGAAAGCAAGGAGGACTAGGCTTGCCCCCAGGCCCATTTGCCCTGGGTCTCTGATCTTCTGATGAGTTCGAAATTGCCTTTGGGGTCCTTCTTTATTATTCTTGAAAGATGTACACTTTCACAGGCCAATAGCTCTGAGGCCCCATCCAGTACAACGCAAGAAGTCCAGCAATAGTTATTCCATCCCACCAATCCTGTCCGTTTAGTTCAAACTGGCAGTGCTCTGCTGGTTTGGTCACATCTCAATTCCTGGTTTCTGTTGAGATAGATGATTAAGTTTAAAGTCTAGCAAACGATTTTTCAATGATGATGTTTAACCCTTAATGTTTTCTTTACAAATTTTCTAAAATTTTCTGTTTTGGTTCTGGTTTGTTCGACATATTTTTCTTCAATTCATCTCTCTCCTTTTCCATTTTGCTATAAGGAGTCAGGAGAGTTAAAGCTAACTCATGTAATACGTTGCTTAAAAATCTCTGCAGCTAAATATTCAATTTGTCTGCTCACAAGTTCTACCTTCCACAAAACACCAGGCCAGGTTCAGCCATGTCCTTTACAACTTTCTAACAAGAATTGCCTTTCCTCCCATTTTCAGTAACATTTACTTTTGCTATATCACCGGATTTATGTCTGATGTCTATATTTTTAGCATGAGCCTCAAAATTCTTTCAGTGTCTACTCATTGTCCATTTCCAAAGCTATTTCCACATGTTCAGGCATCTGTTACAGTAGCACCCCCACTTCTCTGCACCAAAATCTGCCTTTATCAGCTGGCTGCCATAATTAAATAACATAGACTGGGTTACATACACAAAATTCTATTTTTTAGAGTTTTGAAGGCTGAGGAGTCCAAGATCCTGAATTGTAAATAATCACCTTCTCACTGTCTTCTCAGATGGCAGAGAAAGAGAGAGCAAACATCTTAGTGCCTTTTTTTATAAGGTCACTAATCCCATCAGTCAGGTACCTGCCCTCAATGCATCATCTAATTCCAATTATCTTCCAAGGCCCCATCTCCAAATGCCATCACATTGGGGGCAAGGCTTAAACATAAGAATTTATTGGGGGTGGACACAAACATTCAGTCTGTAGAATTTCTCAAACTCAATACATATTCTGCTCTTTGCCACTAAACACATTTTCATTTTTTTATTATTATACTCTGAATTAGACTATACACATCTTGTAACTGAAGAAAAATGCTGGCCTCAGATAGCCATAAATTCAAATTTCACTTTTGCCATTAACTGGTGTGAACTTTTTGGTGGGTTGCTTATGTTTATCAGTGTTCTTTTCTCTTGTAGAAAATGAAAGTGTTCTTAGTTACATCACAATGTTGTTTAAATAATTAAAAAGCAATATATCTCATCTGCACAGAGTGAATGATAAATTACATCTATATATAGCATTACTAATAATAGCACAACTCATGGTTGTATTGTCTCCCCTTTCAGAATAAAAATTACTTGAGATCAGACACTTTATATTTATCTACAAAGATGATAGTCATCCCAGCTAGCACTTAACAGTCACGCTCAGGAAATACTTGTGTATATTAAAGACCGTGGTAATTATGGAATATTGTGAGTCAGAGAAGGGCTTCATCTTTGCTCACATAGGTGTACATGGGACAGGACCATGGGCCATGGGAAAGGGCCCAAGGCAAGAGGAAGACTGGCTGAGTGAGGTCAGGAAGAAGCGTTAAGCAGTGGAATTAAAGGTCAGAAACAATAGAGGAAAATCAATCTTCATAATCAAGGAGCGAAAGGGAAGTGAAGTCCATGGGTGTGGTTGATGGGGTCGTCAAGGCAAGATGAGACTAAGAAAGGAAATTGATTCACACCAGTTATTTCCTAATTTCCTCTCCAGCTCACCATTCTTCTTCCTTCTCCGTCCACAGAGGCAGATTGTGCAGATGATATCTAAGTGTTCCTGTGGGTTCAGACTCCAGCCTCCCAGAAATAGATCAGAGAAGGAAGGCAAATGAGGTCAGGACATTTATTTCTCCCGCTTTCAGCGTTGAGGTTATTTTGGTCTGCCTGTGGCCAATATCATGGCTCTGTCAAGGCAGCTTCAACCACCCAACTATCCTTCCAGGCCCCAATAATTGTTCCCTCTCTGCTGTGTCTAGCCTTGAGTTACTGCACCGTGTGTGTGTGTGTGTGTGTGTGTGTGTGTGTGTGTGTGTGTATGGTTTACAGACATTCTATACCTATCTTTGTAAATTGATCCTTTGTAATTAACTCATCTTTAATAAGCTTAATTTGAGAGTCCCACTATTTCTGTCTGGGAATTCAATAGAAATGAGGTGAGGAAGTTCAAGGAGAAGGCTGGGAACAGAACATGAAGGCTGAGGCCCAAGTGGCTGGTCCTCCTACAAGTAAATGATTGATGGTCATAACAATGGTCATGAGTTTAAAAGGAGCCAACACTTAGATCAGAGATAGAGAAGACTCACTTGCATGTATCCCCAAGAGGAACTGAACCCTGAAGATTATTTAAAATCTTGTCAACATGTCATGGGCTGATCTAGGAATTTAATATGCATTACCTTACTTAAATTCCACAAAAACATCATAGGATGGTTTATTATTCTCATTGTAGAGATTAGGAAGACAGAGATCAGATCTTAACCTCCACTGCCTTCTATAAACCTGTTACATAGCAAAGCATGGCAAATGCTCAGCGACTGCTAGTAGATCTGAAGTAGATGTGAGTGGACCAGGTCCTCTTTCCATACACTCATGTCTCCAGTACCCTGGCTCACACCACTGCTATCACTGAGAATTTAGTCACTGATGAAACTTAGTCATTTATGAATGAGTCTAGATATGATATCAATGATGCATTTAAGACGCTTTATTTCTAGTATACTGAGTAAACTATACAAACTTTTCTAAGCTTTGTTTCCTCATCTGCCAAGTAGAAACAAAAAATACCTGCCACAACGGTATAGAAGCATAGGTGTGAACCTACAACAGAATCAAAGATTGGAAAGTGCTAGGAAACAGATAAGTTACCAATGGCTGTCAGACATGGTGCCTTAGCTCTACTGCGCTGTGGACTCTGCAGAAAGCAGGATGTAGGAGCAGCTCTGACGGGACTGTCCTTGGCTTGCAGCTTGGGAGGGCCCCTGACCCTCAGCATGTCTGTTCAAGCGTGGGTGTTGGCTGGGGTCAGTGCTAGAACTGAAGCTTTCACTGAGGACCCAGAGCCAGGCGCTGCTCATCTTCATGAGGCTGCCAGGAGAGATTTGGGGACTGGAGGGGTGGGGGTGGGGAGGAACATACTGACTTTGAGGTCAGACAATCTCTAGGTCAGGTTTCTAGAGCTACACAATCCAAGGCAAATCACCTACCACGTCTGATCATCAGATGCAAATAAAGTGAAACTAGCGGTCTCTAGTTTCAGTTCGGGTGGATTAAACAGGCAGAGACAATGCCTGCCCACGTGGTGTCTAGCACAAGCCAGCGCAGTTGAGGGCCTCTCTGTACTCCCCAGCAGCTCATTTCTCTAGTGATTCCAGAAACCTTTTCAAGCTTCATTCACCAGGGAGCAAGAGGCAGGGCACTGCCTCCTTTCTTCTCTTACTACAGAGGCACTGCTTAAAAGGACAACATTTTAAACATCCCTTTCCTTCGGATCTGACAGCAGAGGTGAAGTATGGCTTCAACTTCTGTAAGATCATTTTCTACTCACAATGATACATCCTTAAGAGACCAGTGTTTGAAACAGTCAAAACTTCACTTTGATTTGAAAAGTAGTAGTGGATAATGAGAAAGAGAAAGAGAAAGCAGTAACACTGGGTGGAAGAGAGTCCTTGCTCTGGGATATACAGAATCCAAACAAGAACAAATGGGCAGGGTAATGAAATCAAAGGCATCTTGGCCACATGCCTTTTAAGCAGTGGGAAGATATAATTTTAAAGGCCCAACCGAGGGAGCTGCTGAGATGTTCCTTACCAGACACTCCAAGTGGGCTACCATCCACACTATCCATCACCTTCTACCAGCATCCACACCTCAGTCAGCAGGGTGGCGTTTCATATACAATGAGAATGATGTTGGCCCCAGGAAATGATGCAATTTATTATTGGTGTCAAGCCACATGTGTTCAGCCAGTGCGTGACTAAAATTTGCCTATCACAATTGTTTCTATAAGAAAAGGGTTACTATTATCAAGTGTATTTTGAAAAAGAACTTCCTACTGCAAGGAACAGACTAGCCATAGGTCACCTTGACCTTTATAGAAGGAAATGTCTTTTCATAAAATGTGTTCCTGTCTTCTTTCCTATAATAATCATACTTAATTTTCTTTTATTTTTAAACAGGAAATTTTAATTTTTACTTTTTAAAGAAAATGTAGTTGTTTTTTAATTTTCAGAATATGAAAAGAAAATTCACCTAAGTCACTGAGGAATGAATTTAGGAGACCTTAGCTCCCCTATATTTATGTTTATTTGGTGTGTGACTTGAAGGCTCAGGAATCACCCAAGAGAGCAGCCCAGGCTGTGCACATAGAAACAGCCACTGGCAATGGGTGAAAGGGAACTGAGGCCAGGGATCCCCACTGACAATAGAACACTCATAGAAAGGGCCTGATTTGAGGGAGAAATTATCCAGATAAAAGGAAGAGTTCAGAATGATGCTCTAAATTCATAAACAGGACATAGGGTTTGAAAGGCCTTAGGTGGCTCTGGAAGAGAACTGTGGGAATTGCACCATCATCGTCCTACAGTCACTCTATTACCGGCCTATCTAAGTGCACTGGGGCCAAGAAACTGTGCACCTGGGACACCAAATAAAACTCCCCTTTCCTTCAACTTGCAGTGCATTAAATCTAAAGCCCCCATGTAAGGACATGCTTTTAACAGATGGGTAAGATTTTACCTTGACTTAAATAAGAAAGTCACTTCCAAAGGACTAGGAGAGCCTGGGCTTTAGTCTGAGTGAGGAAAGAGTAGCAGCTGGAGCGGGGACCCAAGTGGATGTTCCAGTGCCCTGAGCATAAGCAGCATGAGGCCTAGGGGGCAGTGCCCCAACCCTAACCCTCTCTGGACACAGCCACCCCCAAAACTTCAGGCTGACCTAGCTAGTTGATGATTATTCTCTATCAGAAACGGGTAAACATTTTAGTGAGGGCCTGATTCAAAGTATTTCCATCTTTGCAGGTGATACAGCCCATACAATTACCAAACTCCATCATTTTAGTGCAAACATAGCCATAGATCATACATAAATAACTGAGCATAGCTAAGTTGCAATGAAACCAAATTAACACTGAAATTTGACTACCATATAATTTTTGTGTTGTGAAATTATTCTTCTTTTGACTCCCCACCCCCCAACCATTCAAAGATGTAGAAATGATTATTAGCTTAAGGGCCTTACAAAGCCAGGCACGGGCTGAAGTTGACCCACCAGCTGTGTTTTGTGAAGTCTGCACTGTATTGTTCACAATCTCATTTGATGAAAAGCTTGGTAGAGAAGCGCCCAGAAGCAATCACACTGAGAACAGAGGCCTCTCAAGTTGTGTGTCCTCCTTTCATATTGTTGCTGTAGTTCCTGCTCAGACCTTTTGGCCTTGCTACCTCTGAGACTGTCACCACCTCATGAAGGGTCTTGGGTTTGATTCCAGTCAAGGGCACATGCCAAGGTTGTGGGCTTGATCCCCAGTGGAGGGTGTGCAGGAGGGAGTCGATCAATGATTCTCTCTCATCATTGATGTTTCTATCTCTCTCTTCATCTCCCTTCCTCTCTGAAATCAATAAAAATGTATTTTTAAAAAAGACATAAGTGTTGCCTCATTTTTTTCAGGATGATGATATAGCCCTCCCCAATAAGTCTTACTTGAAATAAAAATAAATAGAATAATTAATGAGGAAATGAATTAATTAAATAGTATAGCTAAATACCTCTCTGGTTTATAAATAAACTTTTTAGAAAATTACTGTCCTATACTTAAAAAATTGCAAAATATTTTTCATTTTCTCTTTCTTTCTCCTCATAATGAAACCATTTGTATGACATTACCACCTACAGAAAGAGAAAAGGGAAGCAGTTGCAAAAGTATATTTCCCTGACTTTTACTTTCACTTGTTTTCCAGGATTTTGCTCTATTCTGCATGTGGAGGATGCATCAAGTCTCTCCCTGGGAGTCCTAGAGCACTACCCGTGCCTAAATCCAGTCTGTAATCCCTGGAAGATCCAAAGAGTTCCACTCACAGTGCATCTTGCAAGACCTCTCATTCCGTGAGTGGCTTCTAGCCATTGTGCCATGTCTTCATTTCAACTCCCCTAAAATGTTTAGCCTCAGGGGATGCAATACATTGGAGAGGCATACTTAAAACCAAAGGGTGTGACATAGATCCTTCTTCTAAGGGAACACAAGAATTATGCCTACAGAGAAAAGTACCTTTACAAAAATAAACCAGAAGCGGTATCAAAATTTTTAATTTCATACTCTAAAGTTTCTGGGGCCAGATTCAGAGAAAAGGAAACTGTAAAACTTAAATGTCAGTATTTAAAATGTCATCACTCATCCTTCTTTATAATGCAGTGACCATTTCTCCAAATTGCTTTGCACAGGGTTCTTCAAAAAAACCTAAAAGTCAGCAACATCTCACATTTCTATTATCATCCTTCATTGAGATCTCCTAGAAAGATGGACCTCGAAGCTGGTTAATGAGAAAGAAAAGAGCCAATTAAAATATGTCTTCAGGTATTATCAGCTAATATTTTAATTTTTTATTTAAAATTAACTTTTATTTTTGCCTCAGCTAATATTTTAAATGATAATTTAGTACATAAATAGATTTATAGAACCACTTCATCACAGCATGCATGCTTATATCGTGTCAATTTTCAAGTTTGTTTTGAGGCTTAATGTCTGTTTAGCTCTAGATAGAGATTGCATAAGATTATAAAGCTGTGAATTATAGCTCTGCCATGCTGAGTAATACATTACCCAAGGAGCTGGTGCTGCATACATTGACAGATAAAGAGTCTCCTGATAATTTACTAGTACAAATGAAGAAAGCAATGATGATCAGATTTTCCTTCACATGAAAGTATTACATACACAATTGAGTGATTAAAATATTAACACTTAACAACTTTCTTCTACATGTTTATACATTAAGGCTTTTGTTTACAATTAAGAGAATGGTCAATTAGCAGAATTTTATATCATTAAGATGCTTATTGTTTAATTAACAAGAATTTTAAAGTTTAGTGGTTTCATTATTGATTCAGGTCACTGATATCATACTTGGGGTTGCTGGAAATTTTTTGGCCATTTTTTCATTGGTCACAAGTCACAAATAGTGGTATATTTAGTAATACAAAAGTAATAGGGCCAAAATGTTTTCTTCACACAATGCATGGTGTTATAATTTGGGAAGCAAAGTATTCAAACTAGATCTGGTACCTCATAGGCACAATAGCAAGGCAGCTTTTAGTAGAATTTGTTCCTGGAGAATACTCATGCATCTCAGTAACTGTATCCCATTGTCTCATTAAATGGCTAAAGATTCACATAATAATTAAAAACCTCTACTGGTTGGTGTCCCCATATCCTAGTTGCTGTGACTACTGTCACAATAGAATTCACAGCTCTCCCTTTCTCACCACCCTACCCTACACATGGGGTAAACCTCAGCCAGTGCATAACCTTGGGGTGCAAAACCTTGACCCCATTCCCTCAAGCTGGGACAATTCTGGCAGAACTTATATTTGAGAGCTCCCATATCTAACTGCATCTGCTTAACCATTGAAGACGAACTGATACCATTTTTACATTCTAAGGACCTATGGTCTATTGAAGGAATAAACATATGTCAGTGTGACTGGTGTTTTATGATAGAAACCATGAGTGTCTAAAGAGAGGTATTGTTGGGAGGATCAAATGCCAACAGAAAGGCTTTATAAAGGAGGGAATACTTGACTTATTTTTTGTTGGGGAGGGGATGGTGTATGTGTTTACCAAAGAAGAGAAGAAAAGAAGGAATGGGCATTCTAGACAGATAACAGGTAAGGTAAAGAGGGATGACACAGTCTATTTAATGGAGACAACAGAGCTTAGAACATGAGAAATAAAAGTCAGGAGAGAAGTGTCTAGACAGGGGTGGGCAAACTTTTTGACTCGAGGGCCACAATGGGCTCTTAAACTGGACTCAGAAGAAGGAGCTGTGGCTATGTTTCCCGACATTGCCATGTTAACACTGCTGATGATGAAGGAGCGGAGGGGAGAGCAAGAGAACCCTCCGCTCTTTCGGCTCCGCAGGCCAGATAGAACAGCCGAATGGGCCAGATCCGACCCGTGGGCCGTAGTCTGCCACGGCTGGTCTAGAAGGAAGTTTCCAGATAAAGGCACTGAGTGCTATTTTGGAGCTCAGATTTCATACCATATCAACAGCCAGACACTTAAGGTCTTTTCCCGGCAGACTACAGCCATTCTGGTTTCCTCATGTCTACTGAACTAGAGAGAGTGGGTTGGGGCATGGGTGTAAAGCAGGATTGTTAAAATAGTCAAGGAGCGAGGACACTTCATCTGTCACCATCTCCAGAAAGAAAGGAAATTAGGGGAGCAGAATTGTCAAGGTCCCCATTTGGGGTTGCAATTAGGTTTCCTATATAATAAAGTGGTAATATGAAAATTGACCCTCACACCATCACAAGATGGCCACCCCCACATCATCACAAGATGGCCACCCCCATGTTGTCACAAGATGGCTGGCAGGGAAGGGCAATTGGGGGCAACCAGACTGGCAGGGTAAGGCAGTTGGAGGGGTCCAGGCCTACAGGGGAGGGCATTTGGGGGCCATCGGGCTAGCAGGGGAGGGCAGTTGGGAGTGATCAGGCTGGCAGGGGAGCAGTTAGGTGTCAATCAGGCAGGCAGGGGAGTGGTTAGGGGGTGATCAGGCTGGCAGGCAGAAGCAGTTAGGGGCAATCAGGCAGGCAGGCAGGCAAGTGGTTAGGAGCCAGCAGTCCCAGATTGTGAGAGGGATGTCCCTGATTGGAGAGGGTGCAGGCTGGGCTGAGTTACACCCCCTCCAGTGCATGAATTGCATGCACTGGGCCTCTAGTCAAGGAATAATTGAGAAAAAAGAAAGAGCTCAGGTTCTCAGTGAGGATGACTTGTAGAGGCTTAATGAACTGCCATCATGATCACATGCTCTTGGAAAGCTCCTCTCCTGAAAGAAAACTGTTGCTTGCCTTCTGGGTAGTGAGCAGAACAGGCCTACCCAGGAGGCCCTAGGCCTCTCCCACTTCAGCAGGTTTCCCATGAAGTTGGTCACAGAATACAAATGTCTGTCTTTGTGTGTCTTCTCATTTTTTAATAATCTGGCAGTTTTAAAGCAGATTTTTCTACTCAGCCTTAATTATATGTACAAATATAAGAATGAGGTATTTCAAAAGTTGTATGATTTCATCTAAATACCATAGCATAATGCTTTTATGGCTTATAGAGTATGAAAGTATAGAGATAAAAGAAAAAATGTATTTGATATATATCAATGAGGAAAGTTGAAAATCGAATAGTTCACCCAATCCAAAATTCTGCCTTTAATATTTTTGAGGAAAATTTCTGTAGCATGTCGGGAGAGGAGGATAGGGTGACATAACTGCTCATCTATCATCATATGAAAATGTCAAAGATGTATGCAAACCTAAGCATGAACAGTTAATTTTAACAAGCAATTATTAAGCTTTTCTTAGTACCTACTACTCACTCTATATTCAACCTACCTTTTATGGTAATAAAGGGAAGGGAATACATATTATTAAGCACCTACTAAATGTCAGATATAATCATGGGCAGCTTTCCATGAGACACTTTGCTTAATGTGCGTGACAGCTCAATGTGCTCTAATCTTACAGGCAAGCAGGCAGAGGACCGCAGAGGGGAAACCCATGCCTCAGCATCCCAAAGGGAATTCCGAAAGGATTCCTCTCCGTGGCTGAGGCTCGTGTTCTTTTGTAATCTGCTGTCATAATATATTTCAAAATAAATGGAGCTACTGCTAAAATTCTGCAAATAAGACATACATTTTACTAAACACATTGTTTAGAAGTAGATAAAAATAATAAACTTTTGGCATTGTTTAAAGGAAGTCAGGAAATAAAGACTGCAAATACCAATTTCAGTTTTGCTTGCGGTGGGTGGGGCTGGACCACATTCTTTGAAAACAATATTTAAAAGTGATGTTCCGTTAGTTTAACTGTTGAGGTTTTATATCATCTTGAGGCTTCCCGTCCTGAAATGGCCAGTCTCTTCCCTTGTGGCTGCTGAATTTCCACGTGGGTTTCCTCCCAGTTCTGTGTTGGTCACCGTCTTCCTGAGAGACGCCGCACAGCTGGTGCCCACCTGTGTGAAGCCGTGGATGTGTCCCCGTGACTAAGAGTATCACACACCCACCTGCAGTGGGTTTCATGTCAAGTGGTCACTCCAAGGGGTTCCCCTTAATGACTGAAGAGTGTGAGGACAGCTTATTTCTTATTGTTGCCTTTTCTCTTTCTAATGAGGTTATTAAAGGGCAGAATTGTATCAGCCATGTTCTGCTCATTGCAATAAAGCTGAGAGCAATCAAATCAATTTTAAATGGTTAATTAGGGAAAACAATTCCTAATTCATAAATTCAAGGTAAATTTGAATAGGGGTAATGCGCTTCCATAATAAAGATAGTCCAACTGTTAACTTCACATCTTTTTATTTAATACTGTTTATAGATACTGCTCTAAGTGTTTTATGAATATTAACTCATTTAATGCTCCTCACAGCCTCATTGACATTGCACTCCTAAATTATTCTCCATTTTACACTTGGAAAAACTGAGCCATACAGTTTTAAGTGACTTGCCTAATATCACAGAGTCTGTAAAGGATAGAGCCCAGATTTAAAAGTAGGCATTTCACCTTGCCTCCCCCATTTTCTGCACCCTATCTCCAGCAGTGAACTTAGGAGTTTCATCCCTTCACCTTTATTTCCACCTGTGTTAGTTGGCAGTGCTAACAGGGGCAATCTACATTGGCAAGAGAGCATAAGAAGACTTACTTGTGTGCAGTTGACCTATGTATGGTAAAGAGTGCACAGTACAGATGACATTCTGCCAAAGATATGATGATGCCAGACACATAGGTGAGAGGGCTGGCAGAGCAATACAGAAGGGAAGTTAAGGAAGAAGACACCAATTTTAGTGTCCCTATTGGACAAACATGGTGCCAATTGAAAGGCCACTGGCTGTCAGCAATAAAAACTATTTCCATCATGGCCTGGGCCCCTTACCTGCTGCTTGCATTCTTTCTACTGTGAGCCAAAACATCTACAGCAGCGTATTGGTATCAGGGGGCCCTAAAAATGGAATTAGAAGGTCATTAGGGAAGTCAGAAATACACAGTGGCA
Source organism: Myotis nattereri (assembly GCF_964212035.1). Taxonomy (NCBI): domain Eukaryota; kingdom Metazoa; phylum Chordata; class Mammalia; order Chiroptera; family Vespertilionidae; genus Myotis; species Myotis nattereri. Next base: position 88,087,429 of record NC_138082.1, on the reverse strand, counting down.
CCCAGATGAGGTTTGAACTTTACACTTTCCTGGAACCTGCCCCCCGCCACCCTTGTTTCCTTGCCAACATGAACCAGAACCTTTTTTGAACTTGCCATCACACCATGTTAAGTAGACAACAGGAAAAGTGTCTGTTTTTTTCCAGATTATGGTTTTTACCTTTATGAATCCTGCCTTTTTGTTTTGTTTTCTTTTTCCAGAGCACAGTTGCTACCTAAATCTGCCTCTCTTGGATTGCATTTCTTTCGTTGACATAAATGCTTTTTTATTTTTTATTACAATCTAGTTTTTTTGGAGGGAAGTTGGTACTATAAAAGGGCATAGCAGCAAAGTTACATGAGGGACTTGGATACAACCCACCAAGTGACCGTACAAGGTAGATTTAGATTTCATGTCCATCCTCCAGGTGGGTCCACTGAGCTTTAGAGATATGATGTTCTAGCTTCAAGGCACATAACCTTTAAAATAACAGTGAAACCCCAATTTAAATGTAGAGCTTCTTTGTTAGAGATATCTCCTTATATGTTGTTTTGGAAAAGCCCAACCAGCCCTGAGAACGCAGTTCTGTAAGGGAGAATGTTTTCCCAATAAAGTCTGGTGATAGAGCACCTTTGTTGCTTTTCATGGCTCTTCTTTCATGTCCACACTCATAAAAGTAAAGACATCATATTTAAAGTTGATGCTTGGCCGGTTACCACCTTTCTTGTGCCTCTGTTTGGTCCTGAATTACCCTAAAGGGAGAGTGGGTCAAAGGAATAATTTCCCCCAAAGTCTTGTAATTTAATCAGAAGTGTAGTTTTGGGCAAACTTATTGTTTGATAAAATACTCCCTGTTTTTCATATATTTTCTTCCTTGGTATTGCTCTGTGCCCTAAGGCTAGACTATAAACTCTGCATCTACTTTAAGACCTTGGTTCCCCACTATATCAGTGATAGTAAAAAAAAAAAAAAATGAAAACTCATTATGAAGCTTAAAGTATGATTCTTTTATTATTCAAAAATTATGAGAGGTATTGCAAACAATTTCAATGAAGCATTTTCTTCTTATTGTCTAGAATGTGTAATTACGATGGACTTGAGTTATATAAAAGCTGGAATTTCATGGTTATTTTTAAGAGGAGATTACTCAGATTTGAATATTATAATAATGCATACAATTTAAAAGATCGACACACAATTTGGTCAAACATTTGTAATTCTGAACAGTAATGAAAGAAATAAAAAGGCAAATAAATGGCAGGGAAAATTGTATATGGATTTGTGTTTTAGTGCTTATATTAACCTTTGCTAGGTTTCCAGACATTTAAAAATATTAGTCTAGAATAGATAAACATATTGCCTATCTTGTCTTTCATTTTAAATGAATCCCTTTTCTCTTGTTCGCATTTCAATCCACTTTAAGGAGTCACAAATAAAATATATCATAAGGATCATAAAATGCAGACATTGGAATGAAAGAGCATCTTAACACCTGCATTTTATGAGGGTATAAAAAAGATATATAATACAGTTAAAAGAAAATTTGCTTTGCCTTTGTTTCCTCTGAGAAAGATTTAAAAGTGTTTGGTCCACTAGAGAGAAACATGTGAACTACTAATATGTTTAAAGATAAAAAGGGAAAATTAAAGAAAAGAAAGCCTGTTTCAGAGTAGGAACACTCATGTATATCTACTATAAATAGGAAATTTTAACAAAAGTCATTACAAATATACAACATGAAAATTAGTAAGATTGTGAATGGCAGTTTATTTGTGTATCTAAGAAACTGAAGTGGGCTGTGCATCCTATAGTATTTTGCCTGTTCCTCCCACTGGGAAGTTGTGCCTGGCTTTGTGCCTCTGAGTTACAACGGTAGTCCTAACCTGCTGGAAAAAGACACGGAGCCCTGAGTCATCTTTGGCATCCTGGAAGACTCCATACAAATGCAAATTTGTAGATCAAAGGCAGAAACAATAAATCCACATCTGTTACTGGCAGCCAGGGCATTAAATTTAAAGTAAAGAAAATGTTTCTAACAAAACAAAATTAGACAGCAACCTCAGGGGGGAAGATCCATTTGCCCTTGAAGGGTCTTAACTCACAGAATTGGGCTCCAGAACCCAAATACTTATGAACTTTTTAAGTAGAAGTTTCCCTTCAGGTATGTATTTGTACCTTGATTTCAAATGGTTCTGAAGCTGACTCAACTTTTTCCCAAGACGAGACAGGTGGAAATGAGCTGTCATTCTGACCTTCATTTGCTCCTGGAGGTGGTGCACTTGCTGCTGAAAGCCTTCAATGTTTCATGCTAAAAAGCTACTGGCAGAAATACTCTATCACTCTTTAACTGAGCACTTCAAAGTTTGACACTTAAAAATGTTCAACCAAAAGTTCTCTGATAGAATATTTCTTTTCTTGGGCAAAACAGAATTTTTATACTAACAAAATAAATTCAAGGACAAAATTTCAAAGCTACTGCATTTGGTCAGACTTTTCTTCCAAAGATGTCTTCATTGGCAGCCCTCAGGTATGCCAAGTACTACTGGTAACAAAGGGGATAGAGAAGAGTGGCAAGGGCTGGCCTAGATGATTTTTGTATTAGTCATAGCCATTTTTTAGAGCCAATCAGCCTGAGAGTCAATCCTTCCCATTGATGTACCAACAGCAATAAAGGCTCAATTACAACAGGAGGACACACACAACACACATAAGGGATACTCCTGGAATGGCCTGTTCATGTGACAATGGACACTGGTCCACTGGGTCCCACAGGATACCTACTAAATAAGGCCATTCTACCAAGACTGGTAGACCTAGCAAATACACCTACTACATAGACCCAAGCACAGGGAGCCTGTCAGAATGAGGAGACAAAGAAATATACCCTAATTAAAAAAACTCCAGAAAATGAACTAAATAAAATGGAGACAATTTACCAGATGCAGAGTTTAAAACACTAGTTGTAAGGTTGCCCGATAAACATAAGGAAATAGTAGATTAATTTAGTGAGTAATTTAACAAAGAGATGAAAACCATTAAAATAGAAATAGAAAACATAAAAAGAGCCAGTGAGAAATGAAGAATACAATAACTGAAATAAATCAACAGATTCGATAAAGCAGAGGAAGGAATCAATAATTTGAAAGACAAGGAAGTGGAAAACATCCAACCAGAATAACACAAAGAGAAAAGAATACAAAATGAGGATAGTTTAAGAGGTTGGGATAACATCAAGAATATCAACATTTGTATCATAAAGGTATGAGAAGGAGAAGAGAAAGAACAAGAAATTGAAAACCTATTTGAAGCGATGATGAAAATGTCCCCTAACCTAGCAAAGGAAATAAATGTTCAAGTCCAGGGAGTCCCAAACAAAATGAACCCAAAAAGACTCACATCTGGACATATCATACTTAAAATGCCAAAATTAAAAAACAAAGAGATAATCTTAAAAGTAGCAAAAGAAGAGCAAGTAGTTATCTACCAGGGAGCTCCTATAAGACTGTCAGCTAATTTATCAACAGAAATTTTAGAGGTCAGAAAAGATTGGATGAAATATTCAAAGCGAATAAAAGCAAGGACCTACAACCAAGATTACCCAGAAAGGCTATCATTTAGAACCACAGGACAGATTAAGAGCTTCTCACACAAGAAAAACATAAAGAGTTTATCACCATTAAATTAGTATTACAATAAATGATGAAAGGACTTCTTTAAAAAGAAGAAAAAAATAAAAAATATAAATAATCAAATGTCTACCAATAACAACTTTAAATGTAAATGGTTTAATACTATAATCAAAAGACATAGGATGGCTAAATGGATAAGAACACAAGATCTATGTATATGCTGCCCATAAGATACCCACTTTAGATCAAAAGACACACACAAACTGAAAGTAGAGGAGGGAAAAAAAATATGCATATGGAAACCAAAAATAAATCTAGAATAGCAACATATTTGTCAAACAAAATATATTTTAAAACAAAGGCTATAACAAGAGATAAAAAAGGACTAAACAATTCAACTTCTTGGTAGATATCTGAATAAAACTAAAACGCAAATTTGAAAAGACATATGCATCTATATGTGTGTTGTAGTGTTACTTACAATAGCCAAGATATGGAAGCAAACTAAGTGTCTATCAAAAAGTGAGTGAATAAAAAAGAATTGGAACATATATACAATAGAATATTTCTCAGTCTTATAAAAGGGTAAAATCTTGCCATTTGTAACAACATGGGTGGACCTAGAGGGTATTATGCTAAGTGAAATAAGTCAGACAGAGAAAGATAAATACTATACGATTTCACTTATATATGGAATCTAAAAATTGCAATAAATAAAACAGAAACAAGCTTATATCAGTCACTTTGGGGGTATGCACACCAGCAAAATTGGCAAATGTGACAAATCAGGACTTTTCATTGTCAGAGAGTTGATTTTTAAACATTTACCAGCACTCCACTCCTTACAACCCACATCCAACACACCAGTGTGTCATGCAAATACTTTCAAACATACTTTGAACTGTCCTCTTCACATCACCTAGCCCTTCTACAGAATGCAATCCTCTCCCACCTGGCCTAAGTGCAGTAGCTGCCTAACTAATCTTGTTTGACTTTGCTTTCCATCTCCAGAAGTTTCTTCCTTGGAACAGTGAGAGAGATCTGTGAGTCAGATCATGTCACACCCGTGTTCAGCACACACAACTGTTCCTCACCACACTAAGAATAGAGTTTAAAGCAGCACCACAAGCCCATAGGTGATAAGCCCTTACTTACATCTATGGTTTTTCTCTCCTTCCACTCTCTTTCTACTATGTTCAGATTCACTGGACTTTTGCTATTCCTTTAAGAGAGTCAATACATTAACATTCCAGGGCTTTTGAACTTATCTAGAATGACTTAATCCTAGTGTTTCTTATATAAATAGCAGTCATTCCTGTCTCTGCTTAGATGTCATATTATCATTGAAGTCTTTGACTACCACATATCAAATTGCATCCTTTTTTTTTACAGCCCTTGTCCATCAATATTGTTTTTGTAACTCTTTTAGTTACCTAACATTATATTACATACTAGAGGCCTGGTGCACAAAAATTTGTGCACTCGGGGGGAAGGGGGTCCCTCAGCCCGGCCTGTGCACTCTCGCAGTTTGGGACCCCTCGGGAGATAATAACGTGCTAGCATAGGCCCCCTCCTTGGTGGCAGAGGGCAGGCCCAATCCCTAGGTGCAGCCCCTGATTGGGCTCAGAGCAGGGATGATTGGAGAGTTGGGGCACCGCCCCCTGTCATGCACAGAGCAGGGCGGATCGGGAGGTTGTGATGCCACCCTCAGTCACGCTCGGGGTAGGGCCGATTGGGGGGTTGGGGCACCGCCCTCTGTCACACTCAAGGCAGGGTCGATGGGGAGGTTGTGGCGCCACCCCCTGTCATGCACAGAGCCGGGCCAATCAGGGGGTTGGGGCGCTGTCCCCTGTCACACACAGAGCAGGGCCCATCAGGGGGGTTGGGGTTCCGTACCCTGTCACACACAGAGCAGGGTCTATCAGGGGGTTGGGGAGCTCCCCCCTGTCACTCACAGAGTAGGGCTGATAGGGGAGTTGGGGCACCGCCCCCTGTCACACACAGAGCAGGGTGGATCAGGGGGTTGGGGCGCCACACCCTGTCACACTCAGGGCAGGGCCGATAGGGAGGTTATGGATCTACCCCATCACACACAGAGCAGGTCCTGTGAGGAGGTGGGGTGGGGGGGTTTGGGGCACCACAGCCTGTCACACACAGAGCCGCAGGGTGATCAGGGGGTTGGGGAGCTCCCCCCTATCAGGCACAGAGCAGGGCTGATCAGGGGGTTGGGGTGCCTTCCCCTGTCACGAGCAGAGCAGGGTGGATAGGGAGGTTGTGGCCCCACCCCCTGTCACACAAAGAGCCACAGGGCGATCAGGGGGTTTGGGCGCTGTCCCCTGTTACAGTGATCCCGGTGCCGGGAGGCCTCATGGTAGCGCTGATCCTGGTGCTGGGAGGCATATTACCCTTTTACTATATAGGATAGAGGCCTGGTGCACGGGTGGGGGCCAGCTGGTTTGCCCTGAAGGGTGTCCTGGATCAGGGTGGGGGACCCCACTGGGGTGCCTGGCCAGCCTGGATGAGGGAATATGGCTGTTTGCAGCTCGTCACACACCCTTCAGGGTGGGGGTCCCCACTGGGGTGCCTGGCCAGTCTGGGTGAGGGGCTGAGGGCTGTTTTCAGGCTGGCGGGTGACTGAAGCTCCCAACCGCTCTTGTTTTTTCTTTTTTTTTCTTTTTTATTCTGGGCTAGCTTTAGCTCTGAGGCTTGGCTCCAGCTCTGAGGCCTCGGCTGCTGAAAGCAGGTATCTGGTTTGTTTGGGTTCTATAATCAAAACACAGTTTCAACTCTAGCTCTGAGATCCCGGCTGGCTGAAAGCAGGTTTCTGGGGTTTTGTTTAGCTTCTATATTTGTAACAATGCTTCAAACTGCAAGCTCAGAGGCCGGCAGCGGCAGGCGGGAACGTTGGAGTCCTCTGTCACTGAAGCAAGCAAGTCTCATGTTCTCTTTAAGCTGCCTGGCTGCCAGCCACCATCTTGGCTGGCAGTTAATTTGCATATCGCCCTGATTAGCCAATGGGAAGGGTAGCAGAGGTACGGCTAATTACCATGTTTCTCTTTTATTAGATAGGATGATTTGCTTCTTTGTTTATTGTCTTTCATCCTTATTAGAATGTGAGAACAGAAACATTGTTTTCTGCTGTGCCTGGCATATTCAGGTGTTTCATAAAGATTTGTTGAAAGGATAAATTAACTATAATTGTTTCAGATGCTCTTTATAGTATCCCCTTAACACAGATGATACTAACACTTGCTAACTCACAATGAAGCTTAAAGAGTTCTATGACTACCTATTTAAGGAGCCAAGATTCATATGTAGATCTTTGTGACCCTAAGGTCCAAGGATTTTAAATACATTTATCATTTACTTCTGGGAATTCATCTCTCTATGATTTTGACTAGTGAGAAATACCAGTACTTCCCCAAGAGTCTTGGGTTGTACAAAGGATAACAGGGGACACATGAAAGTCTAATCATCAATTGGCTTGTCCATCACCACTAGTACAAAGATCCTTAAAGATAGAACTGGTATGCCATTGGCCATCTAATTCCAGCCTTAGGATAATGTTTAGCACACAGCAGTTAATTAACTGGATGATTATCCATTCATTAATCATGTCAAATACAGTAGGTCCTCAGGTTACATCGGAGATCCCTTCCTATGGTGCGACATAAGGAATTGCCGTTAAGTTGGAACCCACCTACATAAGCACCTACGTCACTCACACATAGAGCACATACAAAGCAGTAATGAAGTGAAACAGTAAAAAAAATATTAAAAGAAAGATAACAATTCCTGACCTTTGCTTGTGGTAAATAAATAATAAAAAACATAAAACACATATGTACATACGTAGAAATGATGGAACTTTTTTTTTTAATAAATAAATGGGAGATGGCAATGTAACCATGAAACGATGTAAGTCAAGTCTGACGTAACCCGAGGACTGTCTGTACTTGTAAAGTGAATACATGAAACACGTGAATAAATGGACACAGAACTGCCTTCTGAGAGGAAATGCAGTAAGTAGTAAAGAAAACACTGGAGCCCAGCTGGTGTGACTCGGTTGGTTGAGCATCATCCCATGCACCAGAAGTTGCCTGTTCTATTCCAGTCAGGGCACGTGTCCAAGTTTCAGGCTCCATCTCCAGTAGGGGGCAGTCAATGGATGTTTCTCTCTTATTGATGTTTCTATCTCTTCCTCTCCCTTCCTCTCTCACTTTAGTCAATACAAACATATTTTTAAAAAGGAAAACACTGCTAAATGCCATTACATGTAAGATAATTACACATAACAATACAGAATCTGAAATTTCAAGAATATGGTACTATAATTTACATACAGCAAAAATCTGTTCTGGTTATAAAATAAAGGTTTATTGCCCTACCTGGTTTAGCTCAGTGGATAGTATTGGCCTGCAGACTGAAGGGTCCCAGGTTTGATTCCAGGCAAGGGCACATGCCCGGGTTGTGGGCTCGAGCCCCAGTGGGGGATGTGCAGGAGGCAGCCAATCAATAATTCTTTCTCATCCTTGATGTTTCTATCTCTCTCTCTCCCTTTCCCTTCCTCTCTGAAATCAATAAAAATATTTAAAAAAATAAAATAAAATAAAATAAAGGTTTATTTATTTATTGTTAAATATTTGTAATTATTTTTAGAGAGAGTGGAAGGTAGAGGGAGAGAGAGAGAGAAAGATAAGGTTGATAGACCGGTGATCTAGAAGTATAGTAGAATTTAGAGGAACTGGGAGAGGAAGGGGGTGTACATTCCTGTAGAGAGGATAAGGACACATGGATTCATTGTGACTTTTGACAAACTGGAGATGAAAGACATGAACGGATTAATTCTGATTCTGTGTCAGTGTGTGTACATGTGTGTGTGTTTGGGGAAAAGCTATTGTGTGTTGAAGTCAGGTCAAAGTTTATCCTCTTGGTAGGAAACGTTTCTGGACAAAGGAAGTGAGGAGATGGAGTCCCACCAGAGGAATGGAGAATTCTGTTGGAGGTGGCACTGTACTTTAGTGTTCCTATGGCAGTAAAATAAGTCCCTCAGATATTACCAGCATGATACATTTGCACAGGAGCATGCACCAGTCTTTGAAAGAATCCTGATGTGGGTAGAAGATAAGAAAGGGCTTCTTTTATTTTAACGGATGATGATCGTCTCAGGCACAAATGTGTTTGTGATACATTAAGAAGGCATGGGGCACTCTCAACATGCCTTTCCCAGGTTTGGTTCTCCTTAAAGTAAAACACACACACACACACACACACACACACACACACACACACGAAAGGGAAATCTTATCGTTACCATCAGCTCATTAATATTCTTTTAATCTTCCATTTTGGCAGTTTAATTTAGTTGATGTTTCTCATTTACATAGAGAAAACATTCTTAATTGATTTAATTCCAGCTTCTGTCTTTCTAGCAAGCCTATTGTTATTTATTGACTTTTGCTGATATATGCAGCCCTCAGATTCCAGCTCTGAAAATCAAAGGTCTCCTTATCAGTGGTCTTCTTTTGGACTATATTATAACTGTTTTTTGTCTCTGCACTTTCTTACAGCAGACTAACATCCATTCTAGTCATTTATTCAAAATATCATTGAATACTTGTCAATATAATGGGTTTGTTTATCAGGAGACTATGATAATAAATACACAATACCAAGGGAGAGGAAACCTCCTATGGAGTGGTGAGGAGACACCTCTGATGAGGTGACATTTGGCTGAAGCCTGAAGAATGAAAACAGTCTTTTGTAGAAAAAAAGAGTAAATGGATTTCCAAGGGGTCGGAACCATGCATGTAAATGCCCTTGCCTGTGTGGGGCCTGTTGGCGCTCAGGGAGAACGGGCTGGAGAGCACTGGAGTGGTCGCAGGGCTCCTTGTATGCAGAACTTCAAAGGGCTTGACAAGAAGCAGGAATTTATTCAATATGCAAAGAAAGGAAATAAGGAAGTGTTAGGGAGGAATATAACCTGACCTTACCTATATGTGAGAACGTATGCTCAGAATGACAGCTTTCCCATCCAGCAGCCGTAGCTTCATGTGTTCACACGTGTGTTTAGAGTCAGAATGATCAAGTTGGAATCCCCAGTTCCAATACCTCCCTGTTACAATGCATTTAAGTTATTTTACTGTAGATGAGTTATCTGTGGAAGGGTAACCTTTGGTGTTGCTTAAATGACTGAGGGCATTGTGACGATCACAGCATGATACTGGCATAAAATAGACACTTAATATGTGAATTTCCTTTATTTTTCTAGAAGTTTACAATTTATATTAGCTAGTTCTAGCTTTGTAAGAATGGCTTGTAAATAATATACATAATTAAAGCTTAGGACATTTTATTTCATTTAGGGAGGAGAATAAAACAAAACTATCTAGTTTTGAACCACTAACATAATCAATATGTAAACCATCCCCATCACACCAAAGAAGTTACCTCATGCCCCTTTTTTTATTTACCCCCTTTCCAACACCAGAGGAGGGGCCAATGGCAGTGATATTTCTGTCTCTAGCATTTTGCCTTTACAAAAGTGTCATATCAATGGAATAATGGAATAGGCTGTCTTTTGTTGAGGTAGGAGACAAAATAATACATACGTAAATTATTGAAAGTATTAGGAGGTAGCATATGTGAAAAATAAAAATAAAAAAGCAGGATAAAGGGAATGGGGAGGAGTGGGGGCAGGGATGTACCATTCAAATAATAATAAGCTTTATGACTATCAATGTTTATTGAAGCCATATTTCACCTGGCCCACAAAGTGGAATTTTCTCACCCCTCCCTCCACTGTCATTACCTATGTCAAAATGATTATGATGAACCATTTCCCATTCTGGATAGAAGGCAAATTGGGATATCATTTAGTTCTCTGTAGGTAATGGCATCAACCTCATGCATCTCAGTACCTTGTGATTATCAGATGAGATGGTAAAACCAGGAAATAAAGCATCAGAGATGCTGTATACAGTTCAAATCATGGTGTACATCCTGCCCCACCCCGGGTTGTACAGTGCACATGCTGACTGATAGACAGATATCTTTCTTCTCACAAATGTACTGTTTTGTTTCACGTCTATTAATATTTTATAACATAATTGTACCCTGGTGTAGTAGCTTACTTAGTATGTATCATGACTTGGGAATAATTTTCTTAGTTTAGAACACTATTAGTTTCCAAATTTTCACTGTGATAAAGCACTTACACATAGTAGTTTGGATATATTTGTGTTTTTTTCCCTCAAGATAAGTTGCTAAAGGTGAAACTGTGGGTTCAGTTTAAATGCAGAGCTTTAATCTTTTGTGCAAATTGCCAATTGTCCACTAGAAAGCATGAATTTAGCTTCACCTCTCTAACCATGTATAAGAATGTTTATTTTTCTATATTCTTGCTAACAATTGTGTCATCTTTCTTTTTACTTTGTCCATTTGAAAGGTGCTACTTGGATCACATTAATGTTTTAATTTTCCCTATCATTGACTGTGAGGTTTACTGGGATTTGTGTCTCCTTTGAAAATTGCTCATTTTTATTTTGTTGATTTGCATTTTCTTTTTAAAAAAAAATTTATTTATTTTTGTAATTATAGTTGACATACAATGGGATATTAGTTGGGATATTAGTTTCATGGCACAACATACTTATTAGATATTTATACAGAGTTGGGCAAAAGTAGATTTACAGTTGTTCATATGGAAAATTGTGCCGCGCCAGCACTGCCAAGGGTTAACCTGACGAGGGGCGGTGAAGGATTGAAGAAAAGACAGACAAGAGAATACATTTGGGACTTGGTGGATCTCCCGTGCCTGGATGAGGACTCAAAAGACACAGCCTGCAAGCCAATGCTTTATTTTACAGCAGTCTGATTAAAACAAGGATAGATTAACATGTATACAAATGTTCTTGTTTTGGCAACACTTGTTGCACCTCCCACAGCCCAGTAGCTACTTAGGAAGGAATTAGGGAGGGCTACAAAGTCAGGCTTAATTATGGGAGGAGAGATCTGCCCTCCAGGCTAGAATTTGTTTGTGGCCCTGCCACAGCTCAGCATGAGGCTTGACCATAGAGTCACTCCCTACAGAAAATAATCCTATCTAATAATAGAGAAACATGGTACTTAACTGTAACTTCACTACCCTTCCCATTGGCTAATTAGCAAGATATGCAAATTACTTCCAGCCAAGATGGTGGTCGGCAGCAAGGCAGCTGAAGCGAACAGGAGGCTTACTTGCTCCAGTGATGAAGGAAGCCAAGGTTCCCTGACTGCCGCAGCCCAGCTCTGAGCTCCAGATGCAACAATGTTGCAATTATAGAACCTAAACAAGCTCCAGAAGCCTGCTTTCAGCCAGTGCGGCCTCAGAGCTTAGAGCGGCCAGTGATGGCAACAGAGTTTCAATTATAGAATCTAAACAAACCCAGATACCTGCTTTCAGCCGGCAATGGCCTCAGAACTGGAGCTGGCTCTCAGCTCTAATGACAGCTATAGAAGGTAAATAAATCCCAGAAAAAAAATAGGAAAAAGGAGAGGCTGGGAGCTTCAGTCACCCACCAGGCTGAAAACAGCCCTCAGCCCCTCACCCAGACTGGCCAGGCACCCCAGTGGGCAACCCCACCCTGAAGGGGGTGTAACCAGTTGCAAACAGCCATCATTCCATCATCCAGGCTGGCCAGGCACCCCAGTGGGGACCCCCAACATGAAGGGGGTGTGACCAGCTGCCAACAGCCATCATCCCCTCATGCAGGCTGGCCAGGTACCCAAGCAGGACCCCCACCCTGATCCGGGACACCCTTCAGGGCAAACCACCTGGCCCCCACCCATGCACCAGGCCTCTATCCTATATAGTAAATGGGTAATATGCAAACTGACCCTAACAGCAGAACGACTGGGAATGACTGATCACTATGACACACACTGACCACCAGGGGGCAGATGCTCAATGCAGAAGCTGCCCTCTGGTGGTCAGGGTGCTCTCACATGGGAGGAGCTCTGCTCAGCCACAAGCCAGGCTGATGGCTGCCAGTACAGCGGTGGTGGTGGGAGCCTCTCCTGCCTCCTCAGCAGTGCTAAGAATGTCCGACTGCAGTTTAGGCCTGCTCCCTGCTGGCAAGTGGACATCCCCTGAGGGCTGCCAGGCTGCCAGAGGGATGTCTGATTGCCCTCTTAAACCTAATCCCCTGGGAGAGGGCCTAAGCCAGCAGGTGGTCATCCCCTGAGGGGTCCCAGACTGTGAGAGGGCACAGGCCAGGCTGAGGGATCCCTCCTCCCCCCCGAGTGCACAAATTTTTGTCCACCGGGCCTCTAGTTTAATAATAAATAAATTTATACAAGAATAAACTTTTGCATACTCACAAGTATAAACCTACTTTGTCACATCCTGTATATCTTACAAAAAGATCACCCCAATAAGTCTATTACTTATCTGACACCATACATAGTTATTACAATAATTTTGATTAAAGTATATTCCTTATGCTGTACTTTACATCTCATGAGTGTTTTCACAACTGCCAATTTGTACTTTTTAATTACTTTTCCTTTTTCACCCATCCTTCCAACCCTCATTCCATCTGGTAAACATCAATTTGTTCTCTGTATTATATGTCTGTTTCTGTTATGTTTGTTTATTTTGTTTCTATAGATTTAGCATATAAGTGGAATCATATGGTATTTGTTTTTCTGTTCAACTTATTTTACTTAGCATAATACCCTCTAAATTTATCCATGTTTTCATAAATGGTAAGGTTTCATTATTTTTTATGTCTGCCTCTTCTTTATCCATTTATCTATTGATGGACACTTAGGTTATTTCCATACATTTGCTATTGTAAGTAAAGCTGCAAGGACATAGGAATGCATATATCTTTTCAAATTAGTGTTTTGGCTTTCTTTGGATAAATACCCAGAAGTGGATTTGCTGGATCATAAGGTAGTCCTATTTTTAATCTTTCAAGGAACTTTTATATTGTTTTCCATAGTGGCTGCACCAATTTACAATCCCACCACTATACTGTCTTCTGTCCAAATATTACATTTTATACATACTAGCGGCCCAGTGCACAAACATCTGTGCACTCGGGGGGGTCCCTCAGCCTGGCCTGTGCCCTCTCGCAGTCTGGGACCCCTCAGCGGATGACCACCTGCTGGTTTAGGCCCACTCACTGGGAGATTAGGCCTAAGCTGGCAGTCAGACAACCCTCTGACCAGGAGCCCTCAGAGAATGTTCACTTTCCAGCGGGAGCAGGCCTAAACTGCAGTCGGACATTCTTAGCACTGCTGAGGAGACAGGAGAGGCTCCCACCACCTCTGCTGTGCTGGCAGCTGGCAGCCAGGCTTGTGGCTGAGCAGAGCTCCCCCTGTGAGAGCACACTGACCACCAGGGGACATCTCCTGCATTGAGGATCTGACCCTGGTGGTCAGTGTGTGCCATAGTGACCAGTCATTCTTAGTCGTTCTGCTGTTAGGGTCAATTTGCATATTACCCTTTTATTATATAGGTGTGCCTGGCCAGCCTGGGTGAGGGGCTGATGGCTGTTTGCAGGCTGGCCACAACCCCCCAGCCATCCAAGCTCTCAGCAAGGCTGGCTGGAAGCAGGTATCTGGGATTTATAGGGTGTCCCAAAATCATGCAAGATTTGCAATTTAATTCAATTGCAAATTGTGCATGAATTTTAGAACACTATATATATATATATATATATATATATATATATATATAGTTGAAACTTGTTGCCTTTAGCAGATTCCTGCGGGAAGCTTGGCTTCCTTCATCGCCAGGGCAACCAAGCCTCCTGCTTGCTCCAGCTCCATGGCTGCCGGCTGCCATCTTGGTTGGTTTAATTTGCACATAGTTGCTCTGATTGACTGGTGGGCATGGCTTATGGCATAGCAAAGGTATAGTCAATTAGCATCTTTGTCTTTTATTAGTGTAGATACCATAATTCTATTAACCAATCAATAAACATTGAGGTTGTTTTTAATTTTTAGCTATTTTGAATAAAGCTGCTATAAACATCTGTTTATACATCTTTGTGGAGATATCTATTTTTTTTTTATTTCTGTTGGGTAAATTTCTAGTGGTATTGCTGAGTCTTATGGTGATGTTTAACTTTGTAAGAAATGGTCAAAATGCTTTCAAAAGTGATCAGACTATTTGGCATTCTCACCAGCAGTGTGTGAGTGGTTCCAGTATCTCTGCATGTTCAGTAGCACTTGGCATTGTTTTTGTTTGTTCATTTTTTATTTTAGTGACTCTAGGTTATTTATAATGTTAGTTCATTTATCCTTTTAATATGTAAGTAAATTCAGTTTTTGACTACTAAATTTAATTACTTGAGTCAAACTACCTAACATAATCTTCTTTTCTATTCATTCTTTCATTCATTCTTTTACTTTTACTCAGCATGCACCATGAGTTACTTAGAAGTTTACATTCTAAGAATAATATAATGTGACAACTACTAGAAAGAATCAATGACTTCATGAGAATACAGTAGTTGCTCAAAAGATATTTTCCTAATTTTAACTAAGCTAAATCTTAAAAGATGAAAGGGAGCTTGTCTGTGATGTAGGAATAGGAAGGCAATCCAGACAAGTTATGTAGTTATAATCTATTTGACACTTATAGCACAGAAATGTCCAATGGTATTACCATTTTTCAGGCTACATATAGTTAAGTTCAAAGTTGAAGAGTACATATATTGCTAACTGTTGACCTGGCTCTCTTTATCTGAAATGTTGGAGTCTGGAGCAGTTGAACATATCCTAAAAATGGAAATTATCCTTGCAGAATATCCTTCTAATACATATGTCCCTTTTCATATTTCAAAATATTTTCTTCAAAAAGGAGTAGTGGCAGTTGAAAGAAATGGGCATTATTCTAATTATCCTTACTTTCCAACTCTTTTTTTTTTTTCAAATATATTTTATTGATTTTTCACAGAGAGGAAGGGAGAGAGATAGAAAGTTAGAAACATCGATGAGAGAGAAACATCGATCAGCTGCCTCCCGCACATCTCCCACTGGGGATGTGCCCGCAACCCAGGTACATGCCCTTGACCGGAATCGAACCTGGGACCCTTCAGTCCTCAGGCCGACGCTCTATCCACTGAGCCAAACCGGTTTCGGCACTTTCCAACTCTTGACATCTGATGTGCTCCATCTATAATGGTAACAGAGACCTAAGTCACAGAGACAGACCAACATATTTCCTGTCCTACATGCTAGTTTTTTAACTATCCACCTGCAGTCTTATTAACTCACTAGTGACCCAGCGCATGAAATCGCATGAGACCCAGGACCCCGCCAGCACCGGCAGGGATGCAGCATCAAGCCCCGACCAGCACCACGTGGGACTCCCCCGAGTTCCACCCCATAGCCGGCACCGCAGGACTCCTTCGATGCACCTCCTGGTCAAGTCCCCCCTAGCGCCCCCAGGGATGCAGCATCAAGTCCCTGCCCACCCACACATGCCTGCCATGCATGCAGCCTCCTGCTGATCGGTCATTACGGTGTGATGGCATCATGACCATTTGCATATTAACCTTTTATTATATAGGATTTCAAGGTGTATTGACAATTTGAGCCTATGTCAATGTCTTCTCTGCTTGATAATATTTGAACCTTATAGTTATGACCTACTTTTTGAACCTTGTAGTTATGATCTATTTGACACCTATAGTTATGCAATTTAACATAATGGGGCATTATTTATATCTGGAAGTCCCTATCTCTCAATCATGAATACTGAGGAAACACGTCATTGTAGAGGAGTTCAGGTCACTCCTGGCTCAGAACCCTCAGTGACTTCCCATCTCACTTAGGAAAAGCCAACATCTTTTCAGCGGCCCAAGGACTCCCATGTTTTAGCCCTTCCTTTCTCCCTGTCCTCCTTCACCTTGTCTTTCGGTTCTCTCCTCCTCCCTCTAACCCTCACATCCTGGTCTCTTATTTTCCCTCTTCTTAAGATTTTGGAATTGGGTGTTCTAGCTATAATGCCTAGATACTTGTGTCTTTCAGATTTTTACCCAACTTTTACATTTTAGTGAGGCCAATCCTAAGCACTCTATTTAATTGCAATCTAAACTCTCTCATTCAGCTTAACCTGCTCCTATTTTTCACAGCACAGATCCACTATGACTTATTCTATAGATAATAATTTACTATTTGCTGTTTACTGTATGTCTCCCTTTACAAAACCATAACCTCCAGTAGGAGCAGGATTCTGTCTATTTTGTTCACTGCGGTAGTTTAATTAGGTTAATACATTTAATGATGTACATGTAATACTGAAACACTGACCATCACTTAATAGTTGATTAATAAATTTCAGTTGAAAGAATAAAAAAATAGAAAATAATGTCGTGACATTAAGTTATTAATGTGGAAAAAAATAAAAGGAAATAGTGCTCTGACCTCATGTCATTCCAAATGTTAACTGCCATTGCATTAAAGACTGAAATACAGAGAGCAAGACTTTAACAGATTTGAAAGAGGTTATAGAAAAGTAACTTTATTACTGTAAATGGATAGGATTTCCTAAACAAAGCAAAATTATACTAACATAGAATGTGAACTATGCAAAAGAAATAGGTTCCATTAAAATTTAAAAACATATTAAAGAATAAATAGAACAAAATTAAAATCCAAACCACAAAACAAGAAAAAAACTATAAATATATCCTGAAACAGGATTATTATTCAAAATATAAAAGGAATTCTTACAAATCTCTGAAAAAAAAAAAGAAACATAAAATTCAGGAAGCCATCAACAAGGATTTTACAGGAGATGATGTAGGAAGTCCCATAAAAGCATGTAAATAGGCTAAACCCAATTATAGTCTTAAAAATTCAAGTTAAAACAAATTTATATCAATTTAGATGCCAATCTGGCCAATAAGTAAATAAATATGTAAAATAATAAGTCAGTCTACAGTACATGTTGGCATAAATGCAGAACCAAGGAAATTCTCATAGAATGTTATTGGTGGTATACAGAATATGGACTTTTAAAAATATCTGTTACTTAATTATATAAAAAATAAAGGTTTAGAGTGATAAACAATGTACAATCAATTTTATTCTTAAAAGTATCAGGAAAAAAATAGCAATAATAGAAATCTCATTAACTCAAAATATCAGAAATTTTAATTTAATGGATACATCTGGCAATTTAACTTATTAACATTAAGAACTGTACTATTTTGGGTATGAATTAGGGTAGAGGAGAAAAGTTTATATTTTCTTTGTGTATTCTTGTTTCAATTGTTATATATATAGTTAACAGATTTTTTTCAAGAATCTCATAACCAGGGTTAGAACATGCAACCTGGTGATATGCCCTAACCAGGAATCAAACCCACCACCTTTTGGTAAAGAGGAGGGTGCTCCAACCAGCTGAGCAACACTGGCCAGGGCTATAGTTAATTGATTAATAAGACAAGAATATTACTAATAATTTTCAAAATATTTTATTTTTGTACTTAGACAATAAATTAAAACAATGGATTAATGTATAAAGAAACACAGATTTTTAAGAAAAATGCTTTGAAAATTTGTATATCAACTAGACAAAATCAGCATATAAACAAATGTGAAGTTGATTACATCTAATTACCTCATAATGAATCTAACATGTATTTAAAATGAAAGCATAAATAAAAGAGCCAAACCATTTAAAAATTGGGATTCACTAAATAATTCTTGCATTATATAAGAAATAATACTTGCAATTATATAATATTTAATTATAAGTTAAAACTGTAACAGCATACATATATCAACACCTTGTGATGTGCCCCAAACTGTACTCTAGTATAATCTATACCCTGAAACTCCCTTAGTGCTAAATAAAATACAATTTGAAATATTTGTGAACTGAGTATTGTAAATATAGCATTACCAAAATAACAACAATAGGTGAAAGCAATTAATACAGGTGAAAGAAACAATTGACATATTAGAAAAAAAGTAACACTGAAATTGAGAGAAACAAGATTATGAAATAGGTAAACACTTGCACTCACCACCTCCCACAACCACATTCAAAATTACAGCTAAAATGCAGAACAACCATCATTCAAACCACCTGAAATCTGGCTGAATGGAAGTCCTACAACCAGAGAAGTAAAGCAGAAAGCACAGAGACTGGTAGTAGGGTAGAGGTGCTGAACTGGCTGGTCTGACACCCATGTGTGGCATTGTTTTAATTGGGAGGGATATCACCAAGGCCTCCTGTGGGAAGCAAGGGGTCCCAGCCCCACACCTGTCCCCCAGTCCAAGGTTCCAGAGCTGGAAAGAGAAGTCCCTGTAACTTCTAGCTGTAAAAACCAGTGGGGATCGTGACTGAGGGATAAGGAGTCTACTGTACTCTCATCTGTTCCTCTTATAGGGTCTGCACACAAACTTATATGGTCTCACTTTCTGAGCTCCAGTGTTGGGCAGCAGCTTTGGGGGAATCCAGAGACATACCAGGAGGAACTGGACTATCTGACATTGGGATAGGAAGTCAGGAGTGGCTTTCTCCCAGTTAAGGGTGCTCACAGGAGTCATTATTCCTGTGGTGGGACCTCCCCCATCATAGAGCTGGCTGACAGTCACATCTTAGTTTCCATCAGTTTGGCCCTGGTGATTCCCTGAGACCCTACCCCATTCAATTTGCAGCCCCACCCAAGCTGTTTGCAGGTGCTTTTCCATATGATGGCCTGTCCTGGCTCAGGCTTCAGACTTTGCTAAAAATCTCTTAAACAAACAGCAGCTGGAGTCAGTGAGCCTGAAACTTATCAATAAGAGGCCCAAGATCCGACACTGACACCAGCCTGCCTTGCTTCATAGCTTGGCCTTGCCTAGGCATTTCATAGCCCAATACAAGTAGCAGTGACTTGCAGATCTCTTTGTAGCTCCTGCTAGGTGGCCCCAGGCAGTGGCTGCCTATGTACCTCAGAGAGCCAGTGCACCAGGTGGATAGCTGCAGACCCTACCAGATTATAACTCTATGAATTCACTAGCAACCCATTCAAGGGGCAGACTCGGTAAGCACCAAAGCCCCACTAAAGCAAGTTCTACTCCATAGGGGTGTTTCCTGCACAACAGCTCTTCCACTGTAGTCTCAGCTGGTCCTCACAACCAATTGGCCTGAAGGTCAATTCCTCCCAAGGATTAAAGACAAAGAGAGAATATTAAAAGCAGCAAGAAAAAAGCAGTAAGTTACCTACAAAGGAACACCCATACAACTGTCTGCTGATTTCTCAACAGAAACTTTGCAGGCCAGAGGGAGTGGCAAGAAATATTCAAAGTGATGAATAGCAAGGACCTACAGACAAAATTAATGTCCCTAGCAAAGTTCTCACTTAGAATTGAAGGTCAGATAAAGAACTTCACAGATAAGAAAAAAATAAAGGAGTTCATCACCTCTAAACCAGTATTACATGAAATGTTGAAGGGTATTTAATAAAAGCAAGAAGAAGAAAAAAAATGTCAAAAGTATGAGCAATAAAATAATAATAAATACATAAGGATCAACAATTAAATATACAAAATCAAAATAACTGAACAAGAAATGTAATGAACAAAATAAACTGGTGAATAAAATAGAACCATAGGCATGGAAACATGGAACAGACCGATGAATCTCAGAGGGAAGAGATTAATCAAAGGTCTTATATGCATATACATGCATTACTTATGGGTACAGACAATAATGTGGTGAAGGCTTGGGACAAGGCAGGAACCAGGTGGAGGGGAGCAATTGGGGGGAAAAGAGAGGCATCTGTAATACTTACAACAACAAATATTTTTTTAAAATAATAAAAACAAAATAGCACTGAAATTGATGAATAAATATAAGTGCACTTTGAAAATTCTCAAGAAAATAGACACACAAAAGATAGAATGAGTAGCAGAAAAGTTGAAAAAATACATAAAACAGAGATTAAGACAGAAAGAACAGACAAATAGATCGATGGAACAGAATAAAGGTGTAGAAACAGCCCTCAATAGTTAACTGATCTTTGACAAAGAAGTAAAGGCAATACAATGGAACAAAGATAGTCTCTTCAATGAAAGCTACTGAAACAACTGGGCATCCAAATGTTAAAAAAGAAAGAAAGAAAGAAAAATGAATCTAGAATCACAATTTACCATATTCACAAAAATAGCTCAAAGTGGATCTTAGACCTAAATGTAAAATGTAAGACAATAAAACAATAGAAGTCCTAAGAAATAAAAGAGGAGAAAGCATAGATGACTTTGGGTATGAGGATTCTTTTTTAAATAGAGTACCAACGATATAATCCATGAAAAAAATTGAAAGACAAAATAAAGAGAATTAGAATACAGCCACAAGCTTAGATACAATATTTGAAAAAGACACATCTGATAAAGTACTATTATCCAAAATATATGGAGAATCAACAATAAGAAAACAACAACCTATTAGAAAGTGGGCCAAAGACCTGAAAGGACACTTCATCAAAGATATATAGTTAGGAAAAAGATATGAAAAGATACTCCACATCATATGTAATTAGGAAATTACAAATTAAAATAATCATGAAATACTACCACACATCTATTAAAATCCAGAACATTGACAATTTCAAATGCTAACAAGGATGTGGGACAACCAGAATTATCATATATTTCTGGTTGGAATGCAATACTTTATATCCACTTTGAAAAATAGATTTGTAGTGGACTTTTATCCACAGGATCCAGTAATCCAAAGGTATTGAACATTTATGTCCACACAAAAACCTGCAACTGAATATCATAGCAGGTAGCTTTATTGATCATTGCTAATAGTTGGAAGCTGCCGAGATGCCCTTCAATAGGAAAGCAAAAAAATAAGCTGGCACATCCAGAAAATGGAATATTATACAGTACTAAAAAGAAATGAGCTATCAAGCCATTAAGAGACATGGAGAGACCTTATTGCTAGCTGAACGAAGCCAATATGGACAAGCTGCACACTGTACAACTCTAACTACATAATATTCTGAAAAAGACAACACTATGGAGACAAAAAAAGATCAGTGGTCACCACAGTTGGGGGAGCGCGAAAGGTATAAAAGCAGAGCACAGAGGACTTTTAGAACAGTGAAAATACTGTGTATGATCTATATATATAAAAGACTTAGTGACTGTTCGACTGGTAGCTATGATGCACACTGACCACCAGAGGGCAGATGCTTAACTCACAGGCATGAAAACATGGAACAGACTGATGAATCTCAGCAGTAAAGGGGAAGTGGGGAGGGCAGGAAGAGATTAACCAAATATCTTATATGCATATTAGAGGCCCAGGGCACAGATTCATGCATTGGTGGGGTCCCTTGGCCTTGCCTGGGGGAATCAGGCCCAAACTGGCAGTCCGACATCCCCCAAGAGGTCCCAGGTTGCAAGGGGGCACAGGCCAGGCCAGTGGACCCCACCGATGCACAAACCCATACATCGGGCCTTTAGTATTATCTATACTAATAAAAGGGTAATATGCTAATTAGACAAGATAGACCGGACATCTTCCGAACATCCTCCTGGACAAAGCCACACTGGCTGCGAGGGCCAAGGAGGGCCGGCAGCTGGCAGTGGCGGCAGCAGCGGGGTGATGGGAGCAGTGCCTTCCCCTGATGGTCCCAGTTGCCTCCTGCAAAGGGAGGCCAAAGTGCGACTTAGGCCCGCTCCCCGGGGAGCGGGCCTAAGCTGTCAATAGGACATCTCCTGAGGACTCCTGGACTGTGAGAGGGGGCAGGCTGGGCTGAGGGACCGCCCCCAGTGCACGAATTTTCATGCACCAGGTCTCTAGTAGTATTATAGTGATAGAAAATGTGTTTATATATTGGCTACATGCATAGAATGTACAACACCAAAAGTGATCTCTAAGGTAAACCACAGACCTTAGGTTTTTATGACATGTCAATATAGGTGAATCCTTTCCCCCAAAAATCTACAATTCTGGTGAGTGATGTTAATAATGAGGAAGACTATACGTGTGTGTATGTTTGTGTGTGTGTGTGCGTGTGTGTGTGTGTGTGTGTGTGTGTGTTTCAGGGAGGGGGTAGCAGGGGATATGTGGTAAATCTCTATACCTTCCTTTAAATTGGTTCTTAAGCTAAAATTGCTATAAAATATACTTTAAAAAAATAAACAAAACTAGAATTAATATACAATTAAATGACAGTAGATACAATAAAACAAAAATATTCAAGAGAAACTTGACATACTAATTAATGGTAAGACATTTTAGAATCTGTATAAAGAACTACTATATGAAAAATATAAAATAAAATATTTTCATTGAAAGAAGAGGTGAAAATTCTGAAAGAAATATAACAATTAATAAATTAGAAAAAACAAAAAAATTAAATACCAAGAAGCATTGACAATTGAGTTTTTATGAGTTTCAATCCAATATATTTTGTCTTAGTATTTAAGAGTTCCCAAACACAAAAGTTAGTTTCAAAATTTGAAGCTTAAACCATTCATCACAATCTTACCAAGATGTGAAAAAAGATTAAAGAAAATATTACACTATTTTATTTAATATTCAACAATCGTAAATAAAATATTACAAAATAAAATCCATTAATATATTAAAATAATATTCTCTTACCAAGTAATATTCATTCTGGAACAAATTATTCATTATCATGACACCTATCACTATCCTATCTAATATAAGAATAATATGCAAATTAACCATCACACCCTCACTCCATCACAAAGATGGCGGCAGCCTCGGAGCTGGAGTGAGCAGGAGGCTTGGTTGCCCCCGGTGATGGAGGAAGCCAAGCTTCCGCCCTGCCCTGGCCAGCCCTGAGCTCTGCTCAAGGCTACAAAGTTTCAATTATAGAAGATAAATAAATCCCAGATACCTGATTCCAGCCCATGGCCATTGCCAGCCTTAAAATGACCATCAGCCCCTCACCCAGTCTGACCACACCTCCACGGGGTGAGGTCCCCACAGGGGAGCTTGACCAGCCTGCAAGCACCCATCAACCCCTCACCCAGGCTGGCCAGGCACCCCAGTGGGACCCCCACCCTGATCTGGAAAACCCTTCAGGGCAAACCAGGTGGCCCCCACCCATGCACCAGGCATCTATCCTACCTAATAAAAGAGAAACATGGTAATTAGCCATAACTCCGCTACCCTGCCCATTGGCTAATCAAGGCGATATGCAAATTAACTGCCAGCCAAGATGGCGGCTGGCACCCAGGCAGCTTGAAGAGAACATGAGGCTTGCTTGCTTCAGTGATGGAGGACTCCAACGTTCCCTGCCTGCCGCTGCCGGCCTCTGAGCTTACAGTTTGAAACATTGTTACAAATATAGAAGCTAAACAAAACCCAAGAAACCTGCTTTCAGCCAGCCGGGATCTCAGAGCTGGAGCTGAAACAGTGTTTTGATTATAGAACCCAAACAAACCAGATACCTGCTTTCAGCAGCCGAGGCCTCAGAGCTGGAGCCAAGCCTCAGAGCTAAAGCTGGCCCAGAATAAAAAGAAAAAAAAAAAAAAAAGGAGCAGTTGGGAGCTTCAGTCACCCACCAGCCTGAAAACAGCCCTCAGCCCCTCACCCAGGCTGGCCAAGCACCCAAGCGGGACCCCCACCCTGATCCAGGACAACCTTCAGGGCAAAGCAGCTGGCCCCCACCCATTCACCAGGCCTCTATCCTATATAGTAAAAGGGTAATATGCCTCTCTGCACCGGGATCAGTGTGACAGGGGGCAGTGCCCAAACCCCCTGATCACCCTGCGGCTCTGTGTGTGACAGGGGGCAGGGCCACAACCTCCCTATCCACCCTGCTCTGTTCGTGACAGGGGAAGGCGCCCCAACCCCTGATCGGCCCTTCTCTGTGCCTGATAGGGGGGAGTTCCCCAACCCCCTGATCGCTCTGTGGCTCTGTGTGTGACAGGGTACAGTGCCCCAACCCCCTGATAGGCCCTGCTCTGTGTGTGACAGGGTGCGGCGCCCCAAACCCCCCCTACGGGCCCTGCTCTGTGTGTGATGGGGTAGAGCCATAACCTCCCCTTGGCCCTGCCCTGAGTTTGACAGCAGTGGTGCCCCAACCCCCTGATCAGCCTTGCTCTGTGGGTGATAAAGGGCGGCGCCCCAACACCCCCCCCCACGGGCCCTGCTCTGTGCGTGACAGTGGGGAGCTCCCCAACCCCCTGACCGACCCTGCTCTGTGCATGACAGGGTATGGAGCCCCAACCCCCCAATGGGCCCTGCTCTGTGAGTGACAGGGGGCAGTGCCCCAACCCCCTGATTGGCCCTGCTCTGTGTGTGACAGGGGGTGTTACTGCAACCTCCCCATCGACCCTGCCTTGAGTGTGACATGGGGCAGTGCCCCAACCCCCCAATCGGCCCTACCCTGAGTGTGACTGTGTGTGGCATCACAACCTCCCGATCCACCCTGCTCTGCGCATGACAGGGGGCACTGCCCCAACTCCCCAATCAGCCCTGCTCTGAGCCCGACCAGGGGCTGCACCTAGGGATTGGGCCTGCCCTCTGCCACCCGGGATTGCGCCTAAGCCAGCAGGTTGTTATCTCCCGAGGGGTCCCAGACTGCGAGAGGGCACAGGCCGGGCTGAGGGACACCCCCTCCTCCCCTAGTGCACAAATTTTTGTGCACCGGGCCTCAAGTCCTATATAATAAAAGGGTAATATGCAAATTGACCCTAACAGCAGAACAACTGGGAATGGCTGGACACTATGACACACACTGAGCACCAGGGGGCAGAAGCTCAATGCAGGAGCTGCCCCCTGGTGGTCAGTGTGTTCCCACAGGGGGAGCTCTGCTCAGCCACAAGCCAGGCTGCCAGCTGCCAGCACAGCAGTGGTGGCAGGAGCCTCTCCTGCCTCCTCAGCAGCACTAAGGTTGTCCGACTACAGATTAGGGCTGCTCCCCACTGGCAAGTGGACATCCCCTGAGGGCTCCCGGGCTGCCAGAGGGATGTCTGACTGACTGCTAGGCCTGATCCCCTGGAGAGCACTGGGCATCCCCCAAGGGGTCCCAGACTGCAAGAGGACACAGGCCAGGCTGAGGGACCCCCCTGAGTGCACAATTTTTGTGCACTGGGTCTCTCCTCTTACTAATAAAAGCCTAGGTGGCCCTCACACCGTCATACCGTGATGCCCTCATGCCATTACAAGAGGGCTACATGCACAGTGGGTGTGTGCATGTGGGCGAAGCTGGGCTTGATGCTGCATGCACGAGAGCGCTGAAGGGAAGTTGATTAGGAGGTGCATCGGGGGAGACCTGTAGGGTGCTGGCCCCGCTGGCTAAACATCAGGGCAAAGGGCACCACCCCCCACTCCACCTCCACCCAGGAAAAATGAGATTCAGCTCCAGTGTCGGGATAAACCTGGGGTAGTGGAAGCTGCCCACACTCCACGTCCACCCCCAGCCTTGACCTGGGGTATGAGCATGGCAGAAAACCTCCCTGGTCACTGCCTGGTACCAGACCCTCAGCTTCTCGCCACACAAGAGCAGTGATTTCATTTCCTGACAAGAGCAGTGACCTCATTTCCTGAGGATGGAACCCAACAGAACGTGGAACCCTGGTAGCCAGGCAGCCATGTTCTGAAACAGCTCCTATCTGGCTCATCTGATACAGACATTCCCACCAAGGCATCTTCTGCTGTTTGCCGCAGTCACGCTGCCATGATAGGCAAAGAGCCAGCCATGACAGCTTCTTCTACTGCTGCCACCTCTGGCTCCACACTCAGCCCTGAAGCCTCTGGCCCTTTTCATGGAGGAACCCAGAGGTAACCCTGGCAGACCCAGGGCGGTTTTCTTAGAACCAGGCCACCACTCTCATCCTCCTCACTAGCCCAGCGTCCCCTGGGGCTTCTGCCCTGAGGGGCTGTGGGACTCTGAGACTCAGGGGCATCCCCCAGCCCTGTGGAGCACTAGCTTTAATGCTGAGTCCCCATGGGTGCCATCACAGACTCTGACAGGAGGGAGGAGGGAGCGGATACCAGCACCCAGGACTTGGCAAATAGTGATATTAAAATATTTCTTCTAATTAATTCCCTTTCAATGTGCACAAATTCATGCACCAGGCCACTAGTCGTTTCTAATATCTTAAGGTCAACAAAGATGGAGCAGATGTATAATTCTCCTAAGAGACACTGTAAAAGCATAATGACATTCAATATCTAATTCTATTTTTTAAATTCAAAATAGTAATATGTTTTATAACATAATTTAGATAATAATTATCTAAGAAAATAATAGTAACAATAATAATACAGGATGAACATTAATTCAACTTAAATGTGCTAGCCAGCCCTATTATATAAGTAAAGTTAAACTAAAAAAATAACATAAACAAATAGAAGAAAATGGCATTATTTAAAGTAAATATAATTTCTCATTGAAATAAGCAGAAAATCAAATGCATAACTTATGCATAATTATTATTTTAGTAAGGAGATTAGTTTTAAAGAAAAGATATTAAAATCATTCTCTTCTTGACATATCCTTAATAAGTCAGTGGATAAAAAAATAATGGTAGATAAGAATAAAAAAAAAAGCAGAAACCGGTTTGGCTCAGTGGATAGAGTGTCGGCCTGCAGACTGAAGGGTCCTGGGTTCAATTCCAGTCAAGGGCATGTACCTGGGTTGTGGGCACATCCCCAGTAGGAGATGTGCAGGAGGCAGCTGATCGATGTTTCTCTTTCATCGATGTTTCTAACTCTCTATCTCTCTCCCTTCCTCTCTGTAAAAAATCAATAAAATATATTAAAAATATAATGGTAGAAATAGTTTTAATAATAACCAAATATAATATTATTCTTTATTAAAAATATGTGAGAATACCCTAGCTGGTTTGGCTAAGTGGAGCATAGACCTGCAGACTGAAGGGTCCTGGGTTCAATTCAAGTCAGGGCACTTGCCCAGATTACAAGCATGATCCCCAGTAGGGGGCATGCAAGAGGCAGCCAATCAATGATTCTATTCATTGATGTTTCTCTCTCTCTCTCTGTTTCTCTCTCTCTCTCTCTCTCTCTCTCTCTCTCTCTCTCTCTCTCTCTCTCTCTCCTTTCCTCTCTGAAATAAATAAAAATATATTTTAAAAAGGAGAAAGTAAAAAAATAAAATAAAAATAATAAAAAGGAGAAAGTGCTTTCTAAAATATATATGTATGTGCAAGACTTAGAGAGATTTACGTTTATTAGCTTGTCCTCTGAGCGCATTCTCTTGAGCCTGCAGCACTGAGGCCTCCTCTGGGGCTGTGAGAAAGCTCTAAGTGAGGGGGAGAGCTCCACGGGAGGAGGAAGCGAGAACTGAAATCTGCACATAAACTGATGGTATGTGCATCTGACCCGTGGACTGAGCATGCTGGGGACAGCAACAGAGAGTCTGGTGGACAATAGTAGCTGGAAAACTGAAAAGCATGCACAGCGGCTTTGACTGTCATCCACCAAACAGAAGATGATATTTATTGTTTGAATCCCACCAAGTTACAGGAGCAATTCATCCAGCTTCCTATCAAAACCCAGGAAACAGCCCTGATTGGTTTGGCTCAGCAGATAGAGCGTCAGTCTGTGGACTGAAGGGTCCCGGGTTCAATTCCAGCCAAGGGCATGTACGTTCGTTGTGGGCACATGCCCAGTGGAAGGTGTGCAGGAGGCAGCTGATCGATGTTTCTCTCTCATCAATGTTTCTAACTCTCTATCCCTCTTTCTTCCTCTCTCTGAAAAATCAATAAAACATATTTTAAAAAAAACAACCAGGAAACAACATACTTAATGAGCAAAGAATATATGCTACTAGAGGCCCGATGCACAAAATTCGTGCAGACTATGCCTTCCTTCCCCTAGCTGCTGGCCCCAGCTTCCCTCTGGCACCCAGGACCTGGGCTTCCCTCGCAGCCCCGGCTTCATCAGGAAGGACGTCTGGTCGAATAAGCATATTACACTTTTATTATTATAGATGCATATAGACTTTCCCAAAAGTACAATCTTCAACAGAGCTGCAGTAACAATATATGAAACCAAGCATACAGAAGTTCAAGGTTGTCTGCTAGTAATGTACTTGCTTATTTAAACAAAAGCAATATGATTCAAAGAACCAAAATAAGAAGCAGAAGCTCTATGATGTATATAAGATTCATCATAAAATCGAAACAATATACATGAGGAAAAAAAACATTAAAATATAAACCATAGTTAAGAGAAAAATAGGCACTAGAAATAGATACACAGTTCACACAGATGTCAAAATTATCAGACAAGTACTTTGAAGAACCTATTATAATTATGCTGAATAACATTAGAAAGATGGTAGAATGAATAAACAGATGTTAAGCAGCATCATCATAAAGCAAATGTAATAAAGATCAATTTTGAATTCTAAAATTAAGAATTAAAGTATCTGAAATAAAAGTTCAATGAATTGCTGTAACAGCACATGGATGGCAAAAAAATAAAAGATTCAAGGGACTCAAAGATAGAACAATAGATATAAGGAACCTGTTTCACAGAAATAAATAAGATGGAAAAATATGTTGACAGAGCTATAGTTACTTGTAGAATAATATGAAGTTGTATAAGATGTATGCAAACAAAGTTCCAAAAGGAGAGAGAAAGGATAGTGAAAAAGGCAGAAAAAAATATTTGAAAAACTTTGTTGAAACTTTCTCAAATTACATGAGGTAAGCAGTTAATACCTCTAAGAATTTCAACAAATCCTGAGCAGAAGAAGATCACTCTGAGACGTATCATAGTCAAGATGCTGACAAGTAGAGATAAAATATTGTTTGAAAAGCATCCTATATAATAAAAGCCTAATATGCTAAGTGTTTAGTCAACTGGTCAGCCATTCAACCAATCAAAGCGTAATATGCTAATAATGTGCTAAGGCCGCTCAACTGCTCGTTATGATGTGCACTAACCACCAGGGGGCAGATGCTCCAACTGGTAGGTTAGCTTGCTGCTGGGGTCCTGCCTACCGAGACTGGATGAGATGGGCCAGACACGCCCTGTAGCCCTCCCGCAGTTCCTTCCCGGCTGGCCAACCTCTCACGTCCCTCCCTCGCCCTGATTGTGCCTGGCCTGTGCCCTCTCACAATCTGGGACCCCTCAGGGGATGTTGGAGAGCCAGTTTTGGCCTGATCCTGCAGGCCAGGCCAAGGGACCCCATTGGTGTATGAATTCATGCACCGGGCCTCTAATATTATATACAAGGGAACAATGATAAGATTATGGTCAATTTAAAAAAAAATAGTTTTATTAATTTTTTAGCGAGAGAGGAAGGGAGAGGGAGAGAGAAAGAGAAACGTTGATCACTGTCTCCTGCACACCTCCCACCAGGGATCTAGCCTACCTGGTCATGCAGGTGGTCTGTGCAACCTTCTGGTGCACAGAAAGATGCCCAAACAATTGAGCCACACTGGCCAGGGCTGATGGTCGATTTTTAACAGGAACAATGGAGGCCAGAAAGTAATGAAAGGTCATTTTATTTATTTTTTATTTTTTTAAAATTTCTATTGAATTTATTGTTGTGGCATTGGTTAATAAAATTATATTTAAAGCAGTGGTTCTCAACCTGTGGGTCGTGACCCCTTTGGCGGTCAAACGACCCTTCCACAGGGGTCGCCTAAGACCATCCTGCATATCAGATATTTACATTATGATTCATAACAGTAGCAACATTACAGTTATGAAGTAGCAATGAAAATAATTTTATGGTTGGGTCACAACATGAGGAACTGTGTTTAAAGGGCCAGAAGGTTGAGAACCACTGGTTTAAAGGATACAATTCCATAACAAACCATCTGTACCATATATTGCATCATATGTTCACTCCAAGTCAAGTCTCCTTCTGTCATCTTTTATTCCCCTTTACCCTCTTCTACCTGCCCCATCCTCCTTTACCTCTGCTAATCATCATGCTATTGTCTGTATCTGTGAACATTTTTTTTCTTAATCCCTTTACCTTTTCACCAACCCCTTCCTCTCTGACAGCTGTCAATCTGTTCTCTGTATCTATGAGTCTATTTCTATTTTGTTTATTTTCATTAGATTCCACATATAAGTGAAATCACATGGTACTTGTCTTTCTCTGACTGGCTTATTTTACTTAGTATAATAATTTCCCTGTCCATTCATGCTGTCCCAAAAGGTAATATTTCCTTTTTTTTTTTTTCAGCTGAGTAGCATTCCATTGTATAAATGTACCACAGTTTTTTACCCACCCATCCACTCATGAACGTTTAGGCTGTTCCAAATCTTGGCCGGTGTAAATAATGCTGCAATGAACACAGGGTGAATGTTGTCTTTCAAATCAGTGTTTCAGGTTTCTTTGGATATATTCCCAGAAGTAGAATCACTGGGTCATAAGGCAGTTTCATTTTTTAATTTTTTGAGGAAACTCCATACTGCTTTCCTCAGAGGCTGCACCAGTCTGCATACCCACCAGCAGTGCAGGAGTATTCCCTGGTCTCCACTTCCTTGCTAACACTCTTTTCTTTATTCTTGATGCAGGTGTTTATCATTATAAAATTCTGTCTTAGAACTTGTTTTGCCTCATCCCATATTTTTTGGTATATTGTGTTTCCATTTTTGTTTGTTTCAATATTTTGTTTATTTTCCTTTTGATTTCTTCTTTGACCTATTGTTTGTTCAGAAACATATTGTTTAATTTCCACAGATTCATGAATTTTCCATCATCCTAATATTGATTTCTAGTTGCAAATCATGATGTTTTTGCAAAAATGATTTTAATCATCTTAAATTTGCAAAGATTTGTTTTATGACCTGCTTTATGATCTTCCCTTGAGAATATTTGTGTCCACTTGACAAAAGTATGTATCTGAGTCTATTGATGGAATATTCAGTATACGCTTATTAGGCACATTTCATTTTAAGTATGGTTCAAGTACAATGTTTCCTGCTTGACTTTTACTATATGGATGAATGATTCATTGTTGGAAGTGCGTTGGTGAAGTTTTAATATCTATCTTATCCTTCAGATCTGTTTGTTTTTATTTAATGTATTTAAATGTTCTGATGTTTATATATACATAACCACTTTCAGGTTACTAATGACTCATTTTTCCTTATTATTTTTACATAAGGTCATTATTTTCCCTCTGCTAGAAGTATGTTTACTCCTGCTCTTGTTTGCTTTCCACTTTCATGAGATATCTTTTTCTCTCCCCTCATTGGACACTAGTGAGTGTTTCCTTAAAAATGAAGTAATTCTCTTTTAGGAAGCTTTTAATTAGGTCTCATCTTATTCATCCAGCCACTCTGTCTTTTGACTGGAGAATTCAATTAATTTACATTCACAATAATAATGATATGTAAAGATTTACTAATGTCATCTTAAAAATTGTTTTCTGGCTTTGTGTGCTTTTGTTTTTTTGTTTGTTTGTTTGTTTTTTTGAATTCCCTCATTTTTGTTTCCTTCTGTTGCTGACCTCTTTCACTGATGATTTCCTGTGGTGGTATGCTCTAATTTCCTTCTCCATTAGGCTTTATAAAATACAAATCCGTGCACCAGTGGGGTCGCTCAGCCTGGCCTGTGTGCCCTCTCGAAATCCGAGACCCCTCGGAAGATGTCGGAGAGCCTGTTTTGGCCAGATCCCTGCAGGCCAGGCCGAGGGACCCCACCAATGCCTGGCCTCTAGTATGCATATAAGATCTTTGGTTAATCTCTTGCCCCACCCCCTTCCCTCTGAGATTCATCAGTCTGTTCCATGTTTCCATGCCTGTGTTTTGAGTGCCTGCCCACTGGTGGTTTTTGCATGTCATAGCTATCGGATGGTTGGCAGGTCAGCTGGTCGCTTAGGCTTTTATATACATAGACTAGGCGTTGACCCCCATCACCCTCCGATCGCCTGATCAGCCCCTTGCCCAGGCCTGACGCCTCCGCCAGAGGTGTCAGGCTTGGACAGGGGACCCCCATCTCCCCCCGATCACTGGCTCTGGCACCCGCCCAGGCCTGAGGCCTCTGGCCCAGGAATCATGCCTGGGCAGGGGACCCCCATCTCCCTCTGATCGCTTGCTCCACCCCCCGCCCAAGCCTGGGCAACGGGACCATCATATCCCCCCAATCCCCGGCTCCGCCCCCCACCCAGGCCTGATGCCTCGGCCAGAGGAGTTGACCCTCATCACCCTCTGATCACCAATCACCGGATCGGCCCCTTGACCAGGCCTGAGGCCTCCGGCAGAGGTGTCAGGCCTGGGCAGGGGACCCCCAGGTCCCCGCGGTTGCAGGCTCCACCCCTGCCCAGGCCTAATGCCTCTGGCCTAGGCGTCCGGCCCAGGCAGCGGGGACCTGCAGTGGCAGCGGGGGGCGCCGCGATCGTGGGCTTCGCTTTAGGCCCAGGCAAGGGACCCCTAGCTCCTGGGACTGCCAGCTTCGACCGTGCCCAGCTCCCATCGCTGGCTCCACCCCTACTTCCTGCTATCACTGGCCAGGGTGGCAAAGGTGCCTGATTCTCCGATCATGGCTGGGACCGCCTTTGCCCTGCCCCCCAGCTCTTAGCGCCCCCCTGGGTTTCTGATCACTGTCAGTGGCAGGGCGCTTCTTCCTGCTTTCCCTTCCGCCTCCCTGCATTGTGCCTACATATGCAAATTAGCCACCATCTTGTTGGCAGTTAACTGCCAATCTTAGTTGGCAGTTAATTTTCATATAGCCCTGATTAGCCAATGAAAAAGGTATCGCCGTATGCCAATTACCATTTTTCTCTTTTATTAGTGTAGATTTTATAAATGTAATAGTCCATTTTACTCTTATAACAACTTGATTTTGATTGTATATAAAAAAGCTACTTCTTTCCCTCTACCTTTTGTTTTTTATGTCAAATTTGCCTACTTTTATATTGTGTTTCTATTAACAAATTATTTTAACTATATTTACTTTTAGTACTCTTGTTTGTTAACTTTAATACTGGAGTTCAGTGGTTAACACTCTACCACATTATTTTATTAGAGTATTCTGAATATTACTATATGCTTATCTTTACCAATGTGATTTATATTTACAATTGTTCTCATATTTCTATTGGTATGTTTTCATTTCAGCTTGAATAACTCATTTTAGCATTATATAAGGCAGGTCTAGTGGTGGTGAACTCCTTCAGGTTTTTTGGTGGTTTTTTTTTGTTTGTTTGTTTTTGTTTTTGTCTGAGTTAGTCTTTATCTCAGCTTTATTTCTGAAGGACAGCTTTTCCAGTAAATATATTCTTGGTTGAAAATTGTTGTAGTTGTTATTGATTATTCTTTTGATCACTTTGAATATATCTTCCCACTGCATCCCATCCAATATGGTCTTTGCTGAGAAATGCACACTGGCTTTATGGGGGTATCCTTGCAAGTCATTTTTTTTTTTTTGCCTTACTGTTTAAGATTCTCTTTTTGACCTTGATTTATTATAATGTGTCTTGGATAGGACCTCTTTAAGTAGATGTTGTTTGGTGACCTGAGTTTTATAAACTTGACTATCCAAATTTCTTTTTTTTTTTAATATATTTTATTGATTTTTTACAGAGAGGAAGGGAGAGGGATAGAGGTTAGAAACATCGATGAGAGAGAAACATCGATCAGCTGCCTCCTGCACACCCCCCTCTGGGGATGTGCCCGCAACCAAGGTACATGCCCTTGACCGGAATCAAACCCGGAACCCTTCAGTCCGCAGGCCGACGCTCTATCCACTGAGCCAAACCGGTTTCAGTCCAAATTTCTTTTTAAATGAGATATTTTCAGACATTATGTATTTAAATAAGCTCATACACATTTTTTTTTAATTGTCCCATAGATCACATAGGCATTCTACACTTATTTTTATTTTTATTTGTGCTTCTCTGATTGGATATTTTTAATTGATTTGTCTTTAAGCTCAGTTACTCTTGGTTCTGCTCAGCCATCTTGTTAAAGCTCTGTGTTGAATTCTTCTGTTTACCCATTGTATTCTTTAGTTCCACAAAATACCTTTGTGTTTCTTATTCTATAGTTCAACATTCCTATGTGTTCTTTTTTTTTATGTTTTTCTATCTCTTTGTTGACTTTCTCATTTTGTTCTTGGATTGTTTACCTGATGTTTTAAAATTGATTATCTCTTAAACTTTTTGAGCACTTTGAGTATAATTATTTTTAATCTTTGTCAGCTAATGTATTTGGGCTAGCTACCAGAAGCTTACTCTATTTCTCTGGTGGACTCATGTTTTTCCAGTTATTTTTAATCTTATTACCTTTCAGTAGGTTTCTGTGCATTTGAAGAAGTAGTCATCTCTTCCAGGCTTTATGTAATGACTTTGATATGGTGAGAGTTTTACCTACCAGTGGGGCATGCTACTGCATGATCTGACCACAGGGCTAGTATTGCTGTACACTAAGTGTGTGTGTGAAGGTGGTGCACCAAATCCAGGGGGTGTGTGATGTTTCTTTAGTTCAGGCTTCTGGAGTTAGCAGCATTGACAACTGTGTCAATGGCAAGCAATGAAGGACATCCACGGTGGCTGTAAGGGCTGTTAGGTTCCATAGTGGCGCCTCTAGGTCCAATGTCTGCAGACCAGGGCTGGCATCTGTGGTGGGTGGAACCAGTAGAGTGCACACACCCAGCTGTGGGGGTTAGTTGCAGGTGTGTGTGCAGTGGCAGGGGCTGGTTGCAGACTCACATGTAGTGGTGGGGGTCCATGGTTGCTGGGTTTCATTTCAGGTGCACGGCACAGGATGCTGGTGTAGGGTTGTAGTTTGTGCAGGTGCACTGCTGGAGGAGTGAGCTACACTTGAGCAGAGTGGTTCATGTTAGTGAAAGAAGACAGGGCTTGATCCAAGGCCACAAACAGCTGTGAGGGCTCTGGCTGTTATATATGCTCTCCTGTGGCCACCCAGTCTTCCCTGAGCATGGACACAGCAGTGGGAGCTAGTGATGAGCAACAGGCCAGTGATGTGCAAGTGTGAAGCTGGGGGCCCAGCCCTAAGCACTCACAGAGTAGGGAGGGTCCGCTGTAGAGACCTGGGCTGGTGTCTGACACACACACAGCTTGCAGAGGCCTGGGCTGCCTGTCAGTCCTGCTCTTCCTTTCCTGGTGAAGGGAATGTTTTCTCACCGAGGAGTTTCCAAGTAACACTGAGCAGTGTCAGTTTGAGTGATGGGATGATGAAAATAAAATGACACCATTCATCCTTCCCTTTCAATGAGGTCATTACCAGGATTTTTGTTATGCCGTGTTGCTGAAGTTTCCTAAGTGGACTCCAGAGCTCTCTCAGGCTAATTTTGTTCATGTGTAGCTGTCTAATGTTGGGGGAGGGGAGGAATAAAGGCTAGGGTCTTCTTTGTTTAACAGAGTTATGTTAAACAGGTGATGTCATCTCTGTTTAACATTGGATAATGCTTGTCAATATTTAACAAAATGCCTGAGAAATGGAAAGTTATAAGAAATTCAGATGCTATTAGTATTTCCATTGCTAATGCTTTATCTCCTGATTTAGCGAAACATCCACAGACAATCTTCAAGGGATGTTCTCCCCGCACCCCATCAGAAATTAGGCCGTTTGAACCCCTGTGCTCTCTCTACAGGTAAACTACTAACTTCCCTCTATCACACCTGAACAGTCTAACTCGGAGTGTGTGTTTGATTCTGTTTTAGATATGTTATGATGTTAATATTTTGACCTAATAACCCAAGAACCAAAGTATTGTTTTATATGTATTAACTTCAAAACACTAGCAAACTGAATTAGAAACATATGGGTGAATATGTAAGCAGCATTTACTTAGTAAGAGGGAATCATGGCAATGATTCTGAACAGTCTGACTCCAGGTCTGACAGAGGGAAATTAGTAGTTTACCTGTAGCAACAGAACAGAGGTTAAAGCGCTTAATTTCTGATGGAAGGTGGGAAGGACATCTTTTGAAGATAATCTGTAGATGCTTTGCTAAATCGAGAGGTAAAGCATTAGCAATAGAAATGGCAATGTCTAAATTAACATAAAGTAATTACAATATTGCATGCAGGAATAGTATCATATTTGTTTCCACTATTATTAAAGGTAAATTGTGGTGAAACTTAGCTATGAAGATAAAAAGGTTGATAATATCTCCCAGAGGTGAAAAGCATGGAATAAATTAAATATATATTTTCATTTTGTACAGCAGTTGTTCTCAACCTTCTGGCCCTTTAAATACAGTTCCTCATGTTGTGACCTAACCATAAAGTTATTTTCGTTGCTACTTCATAACTGTAATGTTGCTACTGTTATGAATCATAATGTAAATATCTGATATGCAGGATGGTCTTAGGCGACCCCCGTGGAAAAGTCATTTGACCGTCAAAGGGGTCGAGACCCACAGGTTGAGAACTGCTGTATGTAAGGTGATATTTGAATGGAAAACATTGCCATAACCTGGAAGATTTGTTTATGAGAAAATTTATCTCTCCGGTATTCAAAATAAAGAATGTTTGGGATTTTTTCTTTAAAATATGAAAAACAATTCTTTTAGAAAAAAATCGATTTCACTTGAGTAGCAAATATTTTTGCTTTAGACTCTCTGAACAAGAATTTTTGGCTCTTAGCATATCTTTTGCTTCTTTGGATTTACAAATTATTGACGCAACGTATATTCTTCAGTGACCAGCTCTTGGCTAGCTTCCTCTTGTGCCTTGTTCCTTGTTAAAGGAAAGTGCTTTGCCTTCGTGATGCTCATAGTTGGCATGTGCAATGTCTGTCCACTTAACTTTGTATTCCTTGACCTTTGCTTATTTTACTTTTTCCTCCCCTCGTCCCTCCGCCCCCATTGAGATATGTGCAATTAAAATCTGATCCATGGAGCTCCCATTTGGGGAGCTTCTTCCCCATCACATAATCAGCTTCCTTTGTTTGGCCTTATCTTTCACTTACCTGTCCTTTGGACCTATTCCACCTGGAATCCATCAGCCACCCAGAGTCTGCATATTTTAATAGTGTTCAATGAATCTCCATCCATTATGCATGAGCTTTCTTTTTATCTGCTTTATTTTATTATGCTTATGATGTGCTACTACTGCTTTGTAGAACGCATGTTTGATCTCCTCTCCCAGTAGTTGTCGATCAAATGCGTTGTCTGTCACTGAACATTCAGGCCATGTGTTTATGCCAAGTGATTTCCATTTAGAATAAAAGTGAACAGAAAGCCTGTTTGAAACAAGTTTATCTTAAGGAAAATAAACTGAGGTCACTGTTTTTTATAGTTAAAGAGAAAGTTGATCATCTAGTAGGCATTTTGTCACTAGTAACTGAAGCTGTGTCTATAATTGACTGTTTTCTTTCATCCCCTTTGAAGAAATGGCATAGTATGTATGTAAAATCTTCAAGTTATTAAGAGATAAGTTCTTCCTCGATATAAACTAGAGCAGCCGAAACCTGTTTGGCTCAGTGGATAGAGCGTCAGCCTGTGGACTGAAAGGTCCCAGGTTCAATTCCGGTCAAGGGCATGTACCTGGGTTGCGGGCATATCCCCAGTAGGAGAGGTGCAGGAGGCAGCTGATCGATGTTTCTCTCTCATCGATGTTTCTCTCTATCTCTCTCCCTTCCTCTCTGTAGAAAATCAATAAAATATATATATATATAAAAACTAGAGCATATGTCATATTCAATCTCATCTTGTTAGTTTACAAGTCCCATGCATTTGTCCAGTTCATGAGAATTATGCATCGCTGAAATCAAATATAAATACATGTTTAAATGCTTGCCTTAAAAGCAAGTATGTTGCAGGTAGCTCAGTTGGTTAGAGTGTCATCCTGGTATGCCAAAGTTTCATGTTTGATCACCAATCAGGGCACATACAAGAATCAAGCAATGAATGCATCAATAAGTGGAACAACAAATTGAAGTCTCTCTCTCACTCACTCTCTCTCATCAATCAATAAAAAAATTAAAAATAGCAAGAATGTTCTGTATGAATATAAGAAACCCTGGACTTCTGGACATGTAAGGACCATTATTTCAAAGAAACACTCTTGCTGTCCACTAATCACCTTTATTTTGTACTAGAAGCTCAGTGCATGAAAATTCATGCACTTGGGGGGTGTCCCTCAGCCTGGCCTGTCCCTTCTCACAGTCCGGGAGCCCTCAGGGGACATCCTACTGACAGCCTCCCTCTGCAGGAGGCGACTAGGCCAATCATGGAAAGGCACTGCCCCCATCACCCCTCTACTGCTGCCACTGCCAGCTGCTGCAGCTGCTGGCCCTCAGCCCTCACTTCTTAGTGGTGGTCTCGCCCCCCACCCACCGGTGGGTGGGGGGTGATCGGGAGCCAGGCCATTTGGGGGTGGGGCTGTGGGAGGTTGAGGCACAGCAGGTCGCACCCCATCCAGCCTCTGCAGAGGAGTAGCACCAGGACCAGGCCAGCACTGCTGCCTCTCTGGAAGGAGCATCACTGGGACCTGGACCATGCAGCCCCCTCTCCCGCTGCTTCTGTGGAGGGCACCCCGGCGCTGGACCAGCCCATGCTGAGGCCTCTCCCACGCCACCTCCGCTCCCACTCTGGTGGCAGCACCTCTCCCACTCCACCAGCCCTGAAGACTCTGTTACTTTGTCCAGAAGGATGTCCCATCTAATTAGCATATTATCCTTTTTTTAGTATAGATTACTTTAGTCAGTTAAAGAGAAAAGAACATACCTAATCTAAAACAAACAAACAAAAAACTGGCCCTGAGAGGGATCCTAGGGGGACTTACTGGAGAAAGGGGCAAAAATAATAGCAATTAACAGCAATATTGATTGGTTTATTGTCCAATAAGTATCCAATTCTCTACATGAGTATTTTATTTATTTTTAAATATATTGTTATTAATTTCAGAAAGGAAGGAAGAAGGAGAAAGAGATAGGAACATTAATGATAAGAGAGAATCATTGATCGGCTGTCTTCACCACACTATTATCTATGTCCATGAGTTAAGCATATATGTACTTTGGCTAATATCCTCACCTCCTTTTTCCAGTCCCCCAGCACCTCTCTTTGTCATTCTGTTCCATGTATCCATGCCTCTGTTCTATTTTGTACGTCAGTTTATTTTGTTCATTAGAATCCGCATAGTAGTGAGATCATATACTATTTGTCTGTCTCTGACAGGCTTATTTTGCTTAGCATAATAATCTCCAGGTCCATCCATGCTGTTGCAAAGGGTAAGAGTCCCTTATTTTTTACAGCTGCATAGTATTCCATTGTGTAAATGTACCAAAGCTCTTTTGTCCACTCATCTATTAATGGACACTTAGTCTGTTTACAGATCTTGCCTATTGTAAATAATGCTACAATGAAATACGGGTGCATATATTCTGTCTGATTGGTGCTTCTAGATTCTTAGGATATATTCCCAAAAGTGGGATTGCTGGGTCATAAGGCAGTTCCATTTTTAATTTTTAAGAAAACTCTATCCTGTTTTCCACAATGGCTGCACCATTCTGCATTCCCACCAGCAGTGTACTAAGGTTCCCTTTTCTCCACACCCTTGGCAGTACTTGCTGTTTGTTGATTGATTGATGGTAGCCATTATAGCAGGTGTGAGGTGATACCTCATTGCATTTTTAATATGCATCTCTCTGATCATTAGTGACATTGAGAATTTCTTCATATGTCTGTTGGACATCTGTATGTTCTCTTTGGTGAAGTGTCTATTTAGGTCCTTTTCCCATTTTATAATTGAATTGTTTGTCTTCTTGTTGAGTTGTGTAAGTTCTTTATATATTTTGGAAATGGGCCTATTATCAGATGTAGCTTTGGAAAATATGTGCTCCCATAAAGTGTTTTTTGTTTTTTGTGTTTTTTTTTTTTTTATTTTGATGCTGATTTCTTTTGCTGTGCAGAAGCTTTTCAGTTTAATGTAGTCCCTTTTGTTTATTTTTTAAATCTTTCTTAAAATTGATGTTAGAGAGAAAGGAAGGGGGAGAGATTGATAGATAGATAGATAGATAGATAGATAGATGATAGGTAGATATTGGTTGTTCCAATTATTTATGCATTCATTGATTGTTTCTTGTATGTGCCCTGATGGAGGATTGACCCAGAACCTTGGTGTATCAGATGATGTTCTAACTAACTGAGCTATCAGGCCAGGACTTGCCATTTTTTAATTTTTTTTAAAATTTATCCCTTGCCTTCTCACTATTCCAAAAAAATCCAAGAGAAAGGAACACTTCCAATCTCTTTTTACAAGGCCAACATTATTCTAATTCCAGAGCCAGATAAGGATTATATAAGGAGATATATTGGCAAAAAATATTGCTAGACAGTTGTCTGAGATTTTACTGTTTATGCTTTCTTCTAGGATTTTTTATGGTTTCTCAACTTACATTTAAGTCTTTTATCCATTTTGAGTTTATTTTTGTGTATGGTGTAAGTTGGTGGTCTAGTTTCATTATTTTGCATGTACCTGCCCAATTATCCCAGCACCATTTTTTGAAGAGACTGTCTTAACTCCATTATACTCTCTTGCCTCCTTTGTCAAATATTAACTGACCAAAAAGGAGTAGGTTGATATCTGGGATCTCTTTTCTGTTCCAGTGGTCTATATGCCTGTTCCTGTGCCAGTACTAGGCTATTAAAAAAAAAGGCATATATTTTTATTGATTTCAGAGAGGAAGGGAGAAGGAGATAGAAACATCAATAATAAGAATCATTGATCGGCTCTCTCCTACACGCACCCTACTGGGGATTCATCTTGCAACCCAGGCATGTGCCCTGACAGGGAATCGAACCCTGGTTTCCTGGTTCATAGGTCAATACACAACCACTGAGCCATGTCGGCTGGGCCAGTATCAGGCTGTTTTGATTACAATACTTTGCAGTATAGTTTGATATCTGGTGGTGTGATTGCTTCACCTTTTTCTTCTTTCTCAAGAATTCTGAGGCTATTCAATATCTTTCTGGTTCCATATAAATTTTTGGAATATTTGTTCTAGGTCTATGAAATATGCCATTAGTATTTTAATAGGAATTGAATTGAATCAATTGATTTTTTAAGTTAGTATCCTCATTTTAATCATGTCAATTACTACTACCATGAACATGCTTCCACTTGTTTGTATTTTCCTCTATTTCTTCCTTCAGTGTCCTATAGTTTTCTGAAGTTTACCATCTTGGTTAAGTTTTTCCCAGTTTTGCTGGAATGGAAAATGGGATTGTTTTCTTGGTTTCTCTTTCTAATAATTGATTATGGGTGTATAAAAATGCCACAAACTTCTGAATATTAATTTTGTATCCTGCTACATTGCCAAATTCATTTATTAAATCTAATAATTTTTTGGTGGAGTCTTTAGGGTTTTCTATGTACAATATCATGGTATCTGCAAATAATGACAGTTTTACTTCCTCCTTTCTAATTTGGATGCCTTTTATTTCTCCTTCTTGTCTGATCCCTCTAGCTATGACTTCCAGAGCTATGTTGAATAAGAATGGTGAAAGCAGATATCCCTGTCTTGTTCCCAGTCTTAGAAAAAATGCTTTTAGTTTTTGCCCATTGAGTATGATGTTGGCTGTAGGTTTGTCATATATGGCCTTTATTATGTTGAGGTATTATCCCTCTATTCCCACGTTGCTGAGTGTTTTTATCATCAATGGGAACTAGAATTTGTTAAATGTTTTTTCTGTATTTATTGATATGATCATGTGATTTTATCTTTTGTTTTGTTTGTGTGATGTAGCACATTTACTGATCTTTGAATATTGTACTAACCTTGCATCCCTGGAAGAAATATCACTTGGTCCTGATGTCTGATGTTTTTAATATATTGCTGAATCTGATTTCCTAATATTTTGTTGAGGATTCTATGTTCATCGGGGATATTGGTCTATTCTTTTTTTTTGTATAATCCTTATGTGGCTCTGGAATTAGAATAATGTTGGCCTTG
The DNA here is from genome assembly GCF_964212035.1 of Myotis nattereri. Taxonomy (NCBI): domain Eukaryota; kingdom Metazoa; phylum Chordata; class Mammalia; order Chiroptera; family Vespertilionidae; genus Myotis; species Myotis nattereri. The sequence goes on along the minus strand of NC_138082.1, from coordinate 88,044,970 downwards.
TAAAAAGAGGTTAGACATGTTCCTTCCTCTTTGATTTTTTGGAATAGTGAGAAGGTAAGCAGAGAGCAGATAACACTCCCCTTACTTGCTCCACCATAACCACGCCCTTGGCTTCTGTAATCTCACTTGCTTCTTGCATCAGCCAATGGCCCAGGCTGCCACCTGTGTGGAAAGACCCCCAAATACCAGGTAGCTTATCACATTTAAAAGAAGATTAGAACCCAGACTCGGGGCTCAGCCTCTGGAGGGGACTCACTGAGCCAGCACCAGTGCGAATAAAGCAGTTCTTTTCTGAACCTCTGAGTGCATATGTTTTGTGGCTTCCTGCCAGCCTGATTTCTGCCATAACAATAGTTTGATTTTGCTATTCATATTGAAAGGTTACTTTGGTCTGAAAACACAAACAGAAAAATTGCCTGAGTAATAAATCGGTATTTATTAAGTATGTACTCCCCATGTAAAATAAGAGGACAGAAAAATTAAACAGTCAGTCATTCCTGAAATGTATGGTGGTGAAGAGTAGCATCAGGCCTGAAAGCGGTGCTTCTTTTCTGAGGACAAGAGGCCTCTCATATAACCCATCCACAATCCTGCTCCCTAGGCACCCATTTCCAGCACCTCTGGCCCCTGCTCTACTAATTTCTGGCGTTCTCCATGCTGCTCTCTGCCTCCAGGCCTCTGCTCATGCTATTCTGGATGCCTAAAAATCCCTTCCCAAGATTTGTTTGTGGGAGGACCTCTCTCTCTATTAAAGTATGAAGTGGAAATCAAAATCACAAATATCATTGAATTTGTCATGTAAGGAATATTCCAAAATATGTAAGGAATATTTCAAAGTATTTTGGCACCCTTTCCTCTGAGAGTATGACAGCTTTTCATTTAAAAATTAAAATAAAATATAAAAAAGCTTTAAGATTTATATAAATAGATCAGAGAAAGAGGCCTTGTCACTCCTAAAATCCCACCCATCAGAGATAGTCATTACTGACAGCTATGTATCTACCCATTTGCCTGGCTAGCTTCATAACAGAGTGAATGGGTATCACCTTCACCATGAAGGTTTTCCCCAGCTTAAATTTCTTATTCCTCTGGGTTCCCATTTTTAGCTGTGCATACTCATCGTATCCCATGCAATAATACAGTGACGGCATTGGTTTCCAGATAAAAATCAAGGCTGAGATCATGCATATTCACTTTTCTGTCACGTGAATTGAGCACAGCTGTAGGCTTACAGTAGATGTTTAAAAAGGCTCTTCAAACTAAGCTTAGTTGATATGGAAAGTTTTATTCTATTTATGCTGTGCAATTTAATTTGGAGAACTTAGGTTAAAATCTCCTGGAAAATGTTAGCAGTCTTTGTGAATTCACTTCCTCAGAAGTCAAGTCAAAGTCCTGCCCAGCCCTGCTGGTCACTATTGTCATCAAAGGAAAGGTGTAACAGGAGAGACATGAGAAAGCATGGCAATAATTCAGGCCAGTACAATGATTACTTTATTTTTTTTTTAATTTTATTGATTTTTTACAGAGAGGAAGGGAGAGGGATAGAGAGTTAGAAACATCGATGAGAAACATCGATCAGATGCCTCCTGCACACCTCCTACTGGGGATGTGCCCGCAACCAAGGTACATGCCCTTGACTGGAATCGAACCTGGGACCTTTTGGTCTGTAGGCCGATCTCTATCCACTGAGTCAAACCGGTTAGGGTTACAATGATTACTTTAAAAATAAAAGTTTAGAGAGGAATGCAGAAGGAAATTGGCTACATGGGGAATGATCAATTATATCCCCAAACATCTGGCTTTTATTAGTAATAGCCAAGCCCAAACAGCCACTGCAGCCCCCTGTACCTCCATGATACCCGGCCCATGTTGTCTGTTTCGCCCACATTGTCTGTTCCAAAGTCTCACCTGCCCTGGTCTTGCACAACTTCTTCTTCACGCATGCTGTCTCCATTGCTTGGGATGCCCTCTCTATTTGAGGATCAAACTCCTCAAAGATCCAAAGCAAAGTCTACTTCATTGGGAAAAGCAGATATTCTGTGGTTCTATGAACATACTACACATTCTGCTACAATTAAGTTTGACTTTTGACATTCCTAATAATATTTCCCGTATGTATTTACTGTCTCTGCACTTCTGTCTGCCTGATTTCCTAAACTGATTATAAACCCCTTGAGGGCAAAAGCAGTTCTCTTAGTTCTGTCTCCCAGTGCTGTCAGCTCAGGCCTGGAACACAGCCCTGCTTGGTTCACTAACCTCCCTGGAGGCTCATTTCAAATTAGTTCATTTTCAAATTGGCCTCATTTTCCTGATCCTTTTTTCCCCTTTCCATCTTGATGTTCACGTTCTCCAGCACTCAGACCACCTTTATTCTTTCCCTTCTCTATTTACAGAACCCTACTTATGATACCATCCCATCTCATGGTTTAAGAGGCTATGAAAATGCCACTTTACCTCAACTATGTATTCCAATTGCAGACCTCTCTCCTGCCACTCAGACTTGTATTTCTGCTGTTTCACTGACACTTTACATGATGCCGGGTAGACATCTCAAAACTAGTATGTCCATAACTGAGTTCTTGCTCCTCTTTCGTGTATGGAAATGGACCCTTCCAATTCAGTAAATGGTGAATCCATCCTTCCAGTTGCACAGGGAAATAAATTTTCAGAGTCATCCTTGGTTCTTCTATTTACCTCTTACCCCACATTAAGTATTCTATTGACTCTACCTTTAAATATCCCAAATCTGAACATGTTGTACCATGCTTATTGCTGCCACCTGAATCTGGTCCTTCAGCATCTCTCATTTAGGTTCAGCTACAGCAACCAATGAGCCCTTCTACCCCCTCTTTCTTACAGTCTATTTTTAACACAGTAGTGTTTAAAAGCATAAGGTTATTCATGCTGCTTTTCTTCCCAAAATTCTGCAGTGGCTCTGTGTTTCCCTAACCTAGTGTTTGTTTTCTGTATCAAAGCCAAAATATGTACAGGTCCTCACAAAACCTACCCTACTTGAGTCTCCTCCCTCACCTAGTGTATTTTAATATGAATTTTTTTCTACTCTAACTCTGTTCCAGCCATGCTGGCCTCCATGCCAGTTCTCAAAAGTGCCTCTTCTATCTGACACTGGATGTTGCCTCTACTTGGAAGGATCTCTCTCGGGTATCATTGTGCCTAACTTTGCATCTCTAATGTGTTTGTGCCAATGCCACCAACTTAGTGAGACATGCCTTGACCAATATATTTAAAATTACACTCAATCTCCCCGTCTAATATTCTCAAACACTATTCTGTTGGTCTATTTGTTTCTCCACAGCATGCATCACCCTCTAATGCAAAGGTTCTCAACCTGTGGGTCGCGACACCTTTGGGGGTCGAACGACCCTTTCACAGGGGTCGCCTAAATACATCCTGCATATCAGATATTTACATTACGATTCATAACAGTAGCAAAATTACAGTTATGAAGTAGCAACGAAAATAATTTTATGGTTGGGAGTCACCACAACATGAGGAACTGTATTAAAGGGTCACGGCATTAGGAAGGTTGAGAACCACTGCTCTAATGTACTAACCAATTCTCAACTTACAGCATTCATTCTTTATTGATCTGTTCTATTACTAGGCTAAAAGCTTCACAAGGGCAAGGCATCATTGATATTTTGCTCAGTGATGTAGCCTAAGGACCTATAACTATGGCAAATAAGTAGCACTTTCTTAAAAGTGTTTTTAATGGAAGGAGTTGTAAATATGTTGTATTAAATCTGGATCCCTTGCCATTTTCATTTAGTATGTTGTTAATATTACTGAAACAGGAATTAGTTTAATTCTGCTCAAATTAGTCCAACAAATCTCTTTGAAGCCTTACTATGTGTAGATATATTTGGTTCTGATTTCAAGCTTTGCTGGAACTATCCTAGTGATAAGAGAGACGTGCAAATAAAGAACATATAGCAGAAGAAATTGAGCTAAAATGTAGATCTAAGCAAAGATATAGAGAAAAGGACGTTTAATCCCAATGATGGTGGCTGACTGGAGAGCACATCAAGTGCAGACAGCGTATAAGAACAATACAGGTTTGATGCTGGAGGAAAGAGAGAGGGGCTTTGCAGGGACGGGGATGGCATGATTGCAGACCCACTTGAGGCAGGCCTGGCATATGATTAGCAGTGGTAATAGGGAGGGTTCAGCTGGAGATGAAACACAATGGAGCTGATATAAAAGGCCCTCTGTTCCTTGCTAAAGCATTCATGACTTAATCTGTAGTCAGTCAGGGAAAACGGCTGCTTTCAAAATTAAGGATGAGAAGCGAAGTCTCCCATTTAACCTAGGAGTGAAAGTCGGTTCACAGCAGCTTCGCACAGTATGAGCAAGTTTGCCCTGTTAAATTGGGTTTATGTCTCTTGACTCCATTCCTTCATTTGGATCTGAGAATAGACCAGGCTTGTGTGGTCTTCATATGCGCTGCAAAATTAAGTTTGTTAATTAGAAAAATGGATTTGTTATGAGAAGACATGAAGCCATTAGCACACGTATCAAATGGATCAGAGGGATTTTAGACTTTTCTTCCCACCTCACATTGCCCACTAATTACTTCTTATCTTGGTTAGAAATTACTCTCCCTCAGGTCCCTAGACATAAGTTCAATTAAGCATCACGTAATACCAATTTCAAAACTTGGAAACCTGTCCAGATAGCCGTTGACTCTGGCTGGCTTCCCCTTTGCTCAGGGATCCGCAGAGCTAGAGAGGGACTTCTGTGCCCTTGGAGCCCCAGGCAGAAGGAAGAACAGGCCTGAGAAGCAGTAGACTGGGCCAGCTGCACTCCTCTGTGAAGAAGAGTTGCACAAAAGAGCTGTGGAAACTTAAATAGTCGGGTTGAATGTGAGCTTCAATCTATTTATTCTCATAAAGAATGGTGTGAGTCTTGTGTGCAGTTTGGGATGCTGAGAGAATAGATATGGAGCACACACAGCAAGCCTCTAATGACTTCCCTCCGGTGGAGGCCGGGCTTGTTCTGTGGCAGGCAGCTTGGCCATGTTTGTAAGAACAAGGGTAGGTATATAACACACAGACTGGTTTCTCATCTTTTTGTTTCATGCTTTATTCTGTTATCTTCACAATTGCCTTTGAAATCATCCTAAAGCAAATCATTCAATGTCAAATTACTTTGCTTCCCTCAGAACACATCTTATTTTTCAACTCTCACAGGACGGGAAACAAGATTTATATAATCTTAGATAATAAACAAGGCCAAGGGAATTCTACTCTGAGACCCTTTTCTTTCTATTTTCTTTTTTTTTTCCTCAATAGAGGATATGTTTATTTATTTTAGAGAGGAAGGGAGAGAGAGAGAGGGGTGGGTAGAAACATGGATTGGTTGGCTCCTGTATACGCCCTGGCCTGGGATCAAACCCTGACCAGAAATCGAGCCCTCAGTCTTTTGGTGTAAGGGACGACGCTCCAACCGAGTCACACAGCCAGGGCTAAGACCCTTTTCATGAACATTTAATCACATAAAAGCAAGCAGTAGAGGCATTCTAGAAAGATCAAGAGACACATGGAAATGTGAGCAGGTGAGGCTGCAGAGAGTGGAAAGCCAGTCTCAGCTGGGACCCAGTGAGCATAGGCCATGGAGGCAGAGTGGGCAACTAGTGAGAGTATATGAGCTACAAAGGCCGGTCTGATCTCCTTCCTGCCCAATGACCTTATGCCCTAATAACTCAATACATTGGTTATGTTCAAAGTAATGTCAAGGTAGAAATGTGAAGACTTCCATCTCATCCCATTTTTCTTTCCATTCTATACTCTGTCTTTAGATGATCTTTTCCCCTAACATCTAATCACATTCAACCACTGACTACAAAATCCAATCATGGCTAGGGTTCTCTACTAAATTCCAGATTCACAAATGCTATTTTCTACTCTAATATGTCCCTTCAATTTTCAACAGGAACTCTAAAATTGTCTGAACATACATAACTGAATCCACCATTGACTCTATTTCACAGCCCTCCCTCACCCTGCCCCATGAAATCTGCTCCAATATTCCTTTCAATTCTATCCTGTTGATAACTTCAGAAGCATTTCCTTCTAGTCACCTGACATCACCACACCAGTTCAGACCTTGCCTGTACAACTGTCATAGTCCAGCGGTTTTCACTGTCCCCACTCTCTCTAACCTTTTACACAACAGTCAAATTTATCCCTCCTTCAGTACAGGAGTGATCTTGATTACTGAGAGGGAAGTTCATAGCACTACAGGCCTACCTCAAGAAATAAGAAAAAGGACTAATAAAATATCTAACCCTAAAACTAAATTAGATTGTAAGAGAGCAGCAATAAAAGCCAAGAAGAAGTAGAAGGAAGGAAATAATAAAGGTAAGAGGGTTGTTATTTTTGTACCAAGTAAGAAAAAAAAAAACAAAACAAAAAAGTACAAAAGAGCAATATATCCAAGAACTGGTTCTTTGAAAAGATAAACAAGGTTGATGAACCGCTAGCCAGACTCATCAAAAATAAAGAGAAAAGTGCTGCACGGCTGGGTACAGGATCTGAAGGAGGAGCTGACACACAAATGAAAATGCTAGACAGGAAATGTGAATTATTAAGGGGTGGGGGTCAGGTGGAGCCTCTTTCTTGAAGAGATACACTGAGACATGGCTTTGTCTGCTTTTTGTTCAGTTTTAGACACACATCTTGCCTTCAGTAAAGCACTGCAAACAAGGAGCAGACAGACCATCTCAGAGGTCAGTAAAGATCAGTAAGGTCCAGTAAACATTTACTTGGGGGCTATCAGGTCAGGAAATTGCTTTGAGCCACAGCTATCTCAACACAAACAATCGGTGCCTAGCGTCAGCCCTGCTAGTGCTCAAGGTCCATCAGTCTCCCTCGTTCCTTCATGCATGCTCATGACAGTATTGGCAAGTGGTGGCTTCCGGCAGAAAGGACCCAAATAAAATCAGAAATGAAAGAGGCAATATAACACCACAGAAATCCAAAGGATTATAAGCAAATACTATGAACAGCTATATGCCAACAAACTGGACAACCTGGGCAAAATAGGCAAATTCCTAGAAATACACAATCTTCCAAAACGCAATCAGGAAGAATCTGAAAACCTGAGTAGGCCAATAACAAATGAAGAAATTGAAGCAGTAATTAAAAATAGCCCTGGCCGGTTTGGCTCAGTGGATAGAGCATTGGCCTGCGGACTCAAGGGTCCCAGGTTCGATTCTGGTCAAGGGCATGTACCTTGGTTGTGGGCACATCTCCAGTGGGGGGTGTGCAGGAGGCAGCTGGTCGATGTTTCTCTCTCATCAATGTTTCTCTCTATCCCTCTCCCTTCCTCTCTGTGAAAAATCAATAAAATATATTTAATAAATAAATAAATAAATAAATAAATAAATAAAATAAAAATAAAACAAAACTTCCAACAAACAAAAGTCTTGGACCTGATGGATTTATAGATGAATTTTACCAAACATTCAAAGAAGAATTAACACCTATCCTCCTCAAACTATTCCAAAAATTTCAGAGGAAGGAACACTCCCAACCTCTTTTTATGAAGCCAACATTATCCTAATTCCAAAATCATATAAAGACACTACAAACAAAGAAAATTATAATCCAATATTCCTGATGAACATAGACGCTAAAATCCTCAAAAAATATTAGCAAATTGTATCCAGCAATATATTAAAAAGATTATACACCATGGTCAAGTGGGATTTATTCTCGGGAATGCAAGGTTGGTATGAAATTCACAAATCAATAAATGTGATACATCACATACAAATTAAAAATAAAAAACATATAATCATATCAATAGATGCAGAAAAAGCATTCAACAAAATCCATGTACCTTTTTTTTTTTTTTTTTTCATAAAAACTCTCAGGGAATAGAGGGGTCATACCTCAACATAATAAAGACCATATATGACAAACCTATAGCCAACATTATACTTAATGGACAAAAACTAAAATTGTTTCCCTTAATAACAGGGACAAAACAAGGATGCCCACTTTCACCACTCTTATTCAACATACTGGTAAGTTGGAAGTCCCAGCCATAGCAATCAAGCAAGAAGAAGAGATAAAAGGCATCCAAATTAGAAAGGATGGAGTAAAATTATCATTATTCACAGATGACATGATGTTGTACATAAAACACCCTAAATACTTCATCAGGAAACTACTAGACTTAATAAATAAATTTGGCAAGGTAGCAGGATACAAAATCAACTCCAGAAATTGATGGCATTTTTATATACCAACTCAAGGCCCGGTGCATGAATTCATGCACCAGTGGTGTCCCTCAGCCTGGCCTGCAAGATCGGGCCAAAACTGGCTCTCTGACATTCCCCTAGGGGTCCTGGATTGTGAAAGGGTTCAGGCCAGGCTGAGGGAACCCCCTGGTGCACAGTTGAGGCCAGGGAGGGACTCGGGAGGTTGGCCAGCCAGGGAGGAACTGCGGAGGGCTCCAGGGTGTGTCCGGCCTCTCTTGCTCAGTCTCGATTGGTTGGACACCAACAGCAAGCTAACCTACTGGTTGGAGTGTCTACCCCAGGGGTGGGCAAACTTTTTGACTCTAGGGCCACAATGGGTTCTTAAACTGGACCGGAGGGCCGGAACAAAAGCATGGATGGAGTGTTTGTGTGAACTAATATAAATTCAAAGTAAACATCATTACATAAAAGGGTACGGTCTTTTTTTATTGTTTGTTTTATTCATTTCAAACAGGCCAGATCCGGCCCATGGGCCATAGTTTGCCCACGGCTGGTCTACCCCCTGGTGGTCAGTGCATGTCATAGCAAGCAGTTGAGTGCCCTTAACATAACATTAGCATATTTTGCTTTCATTGGTTGAACAGCCGACCGGTTGACTGGACACTTAGCATATTAGGCTTTTATTATAGAGGATAATGAACTCTCAGAAAGAGAAACTAAGAAAGTAATCCCATTTACCATTGCAATAACAACGACAACAACATATCTAGGAATAAACTTAACCAAGGAGATAAAAGACGTGTGCTTAGAAAACTATAGGACATTGGAAAAAGAAATAGATAAAGATTCAAACAAATGGAAGTATATACCATGTCCATGGATTGGAAGAATTATCATCATTAAAATGTCTGTACTATCTAAAACAATCTATAGATTCAATGCAATCCCTATTAAAATAACCATGGCATACTAAACAGAGCTAGAACAAATACTCCACAAATGTATACGGAACCATAAAAGACCCCAAATAGCTGCAGCAATCTTGAGAAAGAAGAACAAGTAGGAAAGATCACAATACTGGCTATCAAACTATACTACAAAGTCATCATAACCAAAACAGCCTGGTACTGGTATAAGAACAGGCATATAGATCAATGGATAAGAACAGAGGCCCCGGAAATTAACCCACACCATTAAGGTCAATTAATATTTGACAAAGGAGGCAAGAACATACAATGGAGTGAAGTTAGTCTCTTGGCTTTATATTTTAATTTATATTAAATCATCAATATTATTCTTTGTAACAAATATTTCTCGAATTGTTTTTTAATGTCTACAAACTTTCAATATACACATATACTATAATTTTAAAATTTATTGATTTTTGGATATTTGGCTTAATTTTTATTACTTTTCTTAACTATATAATGTCAACATCATTTTTTAAGAAAAAAATTTGAACAAACTAATAGAAACTTGGTCTATATTTCTAAGCTTTGTTTTAGATTTACAGAAATGAAAGTGGGATCAAAGAATATGGACTTTTAAAATTATACACGTTTATTCCCATTTTATTTTTCATTTCATACACCACCAACAGAACATTAGAATGATCAATTCATTAAACACCAAGACTTAAAAATTATATTTTATATTACTATTCCTTCTCTCATTTTTCACTGTACCTGCCTATGTCTAATAGAAGTGGATTTAGACCTTGCAAATTCTATTCATGTTAAAGCAGGCACTTGAACTTTTATTTAGTAATAAAATATATATTACATGTTTTAGTCATATATAATATGACTAAAAGATGATGGATGAGATGAGAGAGGAAAAGAGAGAGAAGAGGAGAGAGAGAGATTGAGAGAGAGAGAGAGAGAGAGAGAGAGAGAGAGAGAGAGAGAGAGAGGCTAGTAAATCCAGAATCCCCAGAATCTGCAGGGCAGACTGGCAGCCTTAAAACCTAAGGAAAAATTGGTGTTGCAGCTCAAACCTGGAGGCAATCAAAAAGCAGAATTCCCGCTCCCTCAAATGATCTGTGTTTTTTTCTTCAACAGTTAGAAAGCATACTCTATCTCTTGAGAAAATAATGACCTGATATGTTTCTTCATATTGAAAGTGAATTTCATATAGACATTATATATATATTTTATCTAATTGGGCAATTTCTGCCTTTTCATTGTCTTGTGTATACAATTTAAATGTAATGTTACTATCATTAGGGTTATTTAGTTCTTCCATCCTGCTATTTATTTTCTATTTGTTCCATTTGATTTGTGTTTAATTTGTTCTCTCTCTCTTTTTTTTGGCTTTCTTATAAATCAATTGGTTATTTTTACACCATTTTATCTATTTTTTATTGTCTATAACTTTGTTTAATTTAGTCATTGCTCCAGAGTTATACATTTTTAATTCATCACATTCTTCTTTAAGTTATATTATCTTACCTAATGTACACTATTAATGGGCTTATTTTAACATATTTTCATTTTTCCTCCCTTGTACATTGTGCTACTTTTTACAAATAGTTTTATTTTACATGTTATAATCTCCCATATATAATTTTAGTGTGCTTTAAATGATAATTTATCTTTTAAAGATCTTTAACCTATAGCAATGGTCTGATATATTTATCCACATACTTATCTTTTTAACTCTTTTTATTCTTCTGTATAAACCCAAGTTCAATGCCTTACCATTTTTCTTATACCCTAAAGACTTCCTTATATAAATACAATCTGGTTATAATATCTTTCAGCTTTTGTATGCTGAAAATATCTTTATTTCAAATTTTTTTGAAAGACATTTTCCCTGTGTAATTATTTCTAGGTTGCAATTTTGTCTTTCATTGAAAAAGATTTTCCTTTGCTGCTTTATACTTTTTATTGTTTCTAGTAACTCTATTGGATCCTTACATTTGGTCCTCTGTAAATAATGTCTTTTATTCTTAGACTTTAAAAAAAAAAAATCAATCTATTGCTCATTTAAGAAATACAATGTAAGTTAATTTATCTTCTTATTTATTACTAGAGGCCCAGTGCACAAAATTCGTGCATGGGGAGGTATCCCTCAGCCCAGTCTGCACCCTCTCCAAACTGGGTCCCTTTGGGAGATGTCCGACTGCCAGTTTCGGGCCTAAACCAGCCATCAGACATCCCTCTCACAATCTGGAACTGCTGACTCCTAACCACTCGCCTGCCTACCTGCCTGATCACCCCCTAACTGCTCCCCTGCTGGCCTGATCACCCACAACTGCCCTCCCCTGCTGGCCATCTTGTGGCAGCCATCTCGTGGTAATGTGGGGGTGGCCATCTCGTGACAATGTGGGGGTGGCATCTTATGACAACGTCATGCGATGCCACCTAGGCTTTTATGATATAGGATCCCTTGTGCTTCTGGTTTAGTTTATTGAAATTCTAACATAGGTACACTTACAGTTTTCATTAATTTGGAGATTTCACTCAGTGTCATATTAAAAACATCAGGCCAATGTCAAGGAACTTTTGTAAGTTTTCTCTAAAAGCTTTATGGCATCAAGTCTTATGTCTCAGTATTTAATCCATTTTCAGTTAATTTTTGTGACTGGTGAAATTTTATCTTTTTGCAGGTAGCTATGCACTTTTCCCAACACCATTTTTGAAAGACTGTCTTTTCTCCATTGATTGTTATTGGCTCCTTTTTTAATATTAGTTAACCATATATGTGGAAGTTTATTTCAGGGGTTTTATTCTATTCTGATGGTGTTGTGTCTGGTTTTAGGCCAGTACTATAGTATTTCAATTTATAGCTTTGTAGTATAGTTTTAAATACAGAACTATGATTGCTTTACCTTTGTTGTTTTTTCTCAGGACTTCATTGGCTATTTGGAGTCTATGATTCTATACAAAACTTAGGACTTTTTTCTTTTTCTAAAAAAAAAAGAAAAAAAAAGCTATTAGAATTTTGATAGAGATTGCATCAAATCTATACATGGTTTGAGGTAGTATGAACATATTGACAATAGTCTTTCATTAAGGTCTAGTTGTTTTATTGTACATACCTTTTACTTTCTTGGTGAAATTTATTCCTAGTCATTTATTGAGTTTTGTTCTATTATGAACAGGATAGTGGGGATTTTTCAGATGTTTTATTTTTGTTGTATCAAAACTCAACTGATTTTCATATGATAATATTATATTTTGCAGCCTTACTGAATTCTTTGTTTATTCCCAACAGTTTTTTAGTTATGTATTTAGAATATTCTGTGTATCATGTTATATCACCAGCAAATACTTACAGTTTTACTTCCTTTCAGATTTGAATGACCGTATTTCTTGTCTTACCAAGTTGCTTTAGCTCAGACTTCCAGTACTATGTTGAGTAAGAGTGGTGACAGTGGGCACCCCTGTCTTGTTCCTGATCTCAAAGAAAAAGCTTTTATTTTATTTAATTGTTGAGCATAATGCTAACATATGCTCATTACTTACATGTAGTCTTTATTATCTTGAAGTATATTCTTTTTATTGCCAATATTGTTTGTTTTATACCCAATTTGTTGATTTTTATTTATTTAAAAAGATAATTTTATTTTGTTAAATACTTCTTCTGCATCTACCATAATGATTATATACATTTTACTTTTTCTTGTATTAATGTGGTAAATCACATTTATTGATTTGTATTATGTTGAATTATCCTGGTATCCCAGGGGTAAATCCCACATTGTCCTATGACAACTTTATGCCATTTGATGGTAAATAAGAATGTGTGCAAGAAAGATAAATAGCACATGATCTCACTCATATGTGGATATAATGATCAACATAATTTGATGAGCAAGAATAGATCCAAAGACAAATGGCCGGGGTGGTGGGGGGGATTAGAGAACAACCAAAGGACTTGCATGCATATTAGCATAATCAATGGACACAGACACTGGGGCAGCGGGGGACTTGCCCAGGATGGGAATGGCTGGGGGAGAGGGTCAAGCAGGGAAAAAGGAGACATATGTAAAACTTTAGACAATAAAAAAAAAAGAAAAAAAGAATGTGTGTGTGCATGTGTGTGCACACATGTGTGCATGCATGTGCGTATGTGTAGAGTTGTAAAACATTACTGAATTCAAACTTTTAAGGAACTCAGAAAATACTATTAGGTGGCAATGGAAGAAAATTTGAACTGAAAAAAATAATTAAAACTGGCCATGAATCTGAAATAAGAAGTAGTAAGACAGAAGGATAGAAAGCAAAAATAAAAGTGATTTAATGTTAAACGGTGGTGAAGCTTGAGAATCCTGAACTTAATTGCTGGAGAAAAAGGAAATACATTGAAGTTGATTTTTCCAACAGTCAAGACTTCTAATGGAAATAGTTTATTTGAGGTGTCACACAAGTAAAAACCATGAAATTTATCCTGTCCATCAAAATTAAACAGTTTTATGGTGAAATGTACTAATGATTCAATGCTGCTACTCACTTAGGGAGAAACTGACAAGAATCTGAAATAATGTTCTAAATAATTCTCCAACTGCTGAATTACTTTTCTAATAAGTTCAGTAATTATTGCACATGCTTCAAAATTTTGCCCTCACTTAAATCAATTCTGCTTCAAATATAATATGAAGGAAGATATTGCTAAACATTAGTCATTAATGTGTTATGATTTATAGGGAAGGATGTTTAATATCCCTGTAATTTCTAATAAATCTCTTACTTTAAGTTTATATTTCTATGAACGATAGGTAGAAAATCATAATCAATTGATTGCAGAGTTCTCTACCAAATCAAAATATAATTTCTTTAACATTAACTCTTTTTAGTTCTTTGTTATTTTCCATCTTCAGTGTTTAAAAAAAGAAAATATCATCATGAAGAAATAAAATTGTTTTTAATTTAATATTTATAGAATAAATGGTGTTATATAAATACCATATTCCCACTAACCAACATTATATATATATTAATTTTCTTATGGGTAAAATTTAAGATGAATAGGGTTTTTCAATTGTATAATACAGGAAAACACCAACTATTTGAGAAACTTGATTCTAAAATAGTTTTATACCTTTATACCAATCAATTCAATTAATACTATAATAAATACTGATTTCAATTATGAGTAATACAAAATTCAATGTAACAGTGGGTAGGCTTCTTGCACAAGGGTGGGGCTTGGCAGTAGGGAGGGTGATTTTGTTCTTGTTAGTCATTCATCCTTCATGGTCTCTTGAGACAGTGTTCCCATCAGGCTTCCATGATGGGCTCACAGGCACCACTCCTGAGCCCTTCCTTCATCAATGTCAAGCATCCTCAGGTCAGGATTTCTTCCAGCAACATTTACTTTTGCCCTTTGTAGCTGTCTGGGTTTCTTCTTCTTCACCCAGGCCTCTCAGAAGCTACAGGGAATGCTTAGCGGCTACAGTATTTCTCTCCATTTGCTTAGACCAGCCTTTCTTTCTCCACCAGGATTCCTCATCTGAACTACATACCAAAAACTGACTTCAAGGACTATTTTATCATTTTTCCAAGACTACATAATTAGCACCATTCTTGATGAATGATATTAAGGCTTAGTTCTCTAGTGGAATCAACTATTTCTAGGCGAGTCAAAGATGTAGTAGTATTTTTAAAACTGTCTGGAAATAGTATGGGAGAGTGACTAGGGTTAGGGTGAGTTTAAAGTATCCCTTCTCAGCAGCCCATTTGAATCTAAATGCTTCTGTCTTTTCCGCTGGTTTACCCCCTACTCCCATCCAGGATACCATATGTAGTGGGAAAGCTTTGCTTTGGTTCATGATTGATACATCAACAATTCTCCTCTCTGTAACTTGACAAGCAAACAATTTGACACTTTCTTATATCTTTGTTCTGCTGCATCGTTATTTTCCTGTAACAAGTACATGCACAGTGCCAAGTCAATCAAACAGGGTTAAGGACAATGATAACTGATAGACAAAGGAGCATAGGATGGGAGTAAAGTTTAATGTTTCAAAATAATTTGCGTACCACACAGGTAACACAAAATTGAAAAGAACTTTTTTTGACGAGCTAACAAACTGGAAGAAAGTACATAATTTAGTAAGTGGCTCACATAGAATTGTTTGTAATTGAAATTTGCAAAAAATGAAAATAAGTGAAACCTGTTGAACCCAGATCATAAGAACACCTTTTACATTTGGTATGGTGTTTCCATTTGTTATAGGTTATAACCAGCCTTGTATATATAAGAAGACCAATGCTAAGAGAGGTTAAGTTATTAAGATAATAAAGATAATTAATGATGAAGGGTGGAGTTTAGCACATGTTGTTAGTTTTCCAATACTTTACATGTCAAGACAGAAACGTTATATGATATACTAATGAATCAGGATTTTAGATATAAATGTTTAATTGCCATTAGTATTAGATTTGCAGATCCTCAAGCAGAACAGAATACTTGAATTCCCTCCACAGCATCTACTTATTTGTCCTAAGATTAGCAGTGATTGACAGAAGGACAAAAAATTTCTATGCAAAAAGTGAGTAAAACTTTCTGTAATGTAATTAAAGGATACAAAAATGAGCAAATCAGCTACAGAAAGAAGAGTACATAATAGCAATATTCCCATGAGGACACATACCTCCTAAAGATACCCCTGATGAAAGTGAGGATGCCATTTGGGGAGGATTGTCTGGACATCTCTTTACCCCTGGTCTCCCCCAGCTCTTTTGGGGACTCAGGCTTTCTCACTAGGCATGGGAACAAGTGATGTTTATTAATGAGGGTGCATGGCCAAAGGCACCAGCTTCCCAAGCATAGTAGGGCCAGTATTCAAATGTGTTTGAAATACATTTCCACTGTGCCTCTGTCAAGTTGCCACTCTAACTGTCTTTAATTACTGCCTAAACAGAGAACTCAATTCATCTCTGGACCATTCTCTATTGGGAAATATTTCTGATATTCAACTGAAACCTATTTCTCTATAACTTTACTGCATAGAGCCTAGAACAGGTGCTGTTGGGCATCTGTAATTGAGAGCATTCTACAATACTACAATTGATTCGCTTATGAGCATAGGCTTATGAACTGTTTATCTAAAGCAATAGTCCTTAACCTTGAATGCACATCTAATTAGCTGGTGAGTTTTTAAAAATTATGATGTCTGGTCCCACTCCAAAAACTTCTGATTTAATTGATTTGTGGTAGAGTTAGAACATCTGGATTTTTAAAACTCCCCAGGCAATTCTAATGTGCAGCCCATATGGTAAACATTGATCTAGAAAAATAAATGAAAGGTTTGTCCTTCAATCCAATCCTCCAAAATGCTCTTTCTTCTTTTAATTGATACTTTATTCACTCTTTTTTCTCCACCACATTTGAACCCATGTGCCAGATGAGGTAGGTGAGTTTCAAGATTCAGTAGACACTATCCATTTTATAAAAGGTTATCATATTTCAATTTTCCTTGTAAAGTCATAGTAGAATTGCTTCCCTCCAGACCCTCAAATTTAAGTATGACCTTAGTCCTGGCTTTATTCAATGGGATGAAAGCTAAAAGACAGAAATCTCTTCTGGCGTCTGACATAATAAAAATGTATATCTTTAGTCTCTAGGACAGAGCTCCCAAAATTCTAGTAACTTCCTTAGTGATAATTGTGAGGAACATATTTTTTTTTTCTAATGAATCCCTTTCAACTATACCTGAGTTTATGCTCAGGAGGGGACTCTTGGTGGGCCCCTAGATAGCTTCCAGATGGGGACTATCACCATGTGACTAGAGAATTGGGACATTCGGTCTCAGTCCCTTGATCTTGGGGGACAAGTGGAGACAGTCTGAAAACTGAACTAATCACTAATTGCCGATAATTCAATCAATCATGTCATATAAGGAACCTCATAAAATAAGCCTGGACGGAATGGCTCGGTGGTTGGGCATTGACCTATGACAAGGAGGTCACGGTTTGATTCCCATTCAGGACACATGCGGGGGTTGTAGGCTCAATCCCCAGAGTGAGTCTTGCAGGAGGCAGCCGATCAATAATTCTCTCTCATTGTTGATGTTTCTATCTCTTTCTCCCTCTCCCCTCCCCTCTGAAATAAATAAAATCATATTTTTTTAAAAAAAACTTAAATGATATGGGTCAGGGTTCTAAGAGCTTCTGGGTTGGTGCATGCTTCCACATGCCAGGAGGTGGGCAGACCCCGCACTTAGTGGGGACAAGAAGTTTCTCTGCTTGGAACCCTTTCAGACCTCACCCTGTGTACTTCTTCATCTGGTCATTCATTTGTGTCCTTTATAGTCATCCTTATAATTAACTTGTGATGGCATGGAAACAGTTTTCCTGAGTTCTGTGAGCCATTTTGGAAAATTGTCAAACCTAAGGAGGGGTTTGTGGAAACCTGTGATCTATAGACCAGTGGTCAGAATTTCAGATGACAGGGACTTGTGATTGGCATCTGAAGTGGAGGACAGTCTGTGGAACTAAGTCCTTAACAAGTGAGGGCTGCTAACCTGAGGGGTTTAGTTCCAGAACTGTGTAGTGTGGGAAAGTAATGTTATACAGCAAAATGTACAATGGACAAATATAAAAATGAATGTGTAGCATGTATGTATGTATGTATAAAGCATTCAATATTACTTTGTATTAGTCTCAGGTGTATAGCATTTATAATTTTTAATCTATGTAACGCTGTCACATCAGTGGAGGCTCTGGTATACCAGATGGCATAATAGAATACTATATAATAAAAGGCCAATGGCCATAACGACCAAAATGACCAAAGGAAGGGTCACCAGGAAGTGCATGGAGCACCTCTTGGTCCCTCCCCCATGGCCCACAGGCTCCTATCACAGCAAGGTTGGCGGCAGGCGGGCAGGCGGGGCAGTGGGCAGGTGGGCAGGGCGAAGTGAGCGCTGCAAGAGAGGCAGGGCCTGATCAGCAGCTGCCATGGAGGCTGTGGATCAGGCCTGGAGATAGGCCCAGAGAGAGAGACAGCTGTCAACGGGGCCATTCTGGATTTCCCAGAAGAGCCAATGGCTGCCTAGAAGGCAGAGTTTTTGACATTGACTGGCATAGAAACCAACCAATCAGAACCAAATCTGGGTGAACTGGGAGAAGCCAATGGCTGCTTAGGAGGCAGAGCTTTTGACACTGACTGGCATAGAAGCCAACAAATCAGAACCTAATCTGGGTGAACTGTGAAGGCAGAACCTAAGGTGGGGGCAGAGGAGGAGTTTTAAGGGCAACAGCTGTTTGGTGTAAGGTGTAAGAAAGCAGTTCAATTTTTTAATAACTGGTTTGGCAGTATAGTGCATATGGTTGGCTACCAGTCCAGATATAGGAATTATGTATTTTTGTCTGCCAAGAGCATCTCCTCCTGCTGAAAAAGGCTTTCTCGTTGCCCCCCCCCCCCACCCCCCTCATTTAAGCAATCCTATCCTATATAATCTATCTATACTAACAAAAGGATAATATGCTAATTAGACCGGGTCAACCAGGGCCATATTCTGGACCTCCGACTTCCTTCCAGACAAAACCATGGTGGTGGGGGCTGAGGCAGAGGCAGTTCGGGGCAAGATCAGGTCAGCAGGAGAGAGCAATTAGGGGTGAGATCAGGCTGGCAGGGGAGGGCAGTTGGGGGTGAGATCAGGCCAGCAGGGAAGGGCCATTGGAGGCAACCAGGCCAGCAGGGGAGGTCCATTGGGGGTGACCAGGCTAGTAAGGGAGGGACATTGAGTGTGTGACCAGGCCGGCAGGGGAGGGAAGTTGGGGGCATTAGGCAGGCAGGCAGGTGAGTGGTTAGGAGCCAGAGGTCCTGGATTGTGAGAGGGATGTCTGACTGCCGGTTTGACACCCCCCAAGGGGTCCCAGATTGGAGAGGGTACAGGCTGGGCTGAGGGACATCCCCCCTCCCATGCATGAATTTCATGCACCAGGCCTCTAGTGTTGAGATAAAGTTTGGTAAGGGAATAGAGAATGGCCATTTGAAAATATTTTCAGGTAATTCTGAAATCACTTATTTTTGTTCATTAAGAACAAATGTTCTAAGCACCCACACATGACCAGTTTAATAGGGCAATTATATTTGCAAAGGTTCTCAGATGTAAACAAGAAAATGCAGCATTGATTGTTTAAGAGAGATTTATTTTAGGTTATTTTGTGGTCTATATAAAGTTTCTAAAGTCAGGGAACAAAGTTTGATAACTAGCTATCTGCAAACAGTGCTATTAGCAGACATGCTTGACCACACCATGGGACTGTGCTTAGAAAAATGTCTCCCATCACTAACCCTAGGTATATATGATGCTATGGGACCAGGGACAGAAACTCAACCATAGCTGATCTAGAAAATGAGCATTTCTGCCCTAGATTTAATCTCTCTGATTGTGACACCAAGCCCAACTATTAACTTTCATCAAGTCCCCTGTATGTACAAAGTGGAATCCATAGGCTGTAGATGCAACAGGCTCTGGGGAATAGTATTTTTAGCACAGAAATGAAAGCTGGTATATGGTTAAAGAAGGCATTGCTTGAGCCAGTCTGCAGTGTTTGCCACACCAACTAGGTCACAGAATCTTATCCTTGATTGAAATCAGTCACCTCTAACATGTTGTATTTATTTTTAAGGTCTTAGCATTTGCCTGCATGTAGGCTTATGGTGTCTCAGTGTTTAATATGTCTTAATGTCTCATTCTACTTAATCCCTAAAGTTTCATATGCTTTGGATTATCCCACAATCTTTGTAGTCAAGGACATTCATGTTGAAGAACTTAGTAAAATGCTTGTTTTGTTCTTCCATGCTAGGGAAGTTGGTACATGCTCATTTCGTAAATATATACTTATTTACATACTAGAGGCCCGGTGCATAAAATTTGTGCACTGAGGTGGGGGGTGGGGGTAATCCCTCAGCCCAGCCTGCACCCTTTCCAATTTAGGACCCTTCAGGGGATGTCCAACTGCCAGTTTAGGCCCGATCCCAGCTGCTCGCCTGCCTATCAGCCTGATCACCCCCTAACCACTCCCCTGCCAGCCTGATCGATGCCTAACTGCCCTCCCATGCTGGCCTGATTGCCCCCAACTGCCCTCTCCTGCTGGCCGTCTTGTGACCACATGGGGGCAACATGCTTGTGTGAGGGCATGATGGTCAATTTGCATTGACCATCATTCTTTCTTACCTCTTTCTTATATAGGATGTCAAATTATATGTGTAAACACATTGCACATGATTTAAAGCAGCCAGAATCCTCATGGTTTTTCACAGTTGCCTTAGTTATTAGTACCTCCAAAACTTCAATTTATTTGTTTCTAATTCACATGGTAGGCTTTTTATAATGAAATAAAGGGACCTGCTGCTTAATGTATTAGATACATAGATTTAGGCTTTTATGGGGGCCAAAACTGAGCTTATAGTTGAATGACTCACTACTTGGTCATCTCAAAGGCTAATTTCAATATATCTTTTAATAAACACAATGTGAGAGCAAAAATGGCCATTCTACACAAAATCAAATACATAGCTACACTAATGTAAGCAAGGCCACTGCTGTTCATTCCTGGCCTAATGAAAATGGTAGCAGGATGACAAAGATGAAGTGTGGTGTTTCCATGAAAACCCACATTTATGAAGCTATAAAAATCACTGTTTTGCCCTAACCAGTTTGGCTCAGTGTACAGAGTGTCGGCCTGCAGACTGAAAGGTCCCACGTTCAATTCCGGTCAAGGGCATGTACCTTGGTTGTGGACACATCCCCAGTAGGGGGTGTGCAGAAGGCAGCTTATTGATGTTTCTCTCTCATCGATGTTTCTAACTCTCTATCCCTCTCCCTTCCTCTCTGTAAAAAAAAAGTATTTAAAGTAAACAAAGTCATGGTTTGGTCTCTCTGAAAAAAAAAAAAAATCACTATTATTTCTGGGTTTCCTTTGGTCAATTTATAATAACTGATGGGAGAATCATATTCCTGGAATTAATGAATGACCCATTGCCTATTTATAAAGGAAAAAATAGTTGAGTTCTGATGTTGACCTTGGAGTCATCTATAAGGTACCTCTGGTATACATTACAGGAAACATAACCCTGAAGAATAACTCAGTTTACCACCTTGTCTTATTATGCATTTTAGTGACTTATTTCTTAGATAAAAATCTATACAAATGTCAGTTAGAGGATAGTTTTTTAATGTGTTGATTGCAACCATCTTGAATAACAAGCAATAATCTATATTATAAAAGGCCTCTGGCCCCAGTGCCGTAAGGACCGAAGACTGGCGCAGGTGGGCGGGGCTGCGCGATTTCGCTCACCGGGCTTCTAGTTTAGTATAAGAATTTACAAATAAAGAAAAGTAGAAAGGGTGAATAAGTTAAGGTGATTTTCTTGGCTGGGGATGCAAAGTGGGAAGTTGCTGTAAAATAATCTCCTTGAATAAAAACGTAATTGTTTGAGAAAGTAAGATTGAACAGCTCTAATGAGAAAGTCTAAACTTAGGAGGCTTTATTGGGAGAGCTGCTTTATCTTCCTAATGCCTCCTTTTGGATTGAAATCAATCTAAGGAATTTAATATCCTAGAAACCAGAGAGAATGGCAGGGCATTAAATCTGCCTTTTTTTTAGAGGCATCATATTATCTTTGCTTGAATGCCACCCTAATCTGTTTTGCATTTGGAGGAAGTCTTCATCAGCCAAGCCCTTTGGAATGCATGTGCATCCTGCACTTCCCTCCAGCCCCATTCTGGTACTTGCTGGATGCATTTGATATTTAAACCACTAGCAGAATACCAGATGTGGACAGTATGCATGCATCATGACCTCTTAAATGACAGCAAATTACAAAACACTGCCCTTTTTTAGGTAATGTGTGACACTAAAATAGGCCTGATGGAATGATATAGAAACACGAGGACAGAGAAATGGGCAGGCTGAGACTGATGAACATAGAGATGGAAAGACATTTGTAGCAACATCTTGTAGAGAGAGAGAAGAGGGGTGTGAGATAGTGGGAGCAGCCGGTGAACGGAGGGGGACAAAAAAGAGATGATCGATACCAATTGTGTGCATGATTTTTAGATGATCTTTTGAAATCCTCACTATTGATCAACCCAAAGTTCCTGATACTTAATAAGCCATTCTTTGTGCTCTTCAAGTTTATCTTATTGCCAGTGTTTAGAAACATACAAACTGTGTACCTGACAGGCTGCTGAAGATGAGGTGATTTTATAATTGCCTAAGCTGACAAAATGAAACACAAACAATGCAAGGGGGATTTTAAATGCCAAGCTTTTATTTCTCCCTTACTTAACTTTTAATTGGAAACACTTGGTTTTTATTTACTCTAAAACGTAATGATTTTTGCCAGAGGATAATCTATCTCTTTAATGTCAAAAATGATTCTCTTCTGGCAAGAAAGAAAACAGGAAACATTGGTTCTTGGAGCAATCATTTGTTTATGAGATTCAATTTGCTCAGTTGTTTAATGTGTGCTCTATTCCTGCTCTGCCCCTGGACATTCACATACAATCCAAATGTCCATCCTAACTGCATTTGTAAAATCTTCTTTAAGGAGAAAGTCTGACACTACTTTCAAGGTTTCCAATTCCAGATGAGACGTGACCAATATATTTCTTTTGAAAATTTCTCTCTCTCTCTCATGTTTAAAACAGCAAAGTGAAAGTGGAGAAGATGCAACCCTCTCCTTCCCTATAACCGTTTCTTATAATCAGGGCCCTACTTGTGCATCACAATAATGTTATATCACTTGCTTATACTTCCTGGAAAGAGTCGGATTCAAGTTTTAGATGATAAATGTGAGATTTCAATATATTCAAGTATGTTGTTCAAAAACACATAGAAAATGAGTCAGGATTTCTGACCCAGTATAATGAAACTACTGCCTCAGGGCAGGATCTGATGAACCAAAAGGCAGCTTTGCTTCAGAATGTCATCGCTCATGCGTGGTGATCCTCTTTCCTTGGGTTGTGAACATTATTCCTCTGTTGACCTCGGGTGCCTGCCCAACTTTATTCTTAAGTGTCTATGCTAGTGTAGGTAGCTAGATA
Organism: Myotis nattereri; assembly: GCF_964212035.1. NCBI lineage: Eukaryota > Metazoa > Chordata > Mammalia > Chiroptera > Vespertilionidae > Myotis > Myotis nattereri. The sequence continues at coordinate 88,021,733 of NC_138082.1, read as the reverse complement.
TTGAAAAAAGAAGGAAACAAAGGGAATCCCACATTATTAACCCTATTAAAACTGGGAAGCATGAAACTGTTTGCTTCACCAGGAAGCTATCATTCAGCATTGCCCCACCAAGGATCAATACCCCTCCCTTCTGCCCTCCAGCACCAGATTGTTGGTAGCCTGCGCTGGTCCTGCTCACTAGGTGTTCTCTCTACATGGCCATGTGGCCTTAGAAGCCATGCAGACTCCAAAAAAAGTAAAAATGGTGCAAGAGAGGTGTTGACCATAGAGGCCTGTCAGTCTAACCTGGGAAAAAGATTATGACTATGGGATGGACCCCTCAGAAGCTGTGACAGCTTGGGAAGTTAATTGGTTATTCTGAAAAAGCTCCTGGCTCTTCCCAAGTCCAAGCTAATATTACCTCTGCTTAACAAATAATCTCTCCTCTCTCTCTCTCTCTCTCTCTCTCTCTCTCTCTCTCTCTCTCTCTCCCTCATTCTTTTTCTCTCAGTGACCCACACTCGTCCTGTTGCATGGCCTTAGCAGACTCCAAATACAGGCTCCCTGCAGGAGCCAGGACACCACAGCTCAGCAATGGATTGCAGCTGGGAACAGAAGGTAAGCTAGCTGGATGCTGGAATGGACTAGCTTCAATATGGCACAGGATCTCTGGACATTGGCACAATTTTGGCCCTGAGTTTCCACCTTGGGATGGACACAGATGGAACCCAGGAGGGACACTCTTTTGATTTTGTATTGAGCATCCAAGTAAATCTTACCTCCAGACCTCATCCTTCCTTGTGGGTCCCCCAAAATCCTTTCTCTCATGACACTGCAAAGACTCCACTTCCACCGGCAACATCTACACTTAGAATGCTGGCCTTCCCTCTATTATTGGAACAATGAGATCCCAGCATTTAGGGTGGGAAGGTCACTAAGGTCACTTAGGAGAGAACTGGAGGCTAGATAAAGAGGAGGAGTGATTAATGACCTCACACAGGCCCCTAGAGGTGTGGGTGTTCTCTGTGGTTCTTTCCTAAGTTCAATGCTCCCTCAGAAAATCATGGGATTTTCATTCCTGTTGCATAGAAGTGGGTTTTCTAGACATGTTACTCCTTATGGAGAAAACATTGTTTTGGGGGAAAAATGTATAAGCTTCCCATTTAGCATCTTATATATACACTAGAGGCCCAGTACAAAAAAATTTGTGCACTCGGGGGGGGGGGGGCGGGGCGGGGGGGAGTCCCTCAGCCCGGCCTGTGCTCTCTCGCAGTCGGGGACCCCTCAGGGGATGACCACCTACTGGCTCAGGCCTGCTCCCCAGGGGATTGGGCCTAAGATGGCAATCAGACATGCCTCTGGCAGCCGGCAGCCCTTGAGGGATGTCCACTTGCCAGCGTGCAGCAGGCCTAAACTGCAGTCGTACATCCTTAGAGCTGCTGAGGAGGCAGGAGAGGCTCCCACCACCACCGCTGTACTGGCAGCCATCACCCTAGCTTGTGGCTGAGCAGAGATCCTCCCATGTGAGAGCGCCCTGACCACCAGAGGGCAGCTCCTGCATTGAGCGTCTGCCCCCTGGTGGTCAGTGTGTGTCATAGTGACCAGTCATTCCCAGTCCTTCTGCTGTTAGGGTCAGTTTGCATATTACCCTTTTACTATATAGGATAGAGGCCTGGTACATGGGTGGGGGCCAGCTGGTTTGCTCTGAAGTGTGTCCCGGATCAGTGTGGGCGTTCCCACTGGGGTGCCTGGCCAGCCTGGATGAGGGGATGATGGCTGTTTGCAGCTGGTCACACCCCCTTCAGGGTGGGGGTCCCCACTGGGGTGCCTGGCCAGTCTGGGTGAGGGGCTGAGGGCCTTTTTCAGGCTGGCGGGCAACTGAAGCTCCCAGCCTCTCCTTTTTTTCTGGGATTTGTTTTTGTTTTTTGTTTTGTTTTTTTTTTATTCTGGGATTTATTTACCTTCTATAGCTGTCACTGGAGCTGAGAGCAGGCTCCAGCTCTGAGGCCCAGCTCCAGCTCTGAGGCTGCGGCTAATTGAAACTCTGTTGCCATCACTGCAGCTCTAAGCTCTGAGGCCTGGCTGGCTGAAAGCAGGTTTCTGAAACTTGTTTAGCTTCTATAATTGCAACATTGTTTCTTAGACTGCAGTTCAGAGCCCGCAGCAGCAGGCGGGGAACCTTGGCTTCCCCCGTCACTGGAGCTAGCAAGCCTCCTGTTTGCTTCAGCTTCCTGGCTGCTGGCCATCTTGGTTGGCAGTTAATTTGCATATCTCGCTGATTAGCCAATGGGGAGGGTAGCAAAGTTATGGTTAATTACCATGTTTCTCTATTATTAGATAGGATGAATATATTTAAAACAAAGAATTTTTTGAGAGAATGAGGAGTTAAATTTGAGAAATGTTTATTTTGGAAGCATTTTGAAAGTTGCTAATTCAAATTATCCCCAAATGTGTTCACTTGAGTACCTGTAGAACTTGAATAAAATCTAACCGTCTTTTTTTTTGCCAGTTTGTGAGAGCAGGCAAAAGCCTGTAAACATAATAATTCATCAATATTTTGCATAACAAAGAACTTTGTTGTTCTTTGAATTTAAGGACATTGTTGTTCTCTGAGTTTAAAGCATATATAGAAATGACTCTCTTTGCAAGGTAAAAATGAAAAGGAAAAAACAAAACAAAAAACCCTTGAACTTACTATAAACATGACTTGTCCTCTGTGCTTATTGAGATCTGTAAGCAAATTGGACATGGACTTCTCCTTGCCCCTTCCTCCAGTCCTGTGCTATGCTGCTCTCCCTTAGAGGGCCCAGGGGCTGTTAGGCAGAGCCATCAGAGTTTAATTTACGCTTGTAGAACCATGACTTAACTCTCCCAACAGCTGACCCACAGCAAGAGCTACACAAGAGAGCTTCTACTGTTGCTATTATTGCTATTAATTTTAGAAATTAATTTGAATGACAAACTGATACCACTTTAATTTAAACTAGTTACGAATAACAAGAAAGAAGCAAAGGAAAAGCCAAATATTATGGGCATGCCATTTGTGCAGTTTTGCCAGGAAGCTGCAGTTTAGACACATGCCCAGTAGTCTTGGTGACATAGGAAAAGTTCATGCCTGTCAGTCACACCTGGGAAGAGATAATTGTCCAACATAGGCATGGCCACTGCAAGAGCAGGGAGATCTGAGATATTTAAGCTCCTAAACAAAGGAGTTTGCTCTCGTGTGCTCTTGGTTCCCACTCTTACACTCTTTCCCTCTAGCTCTTGGCTCTCTGGCTCACTTGGGACTCTTGTTACAAGGGGTACAATCTCCTTGCTCCCCTACATTCACCCACATCACCCACAACCATGTGGATCCCACAAAATGGACAATTGGGCTACACCTAGCTTGATGCTAAACTGGACCCAGCTCCACCATGGAATGGAAACTTTGGACGCTTCCTTTGTTTCTAGCTCTACTGAAATCCTAGCTTCACATCTTCCAGGACTGGATTAAGGAAATTGGAACTTTAGAAACCTAAGATGCAAATAAAAATCACTCTCTATGCAAGTCTCATGAATTTATTTTCCCCAAGATATCATAAGAACCCCACTCCCGCTAGCAATGGAGAAAGACCATCCACACATTTCTCCAATAACAAAATGATGAATTGAAATAGGAAAATATTATTAAGTGGTTATTTTACATTTTTTAAATCATTGTGACAATAAGAAATGTGTATTTTGCCTTTGTTACTGGTTCCTGACACAGACCTCCTAAAACACTTGGGATTTCCTAGGTGGCAAAAGTGGTGATAGGAGCATCTTTTCATAATAAGCCCCTGTTAGCTCTACCTGAGTTTATGCTAATAAGGTGACCCTAGGTAGGCCTCTAGGTAACTTCAGGATGGGGACCAGGTTAATTAGAGGGTTGGCGGGGATGAAGATTGAGTTCAAGCACCAATGACTAATGATTGAATCCATCATGCTTATGCAATGGAATCTGCATAAAAAACTTTAAACCACAGGGTATGGAGAACTTCTGGGTTGGTGAGCAGCATCCAGGTTGGTGAACCCAACAAAGTACTGGGAGTGTGGCACACCTGGAGAGCGTGGCAGTGCTGTGCCCTGTGCCCCTCCCATCCATATCCTGTTCCATGCATGGCTCCTAACTGGTTTTTCTTTATAATAAACCAGTAAATGTATGTATAGTGTTTCCCTGAGATCTGTGAGCTCTTTTAGCAGATTATTGAACCTATGGAGGGGGGTTGTGTAAAGGTGGCAGAGATTGGTGATTAGTGAATGGGGAAGAACAGGCTTGTGGGACTTAGCCATTAAACTGCGGGGTCTCTGCTAACTCTGGGGAGTTTGTGTCATATTTGAATTGAATTATAAGATAGCCACGTGGTGTTTGAAGAATTGGATAATTGATTGGTGTGAGGAAAACCCACACATTTGATGTCAGAGTGTTGAGGAGAAAAATAATTCGGAGCCAGACTTTAAGGAAAAATGTTCTCAGTAAGAAAAAATACTTTTAAATATTTTGTAACTCTTCATATGTTGATTTTATATAAAACAACAACAACAATAATAATAGGGTTGTTGTACATTGTAATTTTAAAAGCCTTTGGAAAGTTTTTTTTTAATGTAAAATTTAAGGAATTTTGTTCTCTGATGCTTCCTGGAGACATTTATTATTTCATTTTTTATAGTTTTAATCTCTCTTTTCTTTCTCTATCTCTTTTTTGTTTCCCATATTTAATGAGAAATGGATATATAGTACTCACTCTTTAAGAGAGAGTCTACAGTAATAAGTGAAGATCCCCTAAAGGATTTATAAATATAAAGACTAACATGAAAACAAATATATATAATAGAATGTAATTAAAACAAACAACAAAGGTATTATCTTTACTTATCTGATGGATTATAGAAGTCTTGCTATTTTGGAAAGCAGGAAAGATTTGAGATGCACCATGAAGAATAAATGGCATTCTCACAACACTAAAATTTTAACATAACCAACAACAGAACTGAAAAAGTATATAGGGAATTGGTGAGTAGTTTGGATTTCTTTGCATTTTATTTTACGGAGGAATACTTATCTTGGTAGCATAGGAATATAGAAGTTGAGACTGGTAAGGCAATTTGAAACTATATTGTGAGAGTTTTGATTAGAGTGCAAAAACTTTGCTCTGTTATTTAGGTAATGATTATCTAGTGTATACTTTTCAGAAGGAAACTAGTTTAATGTTTTAAATTAATATATTATTGTTTTGTTGATAGAATGAGATGGTAAAGTCAGAGTTTGGTTAAAGAAAAAGGGATTGGCAGGTATTAATCCATGCAACTAATGAAGAATACTCAAAGCAATGGTGTTATTCAGGAGGAAAGTAGAGGCAGAGTATCCAAGGAATAGTTTACAAAACTAATTCACTATTCATTAATTCACTTAAGAACATTTGTGATGACTAGATGACTATTGGAGAAAAACTGTGACTTCCCTTTATTAAAAACCAGCCAAAAGTGTGCAGACCAAAAGAAAAGAAATGCACAGATATTTCTATACTGCACTTAGGGTCACAAGAGATGGAAGTGCTACGAGGTATTAACAATGAAGCAAATACTGGGTTTAGAGAACTACGTAAGTCATTCTAAATTTTTAAAATCTATACTGGGTATTATGGGGAACATAAGAGTTTTAAGCATGAAATGGCTTAATACAATTTGTGTATTAGTATGACTTTTTCTGGTAGGAGCATGGCAGTTAAATTTGAACAAGTGATGGTATATTTCTTAAATGTATCTTTGCTATTACTTTACCTTGGAGTATAAAAGACAGAGAGAAAATGTTGGCATGCGTATAGCAATTTTGTAAAAAATATTATCCTAATTATATTCTTTGAAAAGTTGTTAAAATTGTCCTTCTGAGTATTTTATGGTTAAATATTAGATATATTTATTATATAAATACAAATACAATTATAATTATTTTGAACTTGGTAAATAAAACTGAGCCAAATATTTTATTTATGTATTAAAAATATTTTTCTTAATCAGAATGAAGCTGTACCACTACCATAGAGGCATCCCACTCAGCTGAAATAAAACATTAATGCAAACTATAACCCACTTATGATGGAAATAGTTTGAAAAAAGAGGAAGTAGCTTATAAAAAGGAATTACCCTGATGAGTATTTAAATCTAGTTTGAAATCTGTGATGATAATTTTCACAAGCCCTGTTGTGCTGGGGGCCAGCCCCAGTGGTCCAGGGGTTCCCAAAGGTGTGGACGGAGTCGGCGAAGAATGTTTTACACGGAGACAGCGTTCAAAACTCTCTAGCTTTCCTTAGTCTCCGTGGATCTTCCTGTGCCTGGCTGAGGCCACAGAGAGAGAGATCCCAAGGCAAGCTGAGCCTTTATTTTATAGTGAGAGGTAAACAAGGTAGTGGCTTCCAAAGTTACACTGTTCTTGTGAGTTTCACTTGTTTACACTGTTCTTGTGAGTTTCACTTGTTTACACTGTTCTTGTGAGTTTCACTTGTTTACACTGTTCTTGTGAGTTTCACTTGTTTACACCATGGTTATACTTCCGGCACTTCCTCAGCCCATTAGCTTCCCAGATAAGATCTAGGGAGCCTCATAAGGTCAAGCCTAATTATACTAAGAGGACTGTGCCCTCTAAGCTGGGAATTGATTGTGACTTTGCCCACAGGTCAGTCCGAGGCTTAACCCTATATCAGCTCCCTACATCTCACCCTTCTTTTATTTTTTAAGCTACTATAATGAGAGTTTTTAAGCTACCATAATGACAGTAAAACTTAAGCATCAAACTTAAGCATCAAGAACAAAACTCTGGCTATTAAAGCAATAACAAAATAATGCCAATGCAAAACCCAAAACATTTTAAAACTTGAACATAACATTTTTAAAACTAGTAAGAATAATAAAACAATGGCAATGCAAAACAGCAATAAGTGAGAAATCAAAGCACAGTAACATTTTTCTACCAAATGAAAGTTTCTTTTGCCGATTTACTCAAGAGTCCTCTGACTTGGCTGAGAGAGTAGCTTCCATTTCTTGCTTTTCTACCATCTGCTGGGCCTCAGTTGTTAACTTCTTCAGCTGACCCCAAGTCGGTGGTTTGGTTGTCCTTGTTGATCTGGCTAGCGGGCGGTGTCACTGGCGACGGGCTTCCCAAAGTGTCACCGTGTTGTATGGCTGGATCAAAGGATCCATCAGGGCCGTGTTTGATGGTGGTGTCGGTGTCCAGGGAGGAGTCAACTGTGACCTCTGGGTCAGCTGAAATGGATGATACTGGGGAGGAGGAGGATGAGGCAGAGATGGAGGGTAGTAGAAAAAGAAGAGAAAGCAAAAGAACTACAAGGCATGGAAGTGCTTAGAAAAAAGAGGAAGAAGAAAGTGAAGAAGGCAGCATCCTGACACAGCCCTTTCCTTCAGCTGCCCCTTTCCCTGTGGTCCAAAGTAGAAATGGAAAACAAGTCCTGTTGCAGTGAGAGGGCAGCTGCTGTCAGCCAGTCTCTGTTTTTACCTGGGTCCCAATCTGAGCTGGGCCAAGTCTCTTTCTGTTATCTGGGTCCCGATCTGGGCTGGACATGGGAAGCGAGAAGCAGCCATGGGGGCAGGAGATCTTCCTCAGAAGGGGCGAGTGTTCAAGCCCCTGCACAATTGGGGGGGGTGAGTATCTGTGCCCCACCTCTGTTGAACCCCAAGTTCTCTCCTACTGGCCCCTCTGCGACTGTGCCTGTCTTAGGTTGTTCCTCCCTGAGGAATCTTACCCGTCTTTGGCTAACCAGCCATCTCTGGGCCAAGTAGGGTGATGTGAGGTTCAGTTCTGTCTCCTTGGTAGCCTATGCCCCTGTGGCCTCCATGCCCAGCAACTGCCTTGGGATCCCCTCGCCTGCTGGCGGGGCCCTGGCATTGGTCACATATCTTGGGAAACCCAGGTTTCTTCTCCAGAGAGGGCCCAGCTTACGCCATTGGGCGAGAGACAGATCCATGGTACCAGCCACCATGACCTCAGCAAGAACAGAGAACTCTGGCAACAGCTGTGGGCCTGGGACAGGGCTTTCTCAGCCCATGATGTCGGGCTCTTGGTACAAGACAACTCCACATATGGGGCATATATCAGACACTCCCAGTCACGGCAGAAAAGGGAGGTGCCCTTCCTGGAACAGTAGGGTAGGGAGATTCTAGAAAAGGCTGTGTTCAGGAGAGAAGGAGAAAGGCCAAAGAATCAGCAAGCAAGTAGTCAGATTTTTTTAAAAAGGAAAAAGGAAAGGATATGTGGGGCAAAGCTGGGACATAAGGACAGACAAATAGGAGGCACATGCGATCCTTCCAATGGACAGGTGGTTCCAGCTCAGGGCTGCACATCTGCTGCAGACGGGCACTGGTCAGGTGTGCTAACTCAGCCTCCCAGGGGTGACGGTCCCCAGGAGGGAAGCAGAGGCTGCTCCTTCTGGAAAGATACAAAACACAACCTCTTCCCCACATCATTACTAGATCTTGAAAAACTCTTGTCTGGTTTGCATCCTTCCACTGGGCTAAGTCGGCAGAGGCTATTGTACAGGAGGCCCCATGCATTTTGGCTGCTGTACAACCCTCTGCAATGTATTTCCAAAAAGTCTAACATATAACATTATCCCCCCCCCCTTTTTTTTTTTAATCAGACCAATGAGTAACATATTTTGAATTCCTGATTATTTCAGAGAAAACACATTTATTTTTTCAAAAACAAGTTATACATTAGATATTTAACTAATTTCTTCCAATTCAATTTGCACTTTAAACTTTCAGAGCTTACAAGTCAAATATTAGCATTTCTTTGATTAACTACACTTTTATATTTAAGGATACATTTCAAATAAAATATAAGGCATTTTCAATTAGTAGATTAACTTCTATCATCTAGACTTCATACTAGGCATACTCAGATCGACATTTCAGTATTATAAATCTCAATACTTTTAGATGATTTGAACTTAAAAGTTTTAAGTTTCCAGCCAATAAGCCTGGCATAGCTGCTAAATTTCAAAATGGTCACAATTTTCCTGCTGGGGAAGTCAAGAAGCAAACCCATAGCTATTCACATGTAAACTTGACTATCAACTTCCTGGTGGTACTTGCCTCAGGGGCGGGAAATTTCAAAAGAGCTACTTTAAATCACCTTGGGAAACCAGCCTGTATTTCTTTCTCAGGTTCATCTCTGCCATTTTTAAGACCAAAACAGTCTTGGGTTTTTATTCTGTACACAGCAAAAGGTCAAGTTCAGCTCAAAACTATGCGCACTCGTTTTTAAACTGGCCTTTTCCCTTTACATGTGCACAGAAATCCCGGATGCATTTCTAAATTTTGTAAAACTTTTCAATTACAAGAAGGACTTTAAATTAGAATATTTGGGGAGGGGGCGTCCACACTGGATGGCCACATGAGCTTCTTTCTTCCCTTCCCCCACATCCTGCTTTGGGGGAAGTTTCAGCAAATGACTCAGATGGTGTATTTTTCCCAAAGTCATGCTTAATAGAAAAAGACATTTTAAATTTTTTCCTATTTCTCTTTCTAAAGTCATGGCTAGCACCCAAGGTAATCTTAGCTAAAGTTTCGTTGTCATAAGATGTTCTCTGGTAATTTTTTAAATAAAACATTGAGTAATCTCATTGTAGGAGAGCTTACAGCTCTGCCCTCTCTTGCCACCTTTGAATCTCTCCATACCAGAGGCGGATTCGGCAGCGGGGTTTCATTTCTTATTACAGATTTTAGATTCCAAATACAAATTAAGATATTAATTTGAACAAGGAACCACATTGAGGTGACCATGGCACTCTTTTTTTTTTTTTCAAGTTCTGATTAACTTTTTGGCAAACTTTTAATATCTAATGTACCTCTTTCAAGAAAACAAGGGCTATGTTCTATAATAACATGCAAAAACTGTAAGAGATTACCTTCTGAAACTTTAACTCCTTAAGCATACAAATCAATAGTTGATCATAAAGTTTCTTACTTTTTTTTAAAAGCCGAATATACTTTTTTAAAGCCAAATCCTGCCCCGTTAGCCTGGTTAAGAAAACGTTCCCAGCCTACTTACAGATTCAGAGAGCTAACTTTGATGTGTTAAAACTAAGTAAAATGCATTTACTCAATCCAAAGTAGGCATTAAAAAGAAAAACCCTAAATGCTCTCTTGTATCCATTTTAAGAGTAGGATTGGCACTTTCCGCTATTACCTGAGTCCTTATCTATCACCCCAGGGAGAGCTTGCCAATCCTTCACTTTCCCGGGGTGGAAAGGCTGCAGTGGGGTTAAGGATAAGGCTCCTTGGGCCTACCTTCTCCCATGCCTTTACATTTACCTTTCCAGCACCTTTCCTTCCTCAGAAAGGCATGGGCACACTTGTATAAAACGTTCCGTCTGACTAGGAGTAACCTTAACTCCTCTGCTAGCAAGCATATGTGTTAAAAGATCAATACAGAGTCTTTTTCCTTTAGACTAAGTATGACACATCTTCTTAATCTAAGTTCTGTACTATCCACCTTCTTACCCTACTTATCCTCTATAGGGGGGACTGCAGCACCCTACGGTGGAGTCCTATCCGTCCCGAGTGCAGGGGTTCTCAATGTGTGTGGGGGGGCTTACCTAGGGGAATCCTGTTCGGCCTGTCCGGGCGCCATATGCTGGGGGCCAGCCCCAGCGGGTCCAGGGGTTCCCAAAGGTGTGGACGGAGTCGGCGAAGAATGTTTTACACAGAGACAGAGACAGCGTTCAAAACTCTCTAGCTTTCCTTAGTCTCCGTGGATCTTCCTGTGCCTGGCTGAGGCCACAGAGAGAGAGATCCCAAGGCAAGCTGAGCCTTTATTTTATAGTGAGAGGTAAACAAGGCAGTGGTTTCCAAAGTTACACTGTTCTTGTGAGTTTCACTTGTTTACACTGTTCTTGTGAGTTTCACTTGTTTACACCATGGTTATACTTCCGGCACTTCCTCAGCCCATTAGCTTCCCAGATAAGATCTAGGGAGCCTCATAAGGTCAAGCCTAATTATACTAAGAGGACTGTGCCCTCTAAGCTGGGAATTGATTGTGACTTTGCCCACAGGTCAGTCTGAGGCTTAACCCTATATCAGCTCCCTACACTGTTGTGTGCTTAGAACCTGTGGACAAAAAAGTGGCCACATACTAAACATGACAAACTCAGGGGAGGCCTGTTGACTCATAGGATGGTATGAAATTAAAACTTCCTAACTGAGAGCAGCTCATTGCAGGTAGTCCTGTCCTAGGCCAGTATCTCCCCTGACAAAGGTCAGTCTTACCTTAACTGAGCCTGTCTGTTGTCTTTTTGCATCTATGATAACATACCTTTGACATTTCCTTCTTTTTCCAACCCTTCACTGCAGCAGAGAAGAGATCACAAAACATGTAATTCATACTTATTATGATTATCATGTTAATTGTTAATTGCTAACTACCCTATACCCTGAAATGTAAACGTGTCTTTTATCCAATCCAGAGATTTCTCCACTTTGCCTTCTCCCACGTTCCTAATCCATCAATGAATTTCATACAACCCCCTTAAGTCTCCTCCTTTGATTGCAATGTGCAAAATAAGGTGCAAGCCTGCCGTGTTCTGGAGCATTTTCTCAATTCATTGAGATTTTTCTTTCTGGCAATAGTTATCAGTTTGGCTCAAATAGACTCACAAAAATTCTCTGCAGGTTTAAATGTTTCTTCCATTGACAAACATGTGTATCTGAATCTTTAAGGGACAAAGTAAAATGCTGAGTTAGATAAGGAGTCAGAGTTGAATTGATGTGTAGGCAGTTTGTAATGGAGTGGTCACAAGATTGAGTAGCTTCTGCCTGAAGGCTGCTAGTGTCTGAAGAATAGACATCCAGAGTCATATGCTGAGAAGGAGAGGGATCAAAGATGATGAGCCATGTGGTAAGTGCTGAAAATCATCATTATCAAAAACTCAAGTACACTCTCTTTGATTTTTAGAATGTTCAGCCAACCCAAAATGTAGAGACTTTAATCCATATGTCTTACCATCTCTATAACCACATAGGGAAACTTAGGTTTAATGGCAATTGATTGAAGACCAAGCAATGGGAAACAATCAGGGATGGATTTTAAAAGCCAGATGCAATAAAAAGAACAGAAATCTAGAGACACTAGTAAGAGAGCACAAGGTCATGAGGATAGGAGAATACATGGGCAGAGCAGTCAAAATATACAGATAAGAAATGAACAGGGTTAGAAAAAAAGGGAAGGATTGAGTGTGATAAAGGGAGATGTCAAAGATGTCTCTCACTTTTCCCACATTAGTTACTGAAATGCTGCTTATGGCATCTATACAGGAGAGGAGCATGGAGGAGGAGCAGGTTTGACATGGATGTGATTTTTAGAAGAGTATTTTGATATGCTGTCAAGAAATTCATTATAAAAATTAGCATGGGCATGAGTTATTTAAACAAATGCTCACTTGAAAATCATAAGCACATAAGCTATCTAGGAAATAAATTAGAATAATGAAAATCCCCAAGAAAATGTGGAGTAAAAGTAAATACTTTTCAAGTAGAATGTCATAGGAAAGCATTCATTGAAGATGGGCAAAGCAGAAAGTGACCAAGAAGACTGACAAGAAGCAGGAAAGATAGAAGAATACACAAGATAAACAGCACTGAGAAACAGAACATAGGGCAAAACTGAATCCGAGGATCACATCAGTACTTTAGGAAGTTTAAATGGATAGAAGTCAATAAAAGAAAATATTTGGTTTCTTTAAGCCCCAGGTTTTAAGAATCTACTAAAATCCTTTACAAAACCCAACCCAATGGTACCAACTGAGAATAAAAACACAAAAGTTTTTCTTTTAAAATTCTTTGGATTCTGCATTTGATAACAGTCAAACGAAAAAAAAAGGTATATAAATGTATAGTTATTAACCAGTCTATGTTTCAATATATACACTATATTTTATTAACATTAATTTTAATTACTTGAACTCATAGTGAGTAAAAACTTTGAGCTTGAGTTGCTCACACTAAAAGGTGTATGACCTTGGATACATTACACAATTTTCTTGATTAACACTTCTTCCATTGTAAAATAGAATCACCTGCTTATTGAAGGGACTAAAATTCTGCCACCCCGAAGCTCCTTTGTGGAATATTAATTTTAAGCTGCTTATTAAGAAACAAAAGACTCAGAAAGAAACTTTGACCCTCTCCCCTTTCTCCCCAAGAGATTCAGACAAAGAAACCTACTTCAGGATGGAGATCTTAGGATGCTGCCTCAGACTTCCTTAAATTAAGTATGGTAAAACAAGAGGGCTCAGGCAGGGGCCTGCTAGCTAGATACCCCCTGTGTTGCAAGGATTTTTCTGCCATGTGTCTCCCATTTTTCCTGAACTGCCTGTAACTTGCCCAGTCTCACTTCTGAAATCTAATACTCCATACCCGCTTTCTCTTTGTCCAAAAAGGTCTTAGTTACCTGTAGGGAACTCACTTTAGATACAATATGGCTTCAACAGCAGAGGCTTCTGGGAGAGGTGGTACTTTCTGTGACTTCTGACCTCTCTGTGGCTTTTTAACTCTTTATGACCTCATACTTTGCTGACTACCCCAATAGACAAAATGCTACCCCAAAACTAATGGCATGCCCCCAGGAAGAGGTTAATGAACGTACAGAGTGTAACAAATGCCTGACACTATCTTTTCACTTTTCCTTTAACTTAGTAATACATTGTTCTCTCAGGAGGTCTACACAACCACCCATCATTTGGGTTTGTTATTAACCCCCGCTACTCATCACTTTTAAAAAGGGAACTCTGCCCTGGGAGGGGTATGGACTTTTCATGACCAGCCACCTCTGGAAACAAGCAGCTGCTCTTCCCATGTATGTAAGTTTCCCCCTGAAAGCTCTTAGGGATTTGAATAAGGCTACTTGTCGGTGCTGCAGAATCAATCCTGAAGTTAGACTTTGGGGGCTACCCCCCAGCAATACTCAATGTTGCCTCGCTGTCTTGGGAATTTTCACGAACTTAACACGTCTATGTGAATTTGCTATGTGCGTGTGTTAAACTTGGCTTTTTCTCCTGTCCATCTGTCTCTGTTAATTAGGTTATTGGCCTAACCAGAAGAACTTAGAAGGTGGGAGGAAAAGTACTAATATTTTTAGCTCTTATATAAGGAAGTTATATTACTAATATTGTTATAGGTAGCTAGATATTAATAAAGGACGGGAGCAAAGGGAATCAGACATTAGTAAGCCTAATAAACCAGGGAGCTGATAGGACAGTAAGCCTGCTTCAGTAGGAAGCTACAGCTTCACACACTCCCTAGGGAACCACCAGTTTGGTCCCCACAGATTACTTGGGGCAGTGGTCGGCAAACTCATTAGTCAACAGAGCCAAATATCAACAGTACAACGATTGAAATTTCTTTTGAGAGCAAAATTTTTTTAAACTTAAACTATATAGGTAGGTACATTGTTATTAACTTCATTAGGGTACTCCTAAGGCTTAGGAAGAGCCACGCTCAAGGGGCCAAAGAGCCGCATGTGGCTCACGAGCCGCAGTTTGCTGACCACAGACTTGGGGGAAGGATAGAAAAATAAAGAGAATATTTCTCTGCTGGGCATAGAGGCCTGTCTGTCTAGCCTAGGAAAAGGATCAGATGGGATAGGGACACAGAACCCAATAAGATGTAGGAAATGGATTGTTTAGAAGGAGGGTCCAACATCAGCCCATGAAACATTGGGAAGTTGATTGGTTAGTTTGAAAGGTCCTTCCCAAACTTGAGATAATATAGTCTCAGCTTAACAAAGTTCTCTCTCTCTCTCTCTCTCTCTCTCTCTCTCTCTCTCTCTCTCTCTCTCCCTCCCTCCACAAGCTCACCCTGTTCCCTCAAGCATTTTCTCTCCACAGCAGCTATGTGTCCCTAGCAGCCACCTGGGGTCAGGGCCTGGGGCCTGGGGCCTGGCCTGCATGGACTCCAAGTGCAGGCCTGGGTGCTGCACAAACCAGAGCACAGCCAAAAACACAGACTCAGCTAGTGGATGAGGACAGAACATGAACAGAATGGAACAAAATGTCTGGGCACTGGCCCTATTTTGGGCTTGATGAAGATGTTATTGGAGAAAAATATGCCTTTGTCTTCCCCCACTTCTAGTGAAAATCAGGCTTCTAGTGGTACCACTGGAAGAAGCATTTCAAGAGGAACCCATGGAAGGATGAGCTATGGGAGAAGCTTATTTCCATGGAATTACACCCCTGGGTTTCCAAAGTACCCTAGTCCAGTCATTGCAGTGTAGCTGGGGTTTCAGTAGAGCTCCAGTCAGAGCTCGTGTCCAGAGTTTCCCTTACATGTTGGAGCAAAGTCCAGTCCAGCACCAGGGGAGTTGTAGTCCACTAGTCCATTGTGTGTGGGAGTGTGCATGGCCATAGGCCACACAGGAGAATGCCAAGAAGCCAAGTGTGAGCCATGAGCCAAGCATTCAGGAGAAACTTAGAGGAACCAAGAGAGCAAACTCCCTTTTCAGGAGATTATATCCCAAATCTTCAGCCCCTTGCATTGGCACACCCATTCTAGCCACTGACCTCTGTTTCCAGGTGTGACTGACAAGCAAATATATTCCTGATGTGGTTCCCTCACCCTATGTTTTGCAAGGAAAATGTCTATAATATCTTGACTTCCCTTTGCTCCTTTCCTATTATTAATAGCTAGTTGATTACAGTGGTATCAAAGACAAGGCTGAACTTCTTTTACATTGGGACAGAAAAAGATGAGCCATCAGGAACCTGGAGACAACCTTTTATTTCCACCCAAGTAAATCTTACCACACACTACCATATGTGGGTTCCCAGAATGCTTTACTTGTGACTATATGAAGGACCTAATTTCCACTGGCAGCAATAGGCTCAGTTAATTGTCACAAGTTGAGGAAGAAATTAAGGTTAAGTATGTAATCAACAAATGTGCTTCATTGATTTGACTATCCTATATAATAACAGCCTAATATGCTAAGTGTCTGGGAGTTCAACCAATCAAAGTGTAATATGCTAATGATATTCTAAGGCTGCTCAAACGCTTGCTATGATGTGCACTGATCACCAGGGGGCAAATGCTCCTACTGGTAAGTTAGCTTGCTGCTGGGGTCTGGACAATCAGGACTGTGCTTGATGAACTGGACATGCCCTGGGGCCCTCCTGCATTCCCTCTCCTGCCCGAATGGTGCACTGGTGGGGTCCCTCGGCCTGGCCTGTTACCTCTTGCAATCCAGGACCCCTTGGGGGATGTCAGAGAGCCTGTTTCAGCCCAATCCCACAGGCCAGGCTGAGGGACCCTACTAGTGCACAAATTTGTAAACTGGGCCTCTAGTATTTTTATATCTTTTTTTAATTGTTGAATCTTAAAAATCAAAACCAAAATCTCTTTTAAATTTATCAGTAGTCCTAAATCACTATTAAGAACAAAAAAAGAAATAAGTAAATGGACCTAAAGAATAACAAAACAAATGTATGTTTTACTCATCTTATGAATTTCTCTTATACCCTATGTTCTGATTCTAATTTATATTACAGAGTTGAAAACTTTCCCATAGATCTTGACAGTTCACTCACACAGTTAAAACCCAAAGTTCAACAATACTATACTTGAAATCTATTGCTCTTGAAGGACCACAATTCTGTTACCCTAAAGTTGCATTTTTGGATATTAATTATAAGTTGTTTATTAAGAAACAAAAGACTTGGAAAGATACTTTGACTCTCCCCTTTTTCCTGCCCAAGAGTTTCAGACAGAGAAACCTCCTTCAGGAAGTAGATCTTAGGATGTAACCTTAGCCTAATTTGAATTAAGTATGGTCAACAAAAGGGTTTCAGGCAGGTGTGTGTTAGCTGGGTACCTACCCCCTGTACCCAACTGTTTCTGAATCACCTAAGTAAGGATTTTCTTTCATTTTTCCTGCTCTTCCTCAACTACCTGTAAATTGCCTAGTCTCACTTCTGAAATCGAATATCCCACACCCTTCTCCCTTGTCTAAAAATGTCTTATATACCCAATGTTGCTTCACTGTCTATGGAATTTTCTTGGAATGATTACATCCATGTAAATTTCTCATGTATGTGTATCAAACTCTGATTTGTTTCTGTTAATATGTCTATTAATTTGGTTATTAGCCCAGCCAGAAAAACTTAGAAAGTGGGTGTTAGGGTCCCTGAATGAGGAACCCACAAGGTCAAAAGGTATAAAGAATTATAAGTTTATTGTTACATCTGCTAGCAGAAGGGCTGAGACCAAAATGGCATCAGTAGGGCAGAGTAGGGGGAGCAGAATAGTTATGTCTCTTGTAAAGGTCAGTCAGAGTAACTGGTTGGAAGAGGTGCAGATGGAAGACAGGTACAGGGGGTACTGGAAACTGGGTGAGGTGATTTACTGGAAACTGAAGGATGTTAATCAGGAAACCAATAATGAGAATAACAGGGAAATCCCTGGAAGGGTCAAGAGCCCCAATCAGGGCATAATGGAGCACAAGAATGAGCCTAACGGTGGGCAGAAAATTATTGCTATTTTTTTTTAGCTCCCATTCTCTCCACCATATGCCATAAGAAATGAAAAGTTTGTCACAGTATTGAAATGGATTAAGAGAGGCAAGCGTATTAATTTGGCTAAACATCTGGATATGTTTAACACTACCACACCAACCATTTCTAGCATTGATTATGCTTATTATGAATATAATCAGATGACAAAGATAGGGAATATTAGGTTTAAGTAAGTGTGTTTCTTTTTTTCTCAAAATTGTAGACATCACATTTCAACATTAAATAATTAGATTGAAGGCTACATTTGAGTTAAATAAAATAAACACAAGGCCTTATTTACCCTTCCCCACTAAATCCAGTTGCTAAGAGAATCAGCAATAATTTGAAAAATAAGTTAACAGAAATGAAATAAAATTGCCTTGGCTAATGGTTTGTGAAGGAAGCCAATGCAGGGGCTTATCTGAATCTAAGCTGGATTCAAAACACTGCAAATGGTATTAGTAGGTAAGCAAAGAAAAACTGACTCCAGATGCTACATGAGTCAATGAATTTGCCAAGATTTTGATCAGAAAACTTGGCAATCAGAATTTAGCATGGGTAAGTGGAATTGGCATAATAAAATTTAAATATTAATTGTATCCTTGCAGTAAAAAGCAAATAATGCAAAAGAAAAAAAAGATTTGAGCATAATTAAATGGACTTTACTCTTTAAAAATCGAATTTATATTCTCAAATACAGCAAACAAATTGTCAAAAGAATACTAAAGATAAAGATCTTCACAAATTGTGTTCTCTGTATATTACATTTTTACTAAGAGTGCTAACTTCTGTTTGGATTAATTATATATGGACTAAATATTATATCACTAATAATAGACACTCTTGTCTAATATATTAAAAGACAACAAAACATGAAGTCTAAATATTTTGCATCAGCTCTGTCATGTGTTGTATGTTTAATTTAGGGCAATGTTTTTAACTGGTTTTGGTCAGTTTCCTGCTTTGCTTAATGGGAAGCTTATAAAATATGCATAAGAAATCACCTTACAGATAAATGTTTCTCTTGGTTGAGGCAAATTTATCTAGAAAGGGATATTTATTTGAGTTTTATGACACAAGTCATAGAAAAAATCACTGATCTGGGATCAAGAATCCAGGATCCATATTGTTCATGCTGACAGGAATGTACCTGGGATAAATCATTAATTCTGCTGATGAGCTCAGAGCACTTCTTTTTTTTTAAAATATATTTTATTGATTTTTTAAAGAGAGGAAGGGAGAGGGATAGAGAGTTATAAACATCGATGAGAGAGAAACATCAATCAGCCGCCTCCTGCACACTCCCTACTGGGTATGTGCCCGCAACCAAGGTACATGCCCTTGACTGGAATCGAACCTGGGACCCTTGAGTCCGCAGGCCGACACTCTATCCACTGAGCCAAACCGGTTAGGGCTCAGAGCACTTCTAATGTTCCTTCTTTCTCTGTCCACAGACAGTGAAAGTAAAAGCTCTCTCTCCCTTTGGCATACAAAAAGGCCTACCTAAAGAGAAATTTTTATTTTCCTAAAAGAGAATTCAGCGTGAAGTTTTATAATTTTGATTTCTCTGTATTAAATCCACAATACATTTCAAAAACAACATTCATTGCCGTTATGAAAATTCCTTAGAAACAATTATACTTTCCCACAAAACCCTATTATATAGACAAAAAAGTCACCATTGTGCAAGAGTTTGGAACATTCAAGTTATAAATGTTGCAGGAAGATGTGCTCCGTGTTCAGTAAGTGTTCTCGGGCCTTGTAATGGTTTGCTTGCTGCCTGTCCGTGAGGAAAGGCCTCTGTAATAAAGCTGGAAAAGTGAGACATTCATAAAAAGTTGCTATTGCTGTCTCTTGGGGTCAGAGTTTAGTGCTCCCTCACCCAAAAGCACTTGCCTGTTAAGATACTTTTTAAGAAGCACCATTCTCGGCTGCCAATAGAAAGCCTAAGGAGTGCTACAGGAAGGGAGCACTTCTGATTCCCTGCCGGAAATTCAGTAATGATCCCCGTCATTTCTGCTTCAAAGTAAGGCATGCCCTGAGTCCTCTCTAGTTAAAATGAAAAGAACTAAAGAGAGAAGGAAGACAACATTCTCTTTCTTTTCTCAGAAGAGACAATGCTCATCCATTCATTCCTTGGGTGTCATCTCTGACCTTCACTGTGCAGATGTTACACAGGAGGAAGTGGGTGCCTTCTCTTTCCACCAGAAGAGTTAGACTCCGTCAGCTCCAGAGGTCAAGCTGAGGTGGTGCTCTCATAAAAACTCACTTGTGAGATATAAATAAATTCAATTAAGTGTTATGCAGAGAGAAATGTTAGATTTATTAAAATATGGAAAATTATGTTTAAGCAGTTAGAGACATAATCTTATTCTTAACTCTTCACTAAAAAAAAATTTAAGCTAGAACTGAAGGGAAGTTTAAATCAGAGGTCTTTCCCTGCTGGTAATATTGGCCTTTCCTTCCTATTTCAGAACCCTTGCAGAGTGATCGACTAAACAGTTGTCAAGTTATTAACACTTCAATAGTGGGTCATATCTTATTCCTCATTATCTTCAGAACAACAAAGACATAGGATACACAGGGCCAGTATTTGCAAACTGTGGATAATCCATTGGTAAACCCTAAAATCCCTTTGTGGTTCCTGACTAACAACCAGAGTGAGGTAAAGAAAAAGAAGAAAGAGATAGTTAGGTGATAGATGATAGATAGATAGATAGATAGATAGATAGATAGATAGATAGATAGATAATAGAGAAATGATAGATAAATGAGCATATGCCAGAATATCAGAGAACCGACAAGTCCTCAACAGCCAATAAAAATCCCTTCAGCTTTTTTTCCCCTTCAGAGGATGGATAATATAGATTGAATGCTTATATTTCTCTAAAATCCATATTTGAAAATCTAATGCTGGAGATGTTGATATTATGAGTTGGAAATGTTGGAAGTCATGAGTTCAGGAGGGCAAAACCCACATAAAAGGGAAGAAGGATCTTATATGTGAGAAATAAATTTATGTTGTTTATAAGCCACAAGTTGGTATTTTGTTTTTGCAACTTTAATGAACTAACAGAAAAGATTAGTCATTACATAACTCCCCTAGACATTCTTCTGTTCACAAAGTCACTGTGATTTTCAGCTAGTGGATTGGCTCATGTAGAGGATAGGATGTGGTAGCACTCATGTGCCTGGCACCCTGTTGAGGATGGCTAAACGGGGCTCAGTTGAAAGAGTATTTTCAAATGCCATAGTTTAGAATTCAATAAAGGCATTCCAAGGTCAACAAAACAGAGAATTTATTGCTGGCAGATATGCCTTTTAAGAAACCATAAAGGATGTTATTGAGGCTGAAAGCAATGACACTGGATGATAATGTGAATCCACATAACAAAACAAAGAGCAGTGATCAAGGTAATTATGTAATTATAAAAAGTAAGGATGCATATTTTTTGTTATAAATGGATTTTGTTTTCTGCTGGTTTGTTTTTTATTTAAGCCTCTTTTGATTTCCATGATTTTAATTTGTTTACATTCTGCTGTACTCTTGCTAAGTTTAACTTTGGGTATTTTACTTTTTTATCTTTATTGTTGAGAGTATTACAGATGTCCCCCCTTGTCTTCCCCTTGCACCTCACCACCAGGTTCCTCCCTGTCCCAGGCCTTCATCACCCTATTGTCTGTGTTCATGGCCAATGCATATATGCATATAAGTCCTTTGGTTAATCTCTTCTCACCCAACCCAGCCCCTCTTAGATTCATCAATCAGTTCCTTGTGTCCCTGCCTCTGATTCTATTTTTGAAAGGTGAACATGGTAGGATAGCATGGTGGTGCACACAGGCAGGCTAAGTAGCCATCTCAGACTGTGGATAAAGAAAATTGAATTTATTTAAGGAAAGGGGATGGGGGAGGGAAGGGCTGCACAGCACTGAGCCAAGGGGACATTGGGTCAATGATGGCAGCACCCAAGAGCTGGAGTTTCATCCTTACATTCAGTCACAGGAGGGAAACTTTTTGTCAGTGGGTCTGGGGGCTGAGCTGGTCTGGGAATGCAGGTATGTGATCAGGTGTGTTCAGGACAGCTTCAATCCCTTACATGGTTTGACTTCTGGTGTCCTGCAGGTTTTTTCTGGTCTTTTGTTCTCCAGCGGCAGAAAGCTTACAAGTGGCAATTAAAGAATGTATTGCCCTACAGTCCTAACAATTTTATACATCAGTTTACTGTGTTTATTAGATTCCACATATAAGTGAGATTATGTAATATTTATCTTTCTCTGACTGGTTTATTTTGCTTAGCATAATATGGTATAATGCAATAGGTATATAATAATATTGCTTGGTTTATGATACATAAAAATTTCACATATTTTTTAATATATATTTTATTGATTTTTCACAGAGAGGAAGGGAGAGGGATAGAGAGTTAGAAACATCGATGAGAGAGAAACATCGATTGGCTGCCTTCTGCACACTCCCTACTGGGGATGTGCCCATGACCAAGGTACATGCCCTTGGCTGGAATCGAACTTGGGACCCTTGAGTCCGCAGGCCGACGCTCTATCCACTGAGCCAAACTGGCTAGGGCAAAATTTCACATATTTGACAATAACAGCACAAAGTTGATGGATAGAAGCAGAGCTGTATTGAAGAAAAGTGATGACACTAGATGTTTAATCAAATCCACAGGAACAAATGGAGAAAACCAGTAATGGTAAGCAAGGAGCTTAACAAACTCTACAAATATATAATTGTTTTCTTTTTCTTCTTGACATTTTAAGTAGATATAAAATTATGGATTGTAATAACCATGCAGTGTATTATTGGTTTGTATCTTATGTGCATGTAATAATAATACCCCCCCCAAAAGAAGAGAGAATAGAGCTATATAAAAGTAACATTTCTCTAATTCATTAAAATTTAGTCAATAAAATCTCAACTAGGTTTTAATAAGTTAAGATGTATATGGTAACCTTTACAGCAATAATTAATAAAATAAATTTTAAAGTACTGTAATAATTATTAATGAAGTTCAAATACTACATGAAGAAATATTCACTTAATACAGCCGTGGGCAAACTATGGCCTGCGGGCCAGATCCAGCCCATTTGAAATGAATAAAACTAAAAAAAAAAAAAAAGACCGTACCCTTTTATGTAAATGATGTTTACTTTGAATTTATATTAGTTCACACAAACACTCCATCCATGCTTTTGTTCCGACCCTCAGGTCCAGTTTAAGAACCCATTGTGGCCCTCGAGTCAAAAAAGTTTGCCCACCCCTGACTCAATACAAGAAAAAATGGGAAAGAAAATATAGAGAAAGAAAAATTATGAAACTGGGAAAAAAGTAGAAAGGCAGAAATAAATCAAACTATCAATAAAATAAAATAAAATAAAATAAAATAAAATAAAATAAAATAAAATAAAATAAAATAAAAACATCAAATGTTAGTTATGTAAAGAATGCAATCAAAAGACAGAGAGGCAAGAGTAAGTGGCCACAGCAAAGTGCGCATCCAATGCACCATAAGCCACAACAAGCTTGTTAACGTAAAAAAACCATTGAAACCTGTAAAGAATTTTTGTGAGTTTATTTGAGCCAAACTGTCGACATATGCCGGGAAGCAGAACCTCAATGAATTGAGATAGTGCTCCGGAGAATGGCAGGGTTACATTCATATTTATACATGAAATTCATTGGTGACAGATTTAAGGAGGTGGGATTAAGCAAGGCGGGGAAACCTCTGTGATAGGATAAAAAGGAAAATGATGGACACATACTTAGGTGGGTGCAGGATCAATCAACATGATAATGAAGGAATTTGTAGTATCTGCCCTGGCGCCCAGAACATTTGGTTGTGCCCCAGGGGTTCCAGAAAAAGGGAAGTTACAAGTTACCCAGACATTTCAAGGGTGTGTTATCTTAGAGGCAAAAAGGCAAATGGGCTCAGTAAGGATCAAAGTTGATCTTGTCAGTGAAGATACCGGCCTAGGACATAACTGCCCACCAAAGCTGCTTTTAGTTAAGGTTTAATTTCAGACCATCCTTTGTGGTTATTTTAGGTCTCTGAGTCTGCTAGGCTGCCACGCAGGCCTTCCCTGAGCTTGTCAGGTCAGCGTGTGGCCCCTTTTGGCCACAAGCTTTAGCATGGCTGGAAAGGCTGGTGGAGAAGGTGGCTTTGGGGGCCCTGTCCTCTCTACACTAACTCACCCATCCTGGCAGTAGGTTGTTCAAATCCCAGGGCCAAGGGAGCAGCCCATCTCATCATTCTACCATCTCCTCACATCTACCCTCTCTGGGGAAGGTGTGTTCTGTGAGCTGAAAGAAGGATACTTGGTCTCTCACCTAAGGAGTTCTTCTGGCTGGGCTATCAAATCAACACACATTATCAGAAAAATTAAAGTTTAATTCATGAACGTGGGGAATTCACATAGGCATGATAATTCCATAGAAGTTCTAAAGTGAGGCCAAAACTGTGAGCCAAAGACATTTTTGGACAAAAGAGAAGGGGCAGGATGGGATATCAGGTTTCAGAGGTGAGAATGGGTGACTCACAGGTAGTTGAGGTGGAGCAAAACTCATGACAGGAAAATTCTTGCTGGGCAACTCAGTGACAATGGGACACAGGTAACATCTAGTTACCAGGCACCTTCCTGAAACCCTCTTATTTGTATTTAAAGTAAGTTAGGCTAAGGTGGCATTCCAAGATCTTCCTGAAGCCATTTTCTTTGTCTGAATTTCTCAGGCAGGAAAGGAGGAGGGTCAATTTTTCTTTTTTAGTTTTGTTTCTTAATGAACAAGTTGAAATTAATATCTCAAAAAGGCAGCTTCAGGGTGGCAAAGCATTGTAGATGTGGCTCCATATAAAGACAAAACAACAACAAAAGAGGGCAGAATATGTAGGAGTAAAAAAAGTGATCCAACTACATTCTATTTACAGGTAAAAACATTCCATTCATGGTATTGAAAGGAATTTTAGAGACAGGATAGGCAGTTTCAGGGAATGAGAGGGGTTCATGGGAGAGGAGTGCAGATGTGATGGGCTTCAATGCTTACCTTTCTTTCACAGAGGACAGAGAAAAGTCACAAGATACCAGGCAGAGGGAAGCATACTTTCACAGAGGATGGAGGAATGTCACAGATATGGGGAGAAGAGGAGGGGGCACTACATGGGCTTTGGACTTTGAAACTGATACTCTGCTGAAGAATGACCAATTAGGAAATATTTAGGATTGATTTTTTCCCCACTAAATAGAGAGAGATTGGGTTTTTCTCATTTGGAGACCCCTTGGGGAGGCAAAGTTTGCATATGCTTCCAATAAACTTCCTCATTTATTACAAAAGAAGTCTTTTAGTCTGAGTTTATTCTTCAAACTTCATAGGGCAGGAACCCACAAGGGGGAGATTCTGTGCCCCTGTGGGGACCCTATTTAGAGTACACTGGAAGCTCAAGGCCAGTTAGAGTATAGAGGCCTTGTTCAGAGTACACTGGATGTCCAAGGCCACTGAGCATGGGAATCTTAATCAGGGTTCCCAAGGCTAAGATGCTATATGCAGGTGCAAGGATGCAGCAATCTATGCACTGCACAAGCATTCCCTTTTATAACCTAAATGATTGATGTCACTATTTGGAAAGAAGCCTCTTTTGTCTAAGTAGTATAAAGTTGTTACTGACCAGACAGTGCGCTGCTTGGTGGGGCTGCTCCTATGTAAGGTAGGTTGCTGTTATGTGAGGCTGTGCGTATAAAGGCTACTATTACTGTGTGGGAAAGATATATTGTTTCCTAGCCGGTGTGAGGCTACCTGCTGTATGGGACTTTGCTTTGAAAAACTATTTTGTCTAGTGGCCCCTTGTTAGCAA
Source organism: Myotis nattereri (assembly GCF_964212035.1). Lineage (NCBI taxonomy): Eukaryota > Metazoa > Chordata > Mammalia > Chiroptera > Vespertilionidae > Myotis > Myotis nattereri. Next base: position 87,996,316 of record NC_138082.1, on the reverse strand, counting down.
TACCTACATGGCCAATGGCTTCTACAACGAAGATTTTCTCATATACAACAACTCTCATGGCTTCTCTGTCTACCACCAGGCATCCAAGAAGGTTCAGCCCCTGGCAGGGGGGCTCGGACCCAACAATTGGCGTAGTTACATAGCGTATAAAGGAGGAACTGAGTTTCCAACAGTTAGTACGGCGAGCAGGGTTTGGGGAGGAACTTGCTCTAATGCTTGGCGCTGTGAGCAGGATTCAAAAGTATGTGCGGGTTTGAGGAGCAAGTGCTCCCACACTTGGCATAGTCAGCAGAATGAAGGAACTGAGTTTCCAAAAATTACCACAGTGAGCAGGGTTCAAGGAGGAATTTGCTCTGACAATTGGTGCTGTGAGCAGGATGGAACAGTGAGTGCTCCCACAGCCCTGAACACCATGTTACAGTATAAATACATAAAAAAAAAAAAAAAAAAAAAAGGAAAAAGGTATGTCATTTAAACAACAGCCATGGAAATGCTGGAATAGGTAATCCTATGTAATAAAACCCTAATATGCAAATCAACCGAACTGTGGAATGACCAGTCACTATGATGCACTGACCACCAGAGGGCAGACGCTCAATGCAGGAGCTGCCCCCTGGTGGTCAGTGTGCTCCCACAGGGGGAGCGCCGCTCAGCCAGAAGCCTGACTCATGGCTGACAAGCGCAGTGGCGGTGGTGGGAGCCTCTCCTGCCTCCGAGGCAGTGCTAAGGACCCCATAGGCTATGTCCACCTGCCAGTTAAGGCCCACTGTCCAGAGGGACTGGGCTTAATCTGGCAGATGGACATCCCCTGAGGGGTTCCAGACTGCAAGAGGGCACAGGCCTGGCTGAGGGACACTGCCCCCCTGCGCAGTGCACAAATGTCGTGCACTGGGTCATTAATATAAAGAATAACTTGAAAACAAAAAATTCTAGAGATAAAGATGAACATTTTATCATAATAAAAGGAATATACCATGAACAAGAGATAACAATTATAAGCATACTAGTGGCCTGGTGCACGAAATTCATACTCTCAGGGGTTCCCTCAGCCTGGCCTGCACCCTCTCACAGTTCGGGAACCCTTGGAGGATGTCAGATCGATGGCTTAGGCCCACTCCCACCACCGCCACTGCTCTCTCCAGCCGTGAGCCCAGGTTCTGGCTGAGCAGTTCTACCCTTGTGGGAATGCACTGACCACCAGGGGGCAGCTCCTGCATTTGCCCCCTAGTGGTCAGTGCACATCATAGTGCAGTGATGGTGAACCTATGACATGCGTGTCAGAGGTGACATGCGAACTCATTTTTTTGGTTGATTTTTCTTTGTTAAATGGCATTTAAATATATAAAATAAATATCAAAAATATAAGTCTTTGTTTTACTATGGTTGCAAATATCAAAAAATTTCTATGTGTGATACGGCACCAGAGTTAAGTTAGGGTTTTTCAAAATGCTGACACACTGAGCTCAAAAGGTTTGCCATCACTGTCATAGTGACTGGTTGTTCTGCTGTTTGGTCAATTTGCATATTAGCCTTTTATTATATAGGATATCTACCTAACAAAACACCCCAAAATACATAAAACAAGAATTAAAAGCATTAAAAGAAGTAGACATTTTAATAATAATAGTTGGAGATTTCAATAACTCACACTTAATGATGGATAGACTAACTAGACAAAAGAACAAAAAGAAAATAGAACATATGCTAGGTCATAAAACAAGCCTTAATAATTATAAAATGAAATGTTGTATAGTATTGTTTTCAATCACAATGTTGTAAAATTTGAAATCAATATGATAACACATTTGGGAAATGTTCAAAATGTGTAGAAATTGAACACTAAGTATTCAATGCATCAAATATAAACCAGAGGAAAATTATAAAACAAATTCTGAAATGAGTTAAAATTAAGACATACTATAGAGAAAAGAATTTAAAGTTTCTTTGAAAAGATGAACAAAATAAACAAGCCTGCAGTTAGATTACCAAGTAAAAAAGAGAAAAGCCTAAAATTACTTATATAAGAAATAAAAGAGGAATTATTAGTGGAAGTGCAGTTCTTGGGGTACCTTGAGGAAAAGAATTTCCTGAGGCCCCCATAGGAGGATGGGGTTTAATGGAAAGCTTTATTGATTGTGTAAAATTAAGGGGGTTCATCTCCAAGGTTCATCTCGCAAGGGAGGCAATCCAATCTTGCCTTCAGCAGGGTCAGAATTAAGGCCACTGCCCATAGGTTTTGCTCCATATTAAAGTACAGTCCAGTCTAGCCAGTCTAGTGTCTGGATAACTTAGCTTGTGTTCCCAGATGCAGGTTCCACACAGGTTATGGACTACATGGGTATGAATAGGAAACAGGTGAGAGCATGGCCAAGTGCTCCTCACAGAGCAAGCCCAAAAAAGAGGCAAGCAGGAGGGCAAGAGCAAGAGAACAAGAACAAACAGGAGGAGAGCAGGAGCACCAGAGAGGGAAAGCTCCTTTGTCGGGGATTTCAACTTTCCAAGATTTCACGCACTTCTGATGGGGACCACCCGCCAGCCAGCCCATTGTTCCCCAGGCCAGAATAACAGGCGAGCGCCATCCCTGTGCTGCCCCATCTGCACCATGTGTGCTCCCACATCTCCCTTTGTTCCATCCCTATCCCCAGTGATCGCACGGAGGGGACCAGTAGTTCTCTGGGGAGAGTAAATCTGTAGCTGCTTGGTGAAGCTGTCCGGATGGCCATGCTTATGTGTAATACAATGATAACAGGGGTACTATTATTACCAATCATGCAGGAAAAAAAAGACTAAAAGGAATTCTACGGACAACTCTGTAACAATACATTAGACAATTTAAATAAAATGGAAAATTTCTAGAAAAACACAAACCATAAACTTACTCAAGGAGAAATAGACAGTGTGAATCACATATTTAAAAACATATTTTTATGAGTAATAAATAAAACTATGAAAATTCTGGGAACAGTCTTCACCATTTAATTCCACCAAACATTTAATTAAAACTTAATAAAAATTATTTCCAAGCACTTAAAAAAATAAAAGAGGAAATGCTTTGCAACTCATTTTATAAGGTTAATGTTACACTTACACCAAGTCAAATAAAGCCATTACAAGCAGGAAAAAAATACCTAGTAATACATCTTATAAATGTTGTCATAAAATTCCTAAGAAGCTTAAAACCCAAAATATAAAGATGACATCTACCAAATTGTGATCTAGCCCAATAATATAAAGTTGGTTTAACTTTGAAAACAAATACCAAATAAAAAATCAATATCAATTACAATCATATCAATAGAATATACATCACTGAAATATAATCTCAATGAAAGAAGAAAAGGTAACTGCCAAAATTCAACATGCTTTTATTTTTTTATTTTTTATTTTTAAAATATATTTTATTGATTTTTCACAGAGAGGAAGGGAGAGGGATAGAGAGTTAGAAACATCGATGAGAGAGAAACATTGACCAGCTGCCTCCTGCACACACCCTACTGGTGATGTGCCCACAACCAAGGTACATGCCCTTAACCGGAATCGAACCTGGGACCCTTCAGTCTGCAGGCCGACGCTCTATCCACTGAGCCAAACCGGTTAGGGCTCAACATGCCTTTATAACAAAAACACTCAACAACTTAAAATAAAAAGCAAATTCTTCTAATAAAATCCATCTAGAAACACACATAAACAAACAAAAAAGAAAAAAGCATACACACATTATAAGCAACATCATTTTTTTTAAATAAATATATCGTTATTGATTTCACAGAGGAAGGGAGAGGGAGAGAGAAACATGATGAGAGAATCATTGATCAGCTGCCTCCTGCACGCCCCCTACTGGGGATCAAGCCTGAAACCGGGGCATGTGCCCTTGGCTGGAATCAAACCTGAGATCTTTCAGTCCACAGGCTGATGCTCTATCCACTGAGCCCAACCGGCTAGGACAACATCATTCTTAATTGTGAAAAAAGGAACAGGAATAAAGTAAGATACGACTTTTGACACTTCTATTCAACATTGTACTGGATGTTCTAGCAAAGAGCAATTAAACAATAAAGTGAAATAAAAGGCATCCAAATAGCAAAGGAAAATGTAAATTTCCTGCAAGGGTAAATGACCTATTCTTGCATATAGAAAATCATAAGACATTCAATTAAAAACTAATAAAAGAGTTCAGCAAGATTGCATCATAAAATACCAAAACATAAAAAATCAATTATATTTCTATACCTGAAAATAAAATTAAAAAATAACTATATTTAAAGTAACATAAAAAACCCCCACATAGGTATAAATATAACAAAAGAAGCTCTAAATTTGAACACTGAAATTTAAAACTGTCATTAAAAATTTAAAGGCTTAAAGAGCTGTAAAGGAATACTGTGTTCATTCACTGGAAGACTTAATATTGGCAACATGGAAGTACTAAGATTTATTTTCTCATTTAGTGTAAGCCCCATAAAATCCAAGCTGTCTTTTTTTGTAGACATACAATGTGATTCCAAAATTCATAAAGAAAGCAAAAGACAAAGAATAACCAAAAAATCTTGATAAGGAAAGACTAATTTGGGGGACTCACATTCCCAAATGTAAAAACCACAATCATCACAAAAATCAATAATCAAGAAATAATGGTACTGGAATAAGAATCGAGATATAGATCAATGGAATCCTATCAATAGTTCAGAAAAAAAGCAATTCATTGTTCTATTCAATTGACTTTTCACATGGGCAACAAGAAAGGTCAATAAGGAATGAGCAGCTTTTGTAACAAATGGTACAGTGGCAATTGAAGATCCACATGCAAAAGAATGATGTTGGACCCTTAATTAACATCATATAATTAACTCATGGTGGCTCAAAGACATCATTTTAAGAGCAAAACATAAAATTCTTCAAGGAAAAAATATGCTTACATTTTTGTGATTTTAAATTAAGCAAAGGTTTCTTATATTTGACAACAAAAGCACCGCAATAACTAAATAAAAACATGTCCACATATGGAACTTTGCATGTTTCCAACCAAGCAATTTAGAGTGTTTTCTTTTAAACTATAGTCTACGATGACTCTCTTGTGCCAGTGACCAGTTTGCCTATTGCAGAGATGAGATCTGGAGATAAAAATGTGAGACTATTAGTTTTCATTGATTTTTTTTTTTCACTTAAGATGGCCATTTACTTAAGATGGCCTTGTTTATAAACTAACTTCTCCCATTCAGCCCATTGAAAACGTTTTCAACTGAAAAGAATATATATTTTTATACAAGCAAGTATCTACATTATTGAAAAAAATATACATATATATATATGTGTGTGTGTGTGTGTGTGTGTGTGTGTGTGTGTGTAGTGTACTTTAATGTCCTTTCATTCTTGAATGTGCTATTTTTAATCTTTATCACTGAAAGTATTATATATGTTCCCTCCCCCTACCCCCACTGACATCTTATAGACTGTCCAGTCCCCGGGCCTTCACTGCCCTATTGCCTGTGACTATGGGTTATACATATATGCATACACGTTCTTTGGATGATCTCTTCCCATCCACACATCCTCCCCTGCATTTCCTCTGAGATTCTGCAGTTTGTTCCATGATTCTATGTCTCTGAGTCTATTTTGTTCATCAGTTTATATCGTTCATTAGATCCCACATATGTTTAAGATCATGTGACATTTGTCTTTCTCTGTCTAGCTTATTTTACTTAGCATAATACTCTGCAGGCCCCTCCATTCTGTCTCAAAGGATAAAAGATCCTTATTTTTTACTGCTGCATAGCATTCCATGGTATAAATGAATCACAGTTGTTTTTTTATCCACTCATCTACTGATGGACACCTGGTCTGTTTCCAGATCTTAGCTATTGTAAATTGCACTGCTATGAACATAGGGTTGCATACAATATTTCTAATTTTTGTTTCTGGTTTCTTAAGATATATTCCTAGAAGTGGGATCACTGGGTCAAATGGCAGTTCTATATTTAATTTTTTTAGGAAACTCCATACTATTTTCCATATTAGTTGCACCAGCCTGTATTCCCACCAGCAGTATAGTAGGGTTCCCTTTTTTCTACATCCTTTCCAGCATTTGTTATTTACTGATTTGTTAATGGTAGCCATCGTGAGAGGTGTGAGGTGATACCTCATTGTCATTTTTAATTTGCATCTCTCTGATATTTAGTGATTTGAGCATTTTTTCATATGTCTCATGGCCATCTATATGTCAACTTTGGAGAAATGTCTATTTACATCCTTTGGCCATTTTTTAATTGGATTGTTTGTCTTTCTTTTATTAAGTTGCATGATGATAAGTTAAGTTTTACTTATTTTAATTTTATGCCTATGTTTACATACATATCTATCTAATCTAATAAAAGAGAAACATGCAAATTGACCATATCTCTGCTACACCCATCAGCCACACCCACCAGCCAATCAGGAACAAATATGCAAATTAACCCAACTAAGATGGCAGTTAATTTGCATACTAGGCACCAGAGGCCTGGGTCTGGGAAACATCTTAGGGCACCCAGGTCACTCTGAGGTAGGCCCTGTGTGGGCTCTGAGCATCCTAGGAAGGGCCTGACCCAGGGGGCTCCTGGGCAAGGCCTGAGCCTGCAATCAGAGCCAAGGGTGCTCCTGCCCAGGCTTAAGGCTCGGCTAGATCAGAGCGGACTGGGGGGTCCCCTGCTGAGGCCTAACACCCTTCTGGCCTGGGGAGGGGCGAAGCCTGCGATTGGAGCAGGCTGGGGGTCCCCTGCCCCGGCCTAACACCCAGCCAGAGGTCTTGGGCCTGGGTAGGCGATCGGAGCGGGCTGGGGGTCCCTTGTCCAGGCCTAACTACTGGCCAGAGGCCTTAGGCCTGGGCAAGGGCCAAGCTGGGGATCGGTGTGAACTACAGAGGAAACACCTTTTCTGAAAGCTCATTGGCTAAGCTCCCTGTATGCCACTGGTAATATTCTTAGTAACTTGGGTAATAAGAATCCAAGAAGGTGATGTAGGGTTTTTCCACCTCATTCCTGGAGTAAAAAACTAAGGTCTGCTGCTGGAGGGCTAAGAAATGTCATATCCTGCCCTAGCCTGTTTAGCTTAGTGCAGCCGTGGGCAAACTACAGCCTGTGGGCCAGATCCAGCCCGTTTGAAATGAATAAAACTAAAAAAAAGAGACCGTACCTTTTATGTAATGATGTTTACTTTGAATTTATATTAGTTCACAAAAACACTCCATCCATGCTTTTGTTCCAGCCCTCCGGTCCAGTTTAAGAACCCATTGTGGCCCTCGAGTCAAAAAGTTTGCCCACCCCTGGCTTAGTGGATAGAGAGAGCCTCAGCCTGCCACCTCAGGGTCTGGGTTGATTCTGATCAAGGGCATGTACCTAGGTTGCAGGCTCCTCGCTGGCCAGGCCCCAGGTCAGGGCTCATGCAGGAGGCAACCAATCAAAGTGTTCCTCTCACTTTTATGTTTCTTTCTGTCTTTCCCTTTCTTTTCCACATTCTCTAAAAATTAATGGAAACATATCCTCAGGTGAGGTTAAAACAAAATAATAAAGAAATGTCATATCCTGTGAAAGACACATCTTGAAAATGCCTAAAGAAAGTTGTCATTTTTTCATGGTGAAGGGACTGGAGTCCATGTTGATGAACATAACTTGGTGGCTGCTGTGACTGGCAGTGGCTGCAGCAGCTGGGTGATGGGGCTGGCTCCTTCCCCTGATCAGCCTGGTCACCTCTCACAAAGGGAGGCCAGACTGCTGCTTAGGCCCTCTCCCCAAGGGGAGCAGGAAGCGGACCTATGCCATCAGTAGGACATCCCCTGAGGGCTCCCAGTATGTGATAGGGGGCAGGCTGGGCTGAGGGACCCCCCCCCCCCAGTGCAAGAATTTCGTGCACTGGGCCCCTAGTATAAATATAAAAGGCTAAGCAACTGTCCGACTGTCTGACCAGCTGGAAGGTATGACATGCACTGACCACCAGGAGGCAGACGTTCAACACAGGAGCTTCAGGGCTGTGGTGACTTGGCAGCAGCAGTTCTCAAGTTACACACCTTGGAACCAGAGAGGAGGGAGCCCGATTCCTAGTGGGGCCATGGATTCCACCTTCAGTGTTGGCTTATGTTGTTTCTGGGATATTGTCGGCCCCAAATATGGTTTTAGTGCTGAGCTGTGGTGACTTGGCTGTGGTGGTTCTCAGGTGACACACCCCAGACTCAAACACCAGGGAGCCTGATTCCTTGAGGGGTGGTGCGATTCCAACTTCAGCCGTGGGTTATGTTGTTGCTGGGTCACTGTCGGCCCCAAATCTGGTTTACTGCACACTTAACTTTTGCATTCCACACCCTGTACAGCAGCAACTTTGCAGAGTGCCCTCTCACACTCCTGGACCCCTTGGGGGATGTTGAAGAGCTGGTTTTGGTCCAAACCCTACAGGCCAGGCTGAGGGACCCCACCTGCTGGAGGAAACCCACTCACTGTGCAGATGCCCTTTAAGCCACAATACCGCCCCAGGTGTGGCTGGCCAGGGAGAAACTATGGGAGGTTGGCTCCAGGGTGTGTCTGGCCCATCTTGCCCAGTCTTACCCCACTGGCCACCTTCTGATTAATTTCCTTTCAATGTGCATGAAACCATGCACCAGGTCACTAGTGTGTTTGTGTTTCTCTGTGGGTGTGTGTGTGTGTGTGTGTGTATTCATATATATAAATTTCTTCTTATCATTACAGTAGTCCCTTTAGCATTTCTTGCAATACTGGTTTGGTGGTGATAAATTCCTTTAGCTTTTTTTTTTTGTCTGAAAAGTTTTATATTTCACCATCTATTTTATATGATAGCCTGGATGGGTATAGTAAGCTTGGTTTCAAATACTTGCTTTTCATTACCTTAAATGATTCATACCATTCCCTTATGGTCTGTAGAGTTTCTGATGAGAAACCAGCTGATAGCCTTATGGAAGCTCTTTTGTAGGAAACACATTGCTTTTCTCTTGCTGCCTTTAAGATTCTCTCCTCATTAATTTTTAGCATTTCAATTATGATGTATCTGGGCATGATCCTTTTTGGGATTTTCTTACTTGGGACTATCTGTGCCTCCTGATTTTGCATGACAGTTCCCTTCACCAGGATAGGGAAGTTTTCTGCCATTATTTCTTCAAACACATTCTCTCACCCTTGCTCACTTGCTTTCCCTTCTGGTACTCCTACAATGTGAATATTATTACATTTCATGTTGTCCCACAGCTCCCTTACGCTGTCCACCTGCTCTTTTTTTCTTTTTGGTTTTCTGAATAAGTGATTTTTTTTCTACCCAGTCTTCTAATTTATTAATCCCATCCCTGGCTTCCCCCAATCTGCTGTGTATATCTTCCACTGTGTTCTTTATTAGTGCTATGTTATTCTTCATAATTACTATATCTTTTCTTATGCTGTTGAGTGTCTTTGCTATCATTACTCCAAACTCTATGTCTAATAAATTTCTTATCTCCATTTAATTTTGCTCTTCTTATGGAGAATTCTCCTGTTCTCTCATTTGGGGCTTGTTTTTTGTTCTCCCCAATTTTGACTGCATATTTGGGTTAATGTCTATGTATTAGTTATGTCTGCTATACCTCCCAATCTCTAGCGCAGGACAGTGTCAGACACTGTTTCTGACTAGCCCTGAGTAACCTGTTTGAAACTATGGGAAAACCACAGCTATGGCTCCCACTACTGGGTTTGGGTGCCTCTGGAAATAACCAAGATGCGCACCAAGGTCTGCTTCTACTAGCCCGGACCCCAGTGTAGATAAGCCAAATGCTCAAAGCTTCCAGAGCCCTACCTCTGCCTGCAGTATAATTGTACTCAGTCTTGATTATCCTCAGGCTATTGACCACAAGGTGGGGCGAGAGGTTTTCAAGTAGGGTGGGGCAACTTTTCTGCCTGCAGGTTGATTATTATTCTCAGTCTCTTAATTGGCTTCAGAAACTCCACAAGGCGGGGCAAAGGGTTTTCCAATAGGGTGGGACAACTGCCTTCACCCCAGGCAAAACCTGCCTGGATAATAAAGGTCAATCAGAGGAAGATATTCTCTGCAGCATGAGGGAATGACTCAGCACAGGAAACTGAGGTGTCTGCCTTCTGAGGTCTAACCTCAAAGCCCCCAATCCTGGCTTCTACTCATACAGCTCCAGTCCACTCTGCCCTCCCTCTGTCGGAGCCCAAGGTGAGTGGCTGCATGTGAAATTTTGTGTGTTGGTCCTTTAAGAGGGTGCCTGCATTTTTAGCTGTCTCTCCCTGGAAAACAGCAACCCTGCTGCTTTTCACAGCCAGATGTTATGTGGGCACCTTTCTCATTTCTAATACTCTAGAATGGAGAGCTCAGCTTGGGGATCAGATCCCAGAGTTCTCAATGGGAGCCCCCCACAGCTGAAATATACCTCTGGAAGTTCAGTTGCTGTCTGTGGGAGCCCAGTCAGGTCTTTGCATCTCTGCCCTTCTTACCAGTTTCTATGCAATCTTCGCTCTCTATCCTTGGTTATCAGTGTTCTCTCCAGCTAGTCTTCAGTTGATTATTCAGGATGGTTTTTCTGTATTTTATTTATAATTCCAGTTTGGTCCTGGGAACATGTCTGTGTAGTTTCCACTTACTCTGCTGCTATTTTGGAATCTCTCCATTTGCTTTTAAACCAGAAAACACTGGGTGCAATTTCTTTTTATGACCTCATAATAAATGTCAAGTGAAATAAAAATTTCATTTTTTCTACCTTACTGAGACATATCTACTAAAACAGCTTAATTTCAAAATCAAAAAAATTTCTCTAATTTCACTTATTTACAAATGATGAAATATACTTTATAACTTGAATTAATAGAAACATGTAATTATTTTTTAATGGATGAAAAAAGGTGGGCTATAGATAAAAGTTAGATTTCAATATTTATAAATAACCTCAGTGAATTTTACTGTAGCTGGTTTTGTATATTTAACTCCCTCCTTTACATTCCTATGCTCTCTAAACAGTTTTGGTGGAGACATTTGTCAGGGAGAATTAACAAAGCAACAGGTTGTCATGATCATCACTCCACAATTTTGATGTTTAAGGTGTACCTCCAATTAGGATTACTGACAATCTGGACCTTAGAGGCAAGATATATCCACACTTTCCCTTTTTAATGTCTTCACCAATCAAAGGCAATGCAATTAAATGCCATGGTCAAAATGACATAAAAGCACATACTTTGTACATCCTCTTCATCCATGACCCAAAGAATATGCTATGTAAGTTTTTATTGTCATATTCACAATAAAACTGTACAGTAGTTTTTTCTTTACTCTTCTTATGTTGCATAGTATATTGGTGACCAAATAGTTTCCCAGCTAAATAAGATATATTGATCTTAGTCTATGAATTGATCCTATTATATTTAGTTTATTAGATAGTCCCAAATATATTGACATACAGAATGTCTTCCAAGAAACAGTCCCATATAAATGACCTGACTAAATAAATTCTCTATATTTTAGTATATGTTAATAAATCTCTTCTGATTAATAAAATTCATCATTATATACTTATAATTATCCATAAAAATCAATTCAATTTTTCAATTTTTAAAGTAACTATTTAAAACTAAAAGATCACTTAAATATTTCCCTTAAATAAATTATTCAGATATTGGCCCAGCTTGTCATTATGGGTAATGAGATGGCCACCAAGTCAAAGGATTATAAACCAGCGACATCAGTACTAATATCAATTCTGTCAGCAAGAGCTTTTTGTTTGGACTTTAGATTTAAATATATATATAATTTCTGAGTGGAAGGGAGAGGGATAGAGAGATAGAAACATCAATGAGAGAGAATCATTGATCGGCTGCCTCCTACTGGGAATGGAGCCCACAACCTGAGCATGTGCCCTGACTGGGAACAGTGCCATGACCTCCTATTTCATAAATCAATGCTCAACCACTGAGCCACATTGGCCAGGCTGGACTCTAGATTCTTCACTATAAAATGAGCTGATTGATGATAATGGTGATGATGATGATGATACTATGATGATAACAATGTTAATTCACATATTATGTGTCAAATACCATTCCAAGTACTAGAGACAATCCTATTTGACCTATGTGACATCTCTGTAAGCTATGCCCAATTGATGCAAACTTTTCACAAGGAATTGAGGTTTAGATAAATAAATAAAAGGGTCCAAACCCTTCTACTCTGGCAGCTGTGATTCTATTCTCTATGAAAAAGGTGAGGGAGCCCTAACTGGTTTGGCTCAGTGGATAGAGTGTTGGCCTGTGAACTGAAAGGTCCCAGGTTCAATTCTGGTCAAGGGCATGTACCTTGGTTGGGGGCACATCACCAGTAGGAGGTGTGCAGGAAGCAGCTGACCAATGTTTCTCTCTCACCGATGTTTCTAACTCTCTATCCCTCTCCCTTCCTCTCTGTAAAAAAAATCAATAAAATATATATTTTTTAAAAAAGGTGAGGAAATTAAAACAAAACAAAACACCTCATGGCCATAGACAATAACATGATGATTCTAGAGGGGAAATACGGTGGGGAGAGGTAGAAGAGGATAAAGGTGGATTAATCATGATAGAAGGAGACCTGACTTAGGGTATTGAGTACAGATTACAATATACAGATGATGTATTATAAATTTTACCCTGAAACCTATATAATTTTATTAACCAAGGTTATCCTAATAAATTCAATAAAAATAAAATAAAATTTCAAAATATGAAAAAAAAGTAACTTGTCCAATATAGACTGCAGCAGAGAGGGGCCTCATGCCAAAATCATCTTCTTTTTTTTTAATCCAGTGCTTTATACAGAGAATGAAATACCACCCACACTCAGGATATTTAAGATGTATATAAATATTATATAATCTTGGCACCTTAGAGATTGTGACAAACTGTGCAAGAAGAAGTGACATTTTGGGTGAGGACCCTCTAGTCATTCTAAATCAGTGACTACACACTGTTTCTTCTGCTTAAACCAGCGTCCCTGAGATGTCCAGAGACTTCCCTTCTACTTGTGAAGTCTGTGAGCTGGAAGGAAGTGAATGTGAGTGAGGAGGCAGAAATAAAGGACACCTGTCAGTCATCCCACTATTTCCATCCATTCATATCAAGAAGCCACTGAGAATTCTTTATTCTTATTTAATGTGGGGAATTTTTGCTATATTCACTGAAATTTTTAATTTAACTTTTATTTACATTTGAATTTATTGAAGTGACACTGTAGAGTATTTGCTAAGTAAAATAAGCCAATCAGAAAGAGAAAAATACCATATGATTTCACCTACATGTGGAATCTAATGAACAAAATAAATTAACAAAATAGAAACAGATTCATACATACAGAGAACGAACAGACTGACAGATGTCAGAGGGAAGGGAGTAGTGGGGGGTGGCTAGGTGACAAAGGCAAAGGGATTAAGCAAAAACAAAACAAAAACTTCATAAACAGATAACAGTATGGTGATTAGCAGAGGGAAAGGCAGGGAGGGTGAGGTAAAGGGGGAGTAATTGGTGACAGAAGGAGCCTTCACTTGCTGTGGTAAACACACAGTACAATATACAGATGGTTTATTATAGAACTGTATTGTCAAAACCTGTATAATTTCATTAACCAATGTAACACCTACTGATTTGACCCTGCTCATCTGAAGAATGGAATAAATGTGTCCTAAAAGCAGGACGGCAGCATGGCATTAATAAGAGAACCTTGGACCAGGAGTTAGGTGTTAGGCAAGCATGTCAAACTCACAGCCCGTGGGCCACATGCCTCATTTATTTGGCCCGTGTTAGTCTTTGAGTTTGACATGCTTAGGATCTCGAGCCACATCCTAACTCTGCCACTAACTGACTAATCAATGTGAATAGGTCTTCTTTTTACAAAATAATAAACTGCATTGTATTAGTAGACTCCAAATTGGAAATATGGCCATGTATCAGAATCATCTAAAACCTTTACAGGGGAAAAAAGACATATTCTAAAAAATGAGGCTCCCTCCTAAATTCCACTACCCCAGCCACCAAGGCAGCTACAGCTAAAGATTTATTGTATATCCTCTAGACATTGTCTGAAATCGAACACACACACACACACACACACACACACACACATGCTTGGAGAGAAAAGGAGAAAGGGGAGGAGAGAATAAGAGAATAATTTACTAAACTTGATTCATCCTTTACTCAATTTAATTATGTCCAAACCTATTAAATTGACATTCCCAAACACTTCCCTAGAATATTTTGAATTAATCAAAATATTATTAATTATTAATTATTGAATTAATCAATCACCATATTATTTCTTCCAAGAATCTTTCCGTCTGTATGTATGAAACACTAAGGTTTATATAGCTATAGACAGATAAGAGCAGGGAGGACAGACAAGCTCAGGACTCTACATGCACACAGTGAGGCGCGGGCCGGTCCTTCGGAGAAGCCTCCTGATTCTGATCCGAGGTGGCCACTAGGTGCCTTCCTCCACCTATTTGTTCTTTCATTTCCTAGCTAGAGCCACAGTTTCTATCCCAGTTTCTTTTTCTCTCCTTGGCATTGTTTTGCTGCTTAGCTTTTCTCTTTCTGGTATCATATATCCATAGATAGATAAACAAAAGACACACTTTTCCAGGAAAACTTTCAAGCTGTGGATGGAAAGGAGCCACATGCTAACCAGACTAGCTCAGGGAAGGCCTGCATGACAGCCTTGCACACTCAGAGACCTAAGTAACCACAAAAGATGAAATAAAATCTTTTTAAATTAAAAAGCAGTTTATGGTGGGTAGTCATGTCCTAAGCTGGTATCTTCCCTGACAAAGATCAACTTTGATCTTAACGGAGCCTACTGTCTTTTTGCATCTAGGATAACATACATTTGGAATATCAAGGTAACTTATAACCTCTCTTTCTCTGGGTCCCTCAGGGTACATAAAACCAATGCCCTGGGCGCCAGGACAGAGACCACACATTTTCTCATGGTTATTGTCACATTAATTGTTCACTGTTAACTATCCTATGCCCACCCCTGTAAAGGAAGCATGTGTCTATCATTTTACTTTTTATCCAATCCCAAAGTAACCCCCCATTGTTTACCCCCCCTCCCTAATCTATCACGAGTGGATTTCATGTAACCCATTTATGTCTCCTCTTTTGATTGCAATGCATAACACAAGGTGAAAAACTGCCATCCTCCGGAGCATAATCACAATACATTGAGATTCTGCGATCCAGCAATTGTTGACAGTTTGGCTCAAATAAACTCACAAAAATTCTTTACAGGTTTGAATGTTTCTTATATTAACAAAGCTCTCCTCTCACTTCCCATCACTCTTGTTGGCAAGTGTGGCTATGTATTGCTGTCCTGAAAGGACGTTTAAACTGACCCCAACAGTGCCTGTGCTTCTAGTCATATTTCGTATTGATTACTCTGATAGGACACAGTCAAGAGAATATTAAGGATGTGAGGTACTAGCTACTGAAGGTGTACCTTTCAGTTATCTCATCATATCATCACTCAACTTTACATGAGGAAAAGCTGAGACTTAAAGAGGTCAAGTGACTTGCTCAGACCGAAGTTATAAAGTGGAGAGCGACTGCCTGTGCCTTCAGCACTTCTCCCACCTAAGCACTGCAAATCATTTAGGAGACCCTATTGTTTTTGTTGGTAATCCTCACCTGAGGATATTTTTTCCATTGATTTTTAGGAAGTGGAAGGGAGGGTGAAAAACAGAGAGAGAAACATCAATGTGAGAGAGAGACATCGTTTGGTTGCCTCCTGCACGCGACCCAACCAGGGCTGGGGATGGACACTGCAACTGAGGCACGTCCCCTTGACCAGAATCAAATCCGGGAAACTTTAGTCCACAGGCAGACACTCTATCCACTGAGCCAAACCAGCCAGGGCAAGGAGACCATTTTAAACTATCAGGTACAGAAATCTCAAACATATCTGCCCTGGGTTTTCCTTGTTAACAAGCAAAAGATGATATCATTTCCCGAACAGAAAAGAACAGTAAATTAGTTCATTTCCCATGTGACTGTTTAAGGACTACCCATCAGTTTTTCACAACCACATGCCATTTAATAAACCTTCCTGGATACAATAAAGCAGACATTACATACTGAAATGATGAGGCAGAATGGGTCATAAAAAACTCAGAGTGAGTATTACTTGCCTCGGGTGCTACAACACGGCACAGTAGCTATAGACTCAGGAATATTAGCTACCTGAAAAGTGTCATAATTTCTGCAAACGGCCATGTCTGTCATGTTTTACCAAGATTTTGAAATAGAATATATAAATTAAAAATAAGGCATAAAACATGCAGTGCCACATCATGAATGAGGGCATGACTTTAATGGCAGCCAATCAGAAACTTTCATTAGGCAACACTCAGAGTTCCAAAGACAGTATCTCTGGGAGTTCTGAAAACTATATTTGGGGAAAAATTATATATATATATATATATATATATATATATATATATATATACACACACACACATATATATAAATATATATACATACACACACACACACACACACACACACACTCACCAATAGGTCTGAAATATTCTTGCTCTTGTGCCATGCAATTATTAATTTGCACAGTGGCTTTTTAAAAAGCCAAATAACTCTCAAATCATGCCTATTTTCTCAAAATTACCCTGCAATTTAAAAATTTGGGGGACAGGAAAGCATGTGGTTTGGGTGCAGGTGATGTTTGTGCTCCTGTGCACAAGTGTTAGCTAGCCCCACATCGTCAGATCCACATTTCTTTGCTTATGTGGTCTCCCTCCCCCAGCTTCCCAACATGCTCACTCCTGACTATGAAATGCAAATCCTCATCTCATCCAGGCCAGTCCAGACTGTCAGCACTTGAGGAATATTCAATTCCTGTTCTCACTTTTGTAACTTCACTGGGGTGTTCTGCTTGGGATTTTACTCATCTTTTTAAAATAAACGCACTATGCTGAATGAATAAATGAATGAGTGAAATGCGCATTAATGTCTTGCCATTTTGTATCCTTGGTCTGCATACCTAAAATAGTGAGTCTGTGCTTACTACTCGTAATGCATGCTCTTAACAGTTCCTTTTTGAAACACGCTTATTTATATCCATTAAAAATAAAGCCCCATTGAAGGTAGAAAATTAAATTTTACAAATCCTGTACCTTCAAGAAGATTAGAGTCTAATGGATAATCATCCCTCTCCAAATATTTGCTTTGAGACAGATCTTTAAAGAAGGGCTTTGGGAGGTGCCAATGAGGTTCAGAATTAATTTGTCTACTCTGGTACAACTGCACACTTCCTGCTTTTGTGGAGTCCCCTTTTATGCAGATAATAGGGAGCAATTCTCTCTGCATCCATAGGACTAGACTTGCAGAAGCGGAGAATAACAATTTTATAAAAATTGGGTAAGAAAATGCACTGATTACATTAGAAACAGAGTTCTGTAGTTGCACACCTGGATTTTGAGGAAAAAATAATTAAGGCATTTGTCACCAAAACTTTGAAGAATGCTTCCTGCTTGGTCTAAAAGAAAGGACCTCAAAGATCACCTGTCTTTGAAAAATAGGCTTAAAAAGAAGATGCAGAGACCTGAAAATATCTGCTATGTTTTAGGGACACTCTTTAAGCATTATTGTGTTCTGACTGAAGTAGGCCATTTATTTTTGTTGTTATTAATCTTCACCCGAGGATATTTTTCCATTGATTTTTTGAGAGAGGGGGAGACAGAAAAGCATCAATGTGAGAAAGACACATCAATTGGTTGCCTCCAGCATGCACCCTAACTAGGGCCAGGGATTGTGCCTGCTGTGCCTTTGACCTGAATCAAACCTGGGACCCTGCAGTCTGGGGGCCGCTCTATCCACAGAGCCAAACCGACTAGGGCAGTAGGACATTCCTTCTGAAGTGTGATATATTTGTCAGTTGGAGATCTCACTGGTTTCTCAATCTTAATGCCCCAGAAATGAATGTATCATCTTCTTACAAAAACATGCTCACAAATTCAGTCATTTATCTAATGATTCTTCCAGGAAGCACTAGAGAGCACTCCATGGCTCAGGGGCTCAAAACTTTAATCTATTTAACATGACCCTTGGCTTTGGGTTCTACATCGAAGCAGCTGCTGAGATCTATGATTTTACCTCCAAAATAATTATCGGATCCTACTTTTTATTTTCATTAACCTTATCCCACCAGTGTAGATTGATAACCTTCACCTAAATATTTACAATAAATGCTGACAGAATGGATTTTTACATGAGTGGATGAATTAACATATATATTGGTTGCTGATATCAGATATCTGCCCTCCAGAGTATGAGTAGTAGAGGAAGGGGTCTACACCAAGTTCTTCTTGATAGTCCACATGCTGTTTCCTATTGAGCCTTGTTGGTATAATCATTCAAAAAAAATTGTATTTACTGTTCTTTTTCGGTTAGGTGAGACTAGCCATTATAAGTACTGAATTAAAGAACATTGCTTTAAAGAGAATAAATCAGTCCTCTTTAAATATTCTTCAATAAACAGGTGTGAGAGAAACATGGAAATCTATTCATATTTAAAATGGTAACATTTTGAAAGAGAAGAAAATAAATTCTATCCCATGAAAATATGTTTTTATGTGGTCATTTGTTTACTGAAATAGTTATTACAATTGAAACAAAAACAGCAATCTATCTTGATTCTTCTAATAAACAAAAGTCATTTAACAAAATTATACATTATGTTGCTGTGATTAAAAAAAAAAAGTCAGCCATGCTGCAATGTTCCAGCTGTTTTTGGTTTTGTCATTTCAAAGTGTTTGTTTCTATTTCCCTCCATATATATTTGTTTAAATAGAGTCCATTGTGGTGTTGATTGAAAGAACAAATTCCAATTCTTTCAACCCTGATTATGCAGCTTCTATGTGGAGTTCTAGTTGGCTGTCAAACTAGGCAGGACGTTTTATGTTGAGTTGTCTTTGAACTGGTAGACTTAGAAAGGATAACTAATCTTATCAACTTTGACAAAATGTCATGCATTCCACATTCCAGAGCTCGTCAAGACCACACTGTGCAGCATACCTTAACTTTCAATATTTCTCACTTTCATTCCTCCAAAATACTTCTATTGTTTTTCAAAGATATGCATAGATTTTGCTTTAACATTTGCATAATTTTTTTTAAAAAGTCTGATGTGATTGGAAGATTGAACCAAGTCCAGCACGGCCAGGGGTGAGCCTGAGGAGGGGCGGTGAAGGATTAAAGAAGACAGGCAAGAAAATATAGTTGAGACCAGGGGGATCACTGTGCCTGGATGAGGAAACAGTGACACAGCCTGTAAGCCAAAGCTTTGTTTTAGAGTCAGATCACACCAAGCAAAACAAGGGCAAGATGTTTACAATGTTCTTGCGAGTTTCAAATCTGCTTCTTTCCTGTTGTTGCCATTCCCTTAAACTCTATCAAGCTTTGTTTAGGCAGCACTTGCTGCACCCCCTGCAGCCCACATCCCTTAGCTACCTAGGACTGCAGAGTCAGACTATAAGGTCAAGCTTACAACCATAGACTTTTGACTATAATTGTGCTGGGAGGGCAAAGTCCTCCAAGCTGGGACTTGTATGTGGCTTTGCCACAAGTCAGTCCGAGGCTTGAACCTGTCCAAACGCTGTAGCCACTCTCCACAGAAGATAATTAATTATTTGGCTGTCAGAGAAGAGAGAAAATGACAAGGAAAGACTATTTGCAAGAGGAATTCTTGGACTTACCAGATTTAGAGGGATTTTTCAGAAATAAGTAGTGTGTTCTGCAGGGGTGTAATGAGCACTAGAATGTCCATGGCTTTTCATATTAAACCATACGTTGACAATGTGTTCCCAAGTCTGATCTTTTTATTGAACCTAATGACTAAAATCAGTTTCTCCTGCCAGGCCAGCATGGCTCAGTGGTTGAGCGTCAACCTATGAATTGACCTATGTAATGGTTCAATTCTGGGTTGTGAGCTCGATCCCCAGTCGGGGGCATGCAGAAGGCAGCCAATCTATGATTCTTTCTCTTCATTGATGTTTCTCTCTCCCTCCCTCTCCCTTCCTCTCTGAAATCATTAAAAATATTTTTTAACAATAAAATAAAATAAAATGAGTTTATCCTACATGTGTGGATTTGCTGTAGAGCCCTGAACTGAAAGGTTTTCAGCTGTCTCTAAAATAATGTGGCCCATTGGAAATCAGTCCTTCTTTCTGCCCTCCATTTAGATAAAATTCCTTAGAAGCCACCAGTAGTATCATTTAGACTCTCAAATATAATGAACTCTGCAGTCATATCCATCAAACAAACATTGTCAAAATGTGACTATAAAACGATAGACAGGGTACATAAGTGTGCTTGGCAGGTGAAAGGTGAAACCAAATGTTGAATGAGAATCTCAACCATAGGAGATGTGCTTAAAAAAAAGTAGCAGTCAGAAAGAGGAATGAACGCAGGAAAACATTGATGTGCAATGAGAAAATGAGAAATCTTAGGAGAAAGCTATAAGCATAGAGCTCCTAGCCTGATATTGCATTTATCAAATTTTGAGGTCACTTTTCTCAAAGTTGAGATGAGCATGCAGAGCTGAAGTGAGGGTGCCCTTGGATGTAAAAAGAAATGGTACCACCTCTGAATCTCAATATCATTTGAGGTCTTTATTATATTTGCTCTATATAGTTTTTAATATTAAATACATTTTATTCGGTTTGGTGGGTTTTGGTGGGATCTACTTAATGTTCCTTGTTGTGGAAAAGAGGTAAACTTACATCGTAAAAGTGTAATAAAGTCATATCTTTATTTTACAGTGAAGTATCCATCTTATATAAAAACTGCTGTTTGAAATTTTAACCCTGCTATTTTGGCTTCTGTAAATACTTGCTTGCTTAAATAATAAGGAAAATAAGACCACTCCCACTCCAGAGAGACCATAAACCTTCCCCAGACGAAGTTATCAGTGCTGGCACCAGGCCAAGCCTTTGGTTGAGGTCTCAAAGCCCCAGCACATAGGGGCTCTTTAAGAACTTGCAAAGGAGATCAAAAACCCCATATTTGGGAGACAAAGAGGTAAAAAGGTATAAATACAGGAAACTTTCTGTGTGACTTTGCCCAGAATTCTAGAGACATTTTTCTCTGGGCCTGCATGTAATAATAAATTTAACTCCATCTCTCTAAGTGTTTCTTGGTCTTCTCCGTTCTTCTGTAACAACAGCACATACTATAAAGCATTTCTATTTTAATTCTGTAAGATCCACCAACCTTAATTTTCAGCAAAATGATTTATTCAGGTATTCTTACCAAAATATTGGAGAAAAATGACTCTACAGCCTATAATTGGAAGAGCTATAAATTAGTTTACAGGCATTGGTGCAGGAAATAAAGTGTTACCTCCCCACTCCCTAACTAGATATTACCCAATTCATGTTATTGTTGTCACATATTACATTTAAATTCTAGGAGGGGAATGAGTTACAAACTAAATCTATATTATACCTGATTTTATACTTGTCCATATATTTTCCTTTACATTTTCATATGTTTTTGAGTTGCTGTCTACAGTCCTTTCATTTCAACTTGAAAAGATAACTTAAGCATTATGTTTTTTTGGAGAACTGGTCTAGTGGTAATGAACTCCCTGGGCTTTTGTTAAGGTAGGAATGTCTCAATTACTCATTTTTTGAAGGATTGTTTTGCTGGATATAACATATTTGGTTGACAGGTGTTTTCTTGCACTTCAACTATACAATCCCACTGCCTTCTAGCTAGCAAGGTTTCTTCTGAGTAATCCAGATGATTTTATGAGTACTCCCTGTACTTTATTAGACACTTTCCTTGCTACCTTCAAGATTCACCATTTTGTCCTTGAATTTGACAGTTTCATTATAATGTGTCTTGTAGATCTCTTCATTTTCTCTACTGAAGTTTATTATGCTTTCAAAAAATATTTGTACAGTAATGTGCCACCTAACGATGCTTTGGTCAATGACAAACTTTATATATGATGGTGGTCCCATAAGATCATACTTGATTATAACAAAATGTTTGTTTGCAATATTTTAAAAAAGAACAGGCTGGACAAGACTAAGATGTTGAATTTACTGCTAGATATGAGTGGTTTAAATAGATGAAAGGCTCAGCATGCTGTTCACCTACCCTGCACCCCCAGCCTGGAGGTGAGGGTGTGAGGGAAGAAGGCTGATAAAAGTAGAGTCAGGAAGCCTGCCCTTGCTTTCCCACACACAACTTTGTACACACAACTTTGTACAAGTACACATAAACTTATACACAGAAAATCACTTCCCCTACCTCAGTCTCTTTTTATCTCTCCTTCCTCCCCATACTATTCCTCTCTTTCTCTCTCACTATCTTTCTCTCCTCTCTCACTTCCTCTATCTCTTCTCCCTTCCCCTTTATTTTTTTCTCATCATCTTAAGCTTTATTTTTCTGGGTCTCTTTTTACTTCTGCTTTCCCTTTCTCTCCCCTTTCCTTCCTTATTTCTCTCTCTACCCCCCTCCCTTCTCTTGATGCCTACTGTATCTCCTATGGTTCCTCTCTCTTTAGCTTTCTCCCTGCCCCTCTAACACCTGCGTATGCATGCACACACACATTTTCACTTTTATAATGTATTTTTACACTACCATTTATGCTATATACCAGTGATAGCGAGCCTATGACACGCGTGTCAGAGGTGACACGTGAACTCATTTTTTTGGTTGATTTTTCTTTGTTAAATGGCATTTAAATATATAAAATAAATATCAAAAATATAAGTCTTTGTTTTACTATGATTGCAAATATCAAAAAATTTCTATATGTGACATGGCACCAGAGTTAAGTAGGGTTTTTCAAAATGCTGACACACCGAGCTCAAAAGGTTCACCATCACTGTTATATGCACATATGCTTACATTATTTTTCTTTCTTTGATTTAAATTTTAATCTTAAATTACAGTTTGCATTCAGTATCATCCTATCTAATAAAGAGGGAATATGCTAATTGACCCTCACACCATTGCAAAGATGGCGTCACCCACAGCCAACAAGGAGAGAATATGCTAATTGCCTGCCCCACCCTCAAAGATGGTGGCACCCCAGCCAATAAGGAGGGAATATGCTAACTGACCGCCTTGCCCTCAAAGATGGTGGTGCCTACAGTCACAAGATGGCCAGCAGGAGAGGGCAGTTGTGGGCGATCAGGCTGGCAGGGAAGGGCAGTTGGGGAGGACTGGGCTGGTAGAGGACGGCAGTTGGGGGCAATTGGGCAGGCAAGGCAGGGCAGTTGGGGGTGATTGGGCTGGCAGGGGAGCAGTTAGGAATTGATCAGGCTGGCAGGGAGTGATTGGGGCAATCAGACAGGCAGGCAGGTGAGCGGTTGGGAGCCAGCAGTCCCAGATTGTGAAGGGAATGTTCGACTGCTGGTTTAGGCCCGATCCCTGTGGGGTCGGCAGTTGTACATCCCTTGAGGGGTTCCAGATTGGAAAGGATGCAATCGGGGCTCAGGGACACCCCCCAGTGCACAAATTTCATGCACCGGGCCCCTAGTTTTATATAAGTTTCAGGTGTACAGCATAGTGGTTAGAGAATCATATAATTTACAAAATGATCTCTCCAATATTTCCAGTACCCGCCTGGCACCATACATAGGTATATTATTATTGACTATATGCCCTATGCTCTATTTTACATCCTTATAACTATTTTGTAACTACCAATTTGATACCTCACCTTTTTTCCCATCCCTCTATGTTACCCTCTCTGGTAACCATTAGTTTGTTCCCTGTATCTATGAGTCTGTTTCTGTTTTGTTTATTAATTTATTGCGTTTAGATTCTGCATGTAAGTAAAATCACAAGGTATTTGTCGTTTTCTATCTGACTTATTTTATTTAGCATAATACTCTCTAGTAAACAAATAGGACTACGTTAAACTAAAAAGGTTTCTACAACAATGGAAAACATCAGTAAAACAAAAATACTATTTACTTAATGGAAGAAAATATTTGCCAATGATATATCCAATAAGGGTTATAAAGAACTCATACAACTCAACACCAAAACAATCCATTATATGAACCTCATATTCATTGCTGCATTATTTACAATAGCCATGACACAGAAGCAACCCAAGTGTTCATCAATAGATGAATGGATTAAAGAGTTGTGCATATATATAATGGAATATTACTCAGCAATTAAAAAAAAGAAATTACTACTATCTGTGACAGCATGAATAGACCATTATGTTGTAATTGCCTATACTATTCAGTACAGTAACATCCTATATAATAAAAGCCTAATATGCAAATTGTCCCCTTGACTAGGCGTTCCACCAAGAATTTGACCAGGGGATGGGGCCGGTGACCAGCGACAGCAGCAGCAGTGATGGCAGCAGTAGCAGCAGCAGCAGACAGCTCAGGGGAAAGGAGGTTCCCCTAGCTGGCAGCCACTAGGGACCATACCTGTGCATGAATTTCATGAATTGGGCCTCTAGTGCTATATAAGTTTGTAGCCTCAGAGCAATAGGTTGTACCTCATAGCACCAGTGTGTAGTAGCTGCACCATCTGAGTTTATGTAAGTGCACCCGATGGAGTTTGTATAAGAAAGTAATTGACTAACAGTGCATCTCTCAGAACATATCCCTGTTGTTAAGTAACACATGAAACATTTCTTCAAATTTGGGAAGTTTTTGGTCAATACTTCTTCAAATAAGCTCTCAAACTCTTTCTCCCTTCTTCTGAAATTCCCATAATATATATATTTGAACTATTTAATATTGCCCCATAAGTTCCTTAAGCCCTGTCACTTTTTTTCCATTAAAATAATTCTTTACACACTCAATAATTTCAAATGATCTATCTACAAGTTCATTGATTATTTTTTTCTGCCTTTTCAAATCTGGTATTGGGTCCCTCTAGTAAATATTTCAATTTTGTTATTGTATTTTTTTAGCTCCAGAATAGCAGTATTTGTAATAATTGTTACTTATTTATTTATATTCTTATTTTATTCATATATTATTCTCATGACTTCTTCAAGTCTTTCTCTGTGTTTTCCTCTAACTCTTCAAGCATAGTTAAGACTGATGTTTTAAGACTTTTGTTCAGTAATCTGAACCCAATGATTCTTTACGGTCAATTTCTGGAGATTTACTTTTTTTTTTTCTTTGAGTGGGTAATAATTTCTTGTTTCTTTACATGTCTTCTGATCTTTTGTTGAAAACTGGGCATTTGAAAAAAAATAGCCATATCTTTACAGAATGGTTCCAAATAATAGAGCATCATTAATCAGTTTTTCATGAAGATTTAAGTTACTTTCAGGCCTTTCTGGGCATACATCTTCTCTGGGTCTATGTGTGTGATTACAAGGCAATTCTCTGATTTACTTACATACACAGATAATTTTAAATGTCTTAATTCCTCTAAGAGTCTCACTCGTACTTTTTCTCAGGGCCTAAGGCATTCTGTCTATTTCTCTGCCTATCTATAATCTCTTATTCTCATGTACCCATGCTTCTCCAGTCTCCTGCATTTTCACATGCTGCAACACATTCCACAGCTTTCAGTGGCCTCCAACCTGATATCCAAACTAAGCTTCTATTTTGCTTGAGCTCTTTTTTTATCTTTACTATTGAATGTATTACGTAAGTCCACTTTCTTCCCCCATTGACCTCTGCCAGCTCGTTCCGGCTCCCCTCCCCAGGCCCTCACCACATCATTGTCTGTGCCCATGGGTTATGCACATATGCATACGAGTTCATTGGTTGATCTCTTCCTACCCACTCTCCCCTGCCTTCCCTCTCAGGTTCAACAGTCTGTTCCATGCTTGAGTTCTAAGTCAGCTGAAACAGAAATAAAACCCTTGTGCAGCCCCCTAGACAAATAACAAATTCCCAACAAATTTCACTTCTTTCTTGAGGGAGAAGCAGGGAATTGAATGGCTTCCTTTCACCAGTGTCAAGCTGTGTTGCCTTGAAGAGGGGGAGAGGGAGAAATACACCATAGACTTTCCTACTTTGTGCCTGTGTGCACCTGGGCATGTGCATGTGTGTGTGTGTCTGTGGGGGGTCTTGATTAGGACTCCATTTGTTTGTTACAGAAGTGTGGCTAGTTTTCAGTGCTTGCACAGAAGCCATTTCAGTTATTGTGTTTTTGCTTCCATATGGGAACAAAAATGTGGAGATTAACAGTATGCTATCTTGCTAATATCTTTCTGCCAGCCCACATTACTTCTGAAAGTATAGGAGACCTTCGGAAATGAAAGGCCGTCCTCCAAATTGGCAACAGACAGATTCGGCCAGTCCCGCTTTCTGTTGGCAGCAGAGAAAGAATTATGATTTCCCATTTGGCCTGTGGTGGGGTAAAATTGAAGTTTCAGCTCTCTTAGGAAAAATAAGAAAAAAAGTTTGAACTTCATGTTTTTCAAGAACTTCAAATAGAATAATTATGTTAAAAACAAGAATAATTATGTAGAATGTGACTTCAAATTATTGCAGGCATGAAAATCCGTACCATACAAAGGGCTTATACAATTTAATTAAACTCTAAACCTCAAAAGAAAGTAAAATTAATTTTGTTATTTGTGTTGCTGATGGCATGACAGAATGAGGCTCTAGCTCACTGAAAATTGCAGTATAAATTAATACAGAATTTCTTGGAAAACATTTTACATAGAGAACATAATCCATTGTGTCATTCATTCATTCATTAAATATTTATTTAGTTTCTGCAGTGACTTTGTATTCCATAGCACATGGCTCCATGCTGCCCTTATGTATCTTCTTACTACATATGAAATATATATATGTATGTATTTCAAGTAACTACACAGTTATATATAAGATTACAACTGTAATGTGCAAAATGAAGGAAAACTAGACCAAGCTGAAAAAGTGTCAAAGAAGAGGATCTTTCCTAAATTGGGAGATCAAGGAAAGATCCAAATTTGAGCTGAGATCTAAAAGAGGAATGATAATCAATGCATTAATTTATATATTGAGACAATATATTCACCACATATCCTTTACCCCTGAGCAACTGAGAAAACTACATTTTGCAGCACATTAGAATTTGGAGCTACCCCTTCTGGCCAACATCATGCGAGCAGCTGTAATATAACCACTTCCATTTCGGTGCCTAGCAGGTCCTTTGTCATCTCCTACTTTCTTTTCTATTGTGAAATGTTTGAGAACCTAAGACTCCAGAATAGCAGACAGCCATTGTGGAAGGAGCCTGAATGCCCAAGACACTAACTGAAGAACATCTGGCCAATCTTTACCAAACTTCACCTGAGTTATGAATAGATATTTATAATATTAAGTGACTATGATGTCTGGGTGTGCTTGTTACCTCAACATGGACATAGAAGGGCCTTCAAGAGGTTCTTATCTTACATGCATAAAGTGTGTGCACATCAATGGAGAAGTTAGGCTGAGATCATATTTGAGAGTTGTCAATATGTAGATGATAATCAAAATTATGTGTTCAGATGGAAATGCCTGGTAAGAAAAAATAGAGTGAAAAGACATAAATTTGTGTTTAATATTGCTGAAAGCAATTGCAAAGGTAAGTGAGATGGAACATAAAAGTATGCTTTAGTTTTATGGGAAAGGTGGAAATTGATGATCTTTGGAAAAGCTATTTCCTCATAACCTGGACAAAAGCAAATTGGAGTATGTTGAAGAATAGAGGGTGATAAAATAGAGACACTATAAACAATGTCCAATGAATTTTTACTTTAGAGGGTATTCTATTTGTCATATTAGAGAAAACTAAGTAGATTTAAATATTGAATATTTAAAGGGAAAGCAAAGAACATAGAAGGGTTAGCCAATGTTTCAGATTCCTGGGGAGATAAGGAGTTATCTGATGCAAGGCCTTGTAGAAAAATTGACCTTGGAAAAGAAGGATAGCTGCTCCATTGTAAGTTTAAAAAAAAAAGGAGAGTGGACACAAGCATTAATCTCTCAATCTATCCGTGGAAGAGGTTGGTGAGAATAAAATGGAAGATGTACCTCCTTTGTTGTCTGTGCTTTGGAGTTCAGAGGTATGAACATTTGCTGAGAGGCGTGCAAAGGAAATCCTAATTGAAGACTGAAAAAGGAGAAATGATAACTGACTATAAAAGTAGTTCTAATGTTTAGGGGGAATAAAAATATTTATATAACGTCATCTAGAAATCCCTTTCTTACTGACTAATTCTAGGGAAATAATACATGTACACAAATTTCATAAATAGATTATTGTTATAGTATTAAATATAACTAAAAATTAAAACAACCTTAATGTTAAAGGTCCATTATACATTCATTGAAATGTATAAGAATATTTAACAACATGGATAAATGAGTTTTTTAAAGTTATATAAGAGTTTGATTTTGAAATTTTGTATGTGTATGTATGTGCTTCCATGAAAAACATAAGATTGTAATGTAATTACTAAAGTGTTAACAATTAACATATTGTGGTGATAGGATAATGAGTGTTTTTCTTTTTATATACTTTTTATATTAGAAGTGTTTAAATCGGCATGCATTATAAAAATAATAAAAATCTACTTTATTTATTCTGTCTTTTAACTATGTTGATATAATTTAAGACTTGAAGAAAAGTAACAAGAATAGCACAGATAATTTTCTTATACACTATATTCATATGCCCCCAAATGCCAACAACTTACTTAATTTTCTTTTTTTTTAAATATATATTTTATTGATTTTTTACAGAGAGGAAGGGAGAGAGATAGAGAGTTAGAAACATCAATGAGAGAGAAACATCAATCAGCTGCCTCCTGCACATCTCCTACTGGGGATATGCCCTCAACCCAGGTACATGCCCTTGACCGGAATCGAACCTGGGACCTTTCAGTCAGCAGGCCGACGCTCTATCCACTGAGCCAAACCGGTTTCGGCCTTAATTTTCTTTTTTATCTTTATATATATGTGCATATTTTAAATCAGGAAAAATAAAAAAAAAACATATTTTTTCTGAAGACTGGGTAAAGTTTAGGGAGAATTATTTGACCACATTTTGTTATACTGAAGCACACAATAATTATTAAACTGGGATTTTGATATTAGAATTCTTAATAATTCATTTACTTAAATATAATATATTTTGAATGTCAAGTCCATGATGAAGTGAAAACAACACTTCACTGGCATTCTACTTATAGCAAATTTTAATTCTTCCCTTTCTTTCTAGTGGTTGAACATTGCAGAATCACACAACCTATTTAGGTTTTCAGTCATTTTCTGAGCCAAATTAAGAACTTAGCGTAGATTTTCAAATTTCCTTTCAATGCAAATAAGGAGTCCAATCAGACTATGCAGTTAATTTCTTTGCAGTCTGTTCTGTAGGTTTCTATTACTTCACCTGCCTCTGAATCAGGGTTATGATTTCATTATTTTGTCTATCCTATGAACACTTGAGCCAGGCACTAAGGTAGAAACCAGAGATGAAGAGAAAGATGTTGCCTGTCTGTAAAGACTTCACAGGTAAGAAAAGTACAACAGCTAAGTGAATCAAGTGTAACAACTCACTGTGATGACAGCTATAGAGAGTAAGCTCAGATGGCTGTGAGAATACATAGACGAGAGAAAAAGAAAATTTTATTCAACCCCCAAACTAAATAAAGCAAAGAAAACAGAGTGCACATAACCAAAGTACTAGTATCATCTAATCTGGAATACATTAAATTTAAATGCTAAATTATAAAATAGAAACTTAATATAAGATTTTCCCGAAGATGACAATATTGTAGTAGTAATGAGACTTATTCTGTAGTCCCCATTTGACCCAGTAATCACCCTCTGGTAATATATCCCAAAGAACCAGAAACACCAATCAGAAAGGACATATGCACCCCTATGTTAATAGCATCACAATTTATAATAGCTAAGATTTGGAAACAGCCTAAGTGCCCATTAGCATATGAGTGGATTAAAAAAATATGATACAGCTACACAATAGAATACTACACTGCTATAAAAAAGAAGGAACTTTTGCCGAAACCGGTTTGGCTCAGTGGATAGAGCGTCGGCCTGCGGACTGAAAGGTCCCGGGTTCGATTCCGGTCAAGGGCATGTACCTGGGTTGAGGGCACATCCCCGGTGGGGGATGTGCAGGAGGCGGCTGGTCGATGTTTCTCTCTCATCGATGTTTCTGACTCTCTGTCTCTCTCCCTTCCTCTCTGTAAAAAATCAATAAAATATATAAAAAAAAAAGAAGGAACTTTTACCATTTGCAACAGTATGGATGGACCTGGAGAGCATTATGCTAAGCAAAATAAGCCAGTCAGAAAAAGATAAATATCACATGATCGCACTCATATGTGGGATATAATGAACAACATAAATTGATGAGTAAAAATTGATCCAGAGACTAAGAAACACTGAACAGACAGTCCAACTTCAGAGAGAAGGCAGGGAGGGAGGTGATAAGAGATCAATCAAAGGACATGTATGTATACATATTAGCATAACCAATGAACACAGACACTGGGGCAGTGGAGGCTTGTCCTGGGGGAAGGGATGGTGCTGAGGGTTAGGGGGTCAATGGAGGAAAAGGAGACATCTATCCTATCTAATAAAAGAGAAACATGGTAATTAGCGTACGACCGCTACCTTTCCCAATGGCTAATCAGGGAGATATGCAAATTAACTGCCAGCCAAGATGGCGGCCGGCAGCCAGACAGCTTGGAACTAACATGAGGCTTGCTTGCTTCAGTGATGGAGGAAACCAACATTCCCTGCCTGCCTTACCGGCCTCTGAGCCTGCAGTTTGAAACATTGTAACAAATATAGAAGCTAAACAAAACCCCAGAAACCTGCTTTCAGCGAGCCGGGATCTCAGGGCTGGAGTTATACATTGTTTCGATTATAAAACCCAAACAAACCAGATACCTGATTTCAGCAGCAGAGGCCTCAGAGCTGGAGCCAGAGCTAAAGCTGGCCCAGAATTGAAAAAAAGAAAAGAAAAAATGGAGCAGTTGGGAGCTTCAGCCCTCAGCACCTCACTAAGACTGGAAAGGCACCTCAGGACCCCCACCCTAAAGGGTGTGTGACCAGCTGCAAACAGCCATCATCCCCTCACCCAGGCTGGCCAGGCACCCCAGTGGGGACCACCACCCTGATCTAGGACACCCTTCAGGCAAACCAGCCAGCCCCACCCATGCACCAGGCCTCTATCCTATATAGTAAAAGGGTAATATGCCTCCCAGCACCGGGATCAGCAGAGCTGAGAGGCCTCCCGGCAACAGGATCAGCGCCCAAACCCCCGATTGCCCTGCAGCTCTGTGTGTGACAGGGGGAGGGGCCACAACCTCCCTATCCGTCCTGCTCTGTTTGTGACAGGGGAAGGCACCCCAACCTCCTGATTAGCCCTGCTCTGTGCCTGATACAGGGGAGCTCCCCAACCCCTGATCGCCCTGCGGCTCTGTGTGTGACAGGATGCGGAGCCCCAACTCCCCCCCGCCATGGGCCCTGCTCTGTGTGTGACAGGGTAGAGCCATAACCTCCCCATTGGCCCTGCCCTGAGTGTGAGAGTGGTGGCACCCCAACCCCCTGATCGGCCCTGCTCTGTGTGTGACAGGGGGTGGTGCCCCAACTCCCCTATCGGACCTACTCTGTGAGTGACAGGGGGGAGCTCCTCAACCCCCTGGTGGGCCCTACTCTATGTGTGACAGGGGGGAGCTCCCCAACCCCCCTGATTGGCCCTGCTCTGTGTGTGATGTGGGGAGCTCCCCAACCCCCTGATTGACCCTGCTCTGTGCGTGACAGGGTACGGAGCCCCACCCCCCCCGATGGGCCTTGCTCTGTGAGTGACAGGGGGCATTGCCCCAACCCCCTGATTGGCCCTGCTCTGTGCGTGACAGGGGGTGGCACTGCAACCTCCCCATCGACCCTGCCTTGAGGGTGACAGGGGGCGGTGCCCCAACCCCCCTATTGGCCCTACCCTGAGCATGACTGAGGGTGGCATCACAACCTCCCAATCTGCCCTGCTCTGTGCATGACAGGGGGCGGCGCCCCAACTCCCCAATTGGCCCTGCTCTGAGCCCGACCAGGGGCTGCACCTAGGGATTGGGCCTGCCCTCTGCCACCCGGGAGCAGACCTAAGCCAGCAGGGCGGTATCTCCCGAGGGGTCCCAGACTGTGAGAGGGCACAGGCCAGGCTGAGGGACCCCCCTTCCCCCCGAGTGCACAAATTTTTGTGCACCGGGTCTCTAGTATATATATATATATATATATATATATATATATATATATATATATATAAAGAACCAGGATCTGTAACGTCCATAAAGACTGAAGGGATGACCAAATGCCAGGCTGTGCATGCAGCAGCCTCAGGTGGGCAGGGACTGGCAAGGAGGCTGAACTGCTGACCTCTCAGACAGAGGGAGAAAGAGGTGGGACTAATAAGCATCTGCCTCAGCCTGCTGGAGAGGCCTGGAGAGAGAGAGAGAGGTGCTACTGCCGGCGAGACCTGGAGAGAGAAGCAGGGTTAGATCTGCAGCCTCTATGGCAGCTGCTGACCAGCCCTGGCCTCTCTCTCTCTCTCTCTGGACCTCACCAGCAGCCTGGGGCAGCTGCTGATCAGCCCTGACTCTCTGATCAGGCCCAGAGATAGGCCTGGAGACACTGGTTGGCATAGAAACTGACCAATCAGAACCAAATCTGGGTGAACTGTGAGGAGCCAATGGCTACCTAGGAGGTGGAGCTTTTGATGCTGACTCGCATAGAAACCAACCAATCAGAACCTAATATAGGTGAACTGTGAAGGCAGAACCTAAGGTAGGGGCTGAGGAGGGGTTTTAAGGGTAACAGCTATTTGATGTAAGGTGTAAGGAAGCTCTTCAATTTTTTAATGACCAGTTTGGCAGTATAGTACATATGGCTGGTTATCAATCCAGATATAGTGATTATATATTTTTGTCTGACAAGAGCATCTCTTCCTGCTGAAAAAGGCTCCCCTCCCATATAAGCAATCCTATCCTATATAATCTATCTATACTAATAAAAATGCAATATGCTAATTAGACGGTGTAGACTGGCCCTCTTCCAGAAGTCCAACTTCCTTCTGGACAAAGCCATGATGGTGCGGGCTGAGGCAGAAGCAGTTAGGGGTTATCAGGCCAGCAGGGGAGGGAAGTTGGGGGCAAGATCAGGCCAGCAGGGGGATAGGGGCAATCAGGCTGGCAGGAGAGGGTAGTTTGTGGCAAGATCAGGGCAGCAGGGGAGGACACTTGGGGGCAAGATCAGGCTGGCAGGGGAGGGAAGTTAGGGGAAACTAGGCCAGAAGGGGAGGGCAGTTGGGGTAAAGATTAGGCAGGCAGGGGAGGACAGTTGGTGGCGAGATCAGGCTGGCAGGGGAGGGCAGTTAGGGATGAGATCAGGTTGGCCGGGGAGGGCAGTTAAGGGCGAGATCAGGTTGGCTGGGGAGGGCAGTTAAGGGCGATCAGGCAGGAAGGCAGAGGCAGTTAGGGGAGATTAAGCAGGCAGGCACAGAGGTTAAGGGCAATCAGGCAGGCAGGCAGAGGTAGTTAGGGGTGATCAGGAAAGCAGGCAGGTGAGCGGTTAGGAGCCAGTGGTCCCAGATTGTGAGAGGGATGTTCAACTACCAGGGATCAGGCCTAAACTGGCAGTTGGACATCTCCCAAGAGGTCCCCAATTGGAGACGTTTCAGGCTGGGATGAGGGAACCCCTCCCCCCATGCACAAATTTTGTGCACCGGGCCACACACACACACACACACACACACACACACACACACTGTCCTTATTTCCTTCATGAATAAAATACAACATTAGCTTAACACTTGAAAAAAGCAAACAAATGTTGATTTGATATCTGAGAAATGTA
The DNA here is from genome assembly GCF_964212035.1 of Myotis nattereri. NCBI lineage: Eukaryota > Metazoa > Chordata > Mammalia > Chiroptera > Vespertilionidae > Myotis > Myotis nattereri. The sequence goes on along the minus strand of NC_138082.1, from coordinate 87,962,454 downwards.
TAAGTTAATGCCCTCTTATTCTCTTGGCATCTCTGGGAGAATGACAATACAAATTGTGTAATTTCCAAATTGTCATAATGCTGTTCTGGGATGTGCACACTGGCAGGCTGAAGTATGGCTCTGACTGGTGGGAGAGGCGCAGGGCACAGAGAAAGGGCTGTGGGGGCTGTGCTGTGGACAGTGAGCAGGATTTTGTTGAGAGGACAACTCAGGCAGAGGAAATGCACGAACAAATATACAGAGCAGGGAAGCAGGATGATTACATTCCAATAATTTAAAATGTAAAGCAAAGAGCATAAACATTGGAGTATTTTGCTTTTAAAATTAAATTAAAAATATTGAAGAGCCTCCAACTCTACCTTGGATTGAAGTGTCTTAATATAAAAAGTTTAGCTGTGGTACTTGGCCAGGTTTATTATAAATTTCTGGTAAGTAAGCTTTATTATTTAAGTAAAATGAACAATTTATGATACTGTTAATGGGTATATCTACTAACCCAACATAAGCAAGAATAGATATGTCTACATTTAATCTTTCTACATGGAAGACATTTTTAAAAAGCTCATGAAGTACCAATCAGTTAATACTTATTAATACAAATTGTAAATATAAAATGGTGATTGGTCTTCAAATTGAATATTAATTTTTTTGAAATAAGAGAAGAGGGTTTGAGAAAAAATAATTTTAAAATGCATAAATAATTTGATAATATATACTGAACAAGAAAATTATAAAATATCATTGATTCAGAATAATAAAAACAGTGACCTCATTTACAATGAAGAGGTAAGTTTGCTATCATAACAGTAAATATAGTACTCCGTCCCTGAGAGTGTATTTGAAAAATACGCATTTATATATTTTTGGTGCAAGGAATTGATTGATAAACTCATTAATAAGCAAGATTCAGTGGTTGAGCACTGACCTATCAACCAGGAGGTCACAGTTTCATTCCAGGTCAGGGCATATGCCTGGGCTGCAGGCTCAATGCCCAGTAGGGAGTGTGCAGGAGCTAGCTGATCAATGATTCTCTCTCATCATTGATGTTCTTATCTTCCTCTCCTTTCCTCTCTGAAATCAATAGAAATATATTTTTAAAAAGAAAGCAAAATTAATATGCATTAAGGTAAATTAAAAAGAGAATAATTGCTAACATAACAATCTTATTTCAGGAAAATTATCTTAAAGAAATAATAATACACTTAGGAATAAACTTAACCAGGGAGGTAAAAGACTTGTACTCAGAAAACTAAAGGACATTGAAAAAAGAGATAGAAGAAGATATAAACAAGTGGAAGACTATACTATGTTCATGGATTTGTAGAATTAATATCACTACAATGTCCATACTACCCAAAGCAACCTATAGGTTTAATGCAATCCCTATTAAAATACCAACAACATATTTCACAGATTTAGAAAAAAATACTCCAAAAATTTACATGGAACCAAAAAGAACCTGAATAGCCACAACAATCTTGAGAAAGGAAAACAAAGTTAGAGGGATCATACCAGACATCAGGTTATACAACAAAGTCTTCATAATCAAAACAACTTGGCTCTGGCACAAGAACAGGCATATAGATCAGTGAAACAGAACAGAGACCCCAGACATTGACTCAAGCCATTATTCTCAATTGATATTTGGCAAAGGAGTCAAGAGCTTACAATGGAATGAAGACAGTTTATTCAATAAATGGTGTTGGGGAAAATTGGACAGATACATGTCAAAAAAAAAGAAAGAAAGAAACTAGAGCACCAACTTACAACATACAAAAGAATAAACTCAAAATGGATAAAATACTTAAATGTCAGTTGTAAAATCATAAAAATACTATAAGAAACCATAGGCAGAAAAATCTCAGACATCTCAACTAGCCAGTGTAACTCAGTGGTAGAGCATCATCCCATGAAATAAGAGATGGCTCAGTAGATGAATGGATTAGAAAACTGTGGTACATCTACACGATGGAATACTATGCTGCTCTAAAAAGGAAGGAACTCTTACCATTTGCAACGTCATGGATGGAACTGGAGAGCATTATGCTAAGTGAAATAAGCCAGTCAATGAAGAAAAAATACCACATGATCTCACTCATTCATGGATAATAGAGACCATTATAAACTTTTGAACAATAATAGATACAGAGGCAGAGCTGCCTCAAACAGATTGTCAAACTGCAGCGGGAAGGCCGGGGAGGGTTGGGTGGCAGGAGGTAGGGGGGTAAGAGATCAACTAAAGGACTTGTATGCATGCGTATAAGCATAACCAATGGACATAAGACACTGGGGGATAGGGGAGGCTGGGGGACTGTCTAGGGCGGGGGGATAAAATGGACACATATGTAATACCCTTTGTAATACTTTAAGCAATAAAAAAAAAAAAAGAAATAAGAGATGGCGGTTCGATTCTGGTCAAGGCCCATGCCCAGGTTGCATGCTGGATCCTCAGAAGAGGTTCCTGTCTCATCCATGTTTTTATCTCTCTATCCCTCTCCCTTTCTCTCTCAAAAAAATCAATAAAAAATATTTTAAAAAATATCTCAGACATCTCCAGTAGCAATACATTTGCTGATACATCTCCTAGGGCAAGGGAAACAAAGGAGAAAATAAACACATAGGATTAAACCAAAATAAAAACCTTCAGCAACAGGAACAACTTACTATGTACCAGGAATTGTGATGATCATATTTTATCATATTATCAGCCCAATAATCCTATAAAGAATGTATTCATTCATTCTCAAATGAGAAAACTAAAATCTAAATTAGTTAAAATCTTTTCTAAGGTCAGGCACAGAGTATATAAGAAAGATTTAGATTCAGACTCCAGTCCCTTATCCACATGGTTTCTAACTGTTACAAAAGCCCATGATAATACAGAGGACTAATACAGATTTTGCTTAATAAGTGGTGAAAACTGGTTATAAACCAGAGTATGTGAGATGATCATAATTTCTAAAAAATACATACATAAATACATACTAAAAAAATAACTGTAAACATTTAATAAAGATGGTTTTAAGGAATAGAATTATGGGTAATTTTTTTTATTTCTAACATTTTATTTTCTCAGCATTACAAAGCTGATTTCTTTAATCGGAAAACATTTGAATGGGTTTCTGCCCAAACCTGAAATTTTCCAATATTTGTTACACTTTCTAAACAAATACTGTGCTTCATGCTGAACCACTCAGGCCAGAGACACATTTTGCACTCTATCTTTCCAAGATTTTGAACCATTCTCCCATATACTTACCAAATATATCCTTTATTATTTTTTTTATTTCCAATCATCACTGTAGAGGCCCAGGCTTGTCCCCCATGAAAGAAACTCATTTCTGAGCATCCTTGGACAGCCCAGGGTCCTCTGCCTCTTCCGAGTGAAAGACTAATTCGCTGTAAGAGCTCTGGCTCAGAATAGGAGTTTCTTTCCATTCATAGCATCTCAAACCCTGAATTCCTCCTCCTCTTTTTCTATTATGACTGAAGCCTTTCAAGGTCATGAGATTAAATATGACTGGAGAGAAGTTGATATTGTCACAGAATGGAAAATGTATTATGTTTTTAGTTATGTGTGGGAAAATAAGGAATTGTCCTCTATTGCTGTGTGTATGTTTGTTTGTATTTCTATCCCCTTTGCAACATCCCAGAAAGTAATGAAAGTGGATAAAATGTATTTTTACTTGAGAAAAGAAAAAAAGCAAGAAAGAAAGAAAGGAAGAAAGAAGGAAGGAAGGAAGAAGGAAGGAAGGAAGGAAGGAAAGAAGGAAGGAAGGAAGGAAGGAAGGAAGGAAGGAAAAACTTGGGGTATGGAAAGGATTTATATTTCATTTGCCTTCAGAATCTAAAAGATTTTATAAATATAAGGAATGTATATGTATATATACATGTATCTATGTGTATGTATCATATATAATAAAAGCCTAATATGCTAAGTATCCGGTTGTCCGTTCAATCAATGAAAGCGTAATATGCTATTGATATGCCAAGATTGCTCAACCGCTTACTATGATGTGCACTGACCACCAGGGGGAAGATGCTGTGACCAGTAGGTTAGCTTGCTGCTGGGGTCTGGCCAATTGGGACTGAGCGAGATGGGCCGGACAAGCCCTGGAGCCCTCCCACTGTCCCTCCCTGGCTGGCAAACCTCCTGCATCCCTCCCCAGCCCCAGTCGTGCACTGGTGGGGTCTCTCGGCTTGGTCTGCATTCTCTTGCAATCCGGGACTCCTCAGGGAATGTTGGAGAGTCAGTTTTGGCCCAATCCCACAGGCCAGGCCAAGGGACCCCACTGGTGAATGAATTTGTGCACTGGGCCTCATATATATACATATATATATATATATATATATATATATATATATACATATATATATATATATGCATATTATGAGAATACATATATATGTGCACATGCATACATGTAGACAGACACATGCACACAATAAGTGTTCTAAACAAATAAATATTTAAAAAAATAAGCAATGTGCAGTTGAATTTGTGAGACTCAGTGGGAAGATGCTGAATGACAGGTGTCCCTAAATCTAGACGCCAACCCTAAACTTGAGTGTAATTTTCTTGCTGGAGGAGATTGTACAGTACTACTGTGGTGAATGTGGGCACCACAGGTCAGTGATGTTGGCAGAGTAGATAGCCTGGACCTATACCTGTGGTCCCAACCAAATAAGGTTGAACTTGACCTAGGTTACACTTTCAAAAAATGTAAAGGACCATTTAAGCCCATATGTGGGATGTCTTAGCAGTCACTAGCAGAAGGAAGATGAGTGCAGTTATCCTCAATCTTATGTTCAGCCTAAAAATAAGAGATCTTCCCACAGACTTTGAGTTTCTGTTTAATAGTCTTAGGCATGGAAAATGCCTTTGATTCAATGTAGTGTAGTGGTTTTCAAACCCTGATTTAAGGAATCTTAGAAACTCTCTGTAAATACATCAGGAGCTGGTTATTCAGGAAGTCCAGGACTCAAATGGAAGATGGCCACCCTTTATAGGAGTCCCCATATCTGCCCACATACACAGATTTTTTTTTAATCTACTGTCTCTGCTATAAACACATTTTCCCCACCCAAATATACAGTTTTATTGATCTTAACACATTTTTCCTAATTGCAAAAATAAGGGTGCATATTGTATTATTTTTAAGACATCCACTTATACAGACACACACATAATTTACTATGTTCCCCGTCTTTTTCTAAATCAGAAATGGAGTCACATTGTGTGGATTAACATCCACCTGTTTTCCTAGGATGTTTTATCACCTTTCAGATGTCATTCACGGTATCATTTTCTAAGAATGTCTTCTGCAGCCAAACTTTCTTTTCTGATACAGAACATATTCCTTCTTCTCCGTGTGCCATTTACATTAATGGGTGCCATGACTTTATTTATGTTCATCTTTTCAGCTTTAGAGTAACCTCCACTGGGAGAGTCCGAGGGGGTCCTCACTCCCCAATTCAATCTACAACAATTAACTCAGTCCCAGCATATTACATATGTTCAATGAGTGGTGACTGAATGAATGTAGAGAGGTGGAAAGAAGAGGATGGAGAGAAGAAAAGAGGGGCAGAGAGGGGCAAAGAGAGGCCTGGGAGGAAGCAAAGGGGGAGGGAAGGACATGGGTCCCACCAATGTTTTTTCAAACAAATTGTAAAATTGCTATTACTTGATTATTTACTGCTACTAAAATTGTTTGTCTTTTGCACCCACTGGGCACACATTATGCTAATATACGTAGGGGATAAGCACTAAAATTTGTAGTGGTTCTCAAAATCTTTAATTATGAAATGCGCAAATTCGTGTTTAGCTCATTTTGAAAAGTAAAGATGTGGTTCTGTTGCAGGAGGAACGGATGGGCCAGATCTCCCAGACACTGCGAATGAGGCTCTTGGGGTGTTGCTGAAATAAGAATTTTCAGAAGCCCCCACAGGAAGGTGAGAGGTGGAAAAAGGCTTTATTTGCGTGAAGTTACATTCCTCATATTGCAATGTCCCATTCCCCAAAACCAGGCCAGAAAGAGGGGCAGCTGGGAGTTCAGCAAAGCCAAAAGCAGGGCCAGGGCGCAGAGCTTCTGTTCCATGTTGCAGTCAGGTGTGCTCTAGCCACCTAGCTAATTGAAGTCCATTTGTCCATCGAGGGTGTCCCACGTGGCCCTGAGCCCTGTGGGTGCAGGGGGGTGCAGCCCCCTGCAACAGGAGTCCCAAGAGGACCCCGTGTGTGTGTGTGTGTGGTTGTGTGTGTGATTGTGTATGTGGTTGTGTGTGTGGTTGTGTGTGTGATTGTGTGTGATTGTGTGTGATTGTGTGTGTGTGATTGTGTGTGTTGGGGGGGTGGGGGAGAAAGAGAGAGCAAAAACCAAGAGTCTGGCTTTTTTGTTAGTAATTTTAAATATTGAAGTTTCACGCCTTGTCTGGCCACTGACTCCCTTCCACATGTGATTGAGGAGCAAGCAGCTTCCCATGTCACTCAGAACTCACCGGGCATGCATCTTCTTGGTTTCCCCTTTCCTCTTTTCCTGATAAATAATAGCCAGGTTATTACAATGGCATAGGTACAATTGAATATTCTTCAGTCATAAAAAAGAGTAAATCTTGCCATTTGCAACATGGATGAACCTAGAGGGTATTATGCTAAGTGAAATAAGTCAGACAGAGAAAGACAAATACTATATGATTTAATTTATATGTTGAATCTTAAAAAATAAGCAAACAAAGCAGAAATAAACATAGTTAGAGAGCAAACTGATGGTCATCAGATGTCTGGAGGGTGGGAAGAGGGACAAAAAAGCTAAAAGATATTAAGAGGTACAAATTTCCAGCTATAGAAATAGTCACTGGGTTGTAAAGAACATCATAGGGAATGACATCAATAACACTGTAAAAACGATGTATGGTGTCAGGTAGGTACTGGACCTATTGGGGTTTCTACTTTTTAAGATATATAAAGGTTTACTCACTATGTTGTATACCTGGAACTAATATAATATTGTACGGCAAACATAACTGAAAATAAATCTTACAACAAACACAAACAAAAACAGGGTAAAAGATCAAATTGATGACTGCCATAGGGGAAGTGGATGAGAAATTGGGTGAAAAAAGGTGAAGGGGAATATAGTCAATAATGGTGTGATAATTTTGCACAGTGATGAATGGTTACTAGACTTAGTGTGGTGATCACATGATGTTGTACACCTGAAACTAATGTGTATTGTATGTCAACTATAATTAAAAAAAATAAAAATAAAAGAAACATATTACTCCACTGGGTTTCTTTTTTTAAAATACATTTTTACTAATTTCAGAGAGGGAGGGAGAGGGAGAGAGAGATAGAAACATCAATGATGAGAGAGAACCACCGATTGGCTGTCTCCTGCATGCCCACGACTGGGGATCAAGTCTGCAACCCAGGCATGTGCCCCTGACCTGAATTGAACCCAGGATCTTTTAGTCCGCAGGTCGATGCTCTATCCACTGTGCCAAACCGGCTAGAGCTCCACTGTGTTTCTTAAACAAAGCATTTGAGTGTCTCATTTTATGTAAATTAAAATAACACTATTGAATATGTAAAACAAAGAAAGAAAAGCTGAGAAAGAAAGCATTACCCCCATTTTGTATGCATTACACTAAATCCCATTAAATACACCATTGATTTTATAATCCTTGCCATTAGCAGTTAAGTATTTATACTGATATTTAGAAAATTTGTTAGGACATTATTTCCTGCAGTTTTGTTCTGCCCCAAGATTTATTGATCCTCAAGCAATTTCAGGTTTCAGTGGATATATGTCTTATTTTTGACATTTTACTCAAGGATTTTTTTTTGAAGTCGGGTACCTGTGCCCTATAGATTGGCTTTTCCAAGAGTAGACCCTTGTCCACAGAGTTAATCCACTGAGCCAGCTGGTGTTATGGTAAAGTGGGTATGGCCTGGGCTTTAAATGCAGACAACCGGGTCTTGAATGCTAAATTCACCTCTTACAAGAGGTATAATTTGGGGAAAAATGTTTTCTTATTGCTATCCTCAGTTTGTCTATTGCAATTCCTATCTTCTAGTATTGTTTTGGAAATCAAATGAGAAATATCTAATATCTATTATTTACCAGACATTTTTCTACGTGACATATGTTTATTGGTTCACTTAATCTTGGCCGAAACCCAGTCAGGTTGAAACTGCTGCGTTGATGGGGCAACCACATGCAGAGAGAATTTGCCCAAAGCCACACAATGGCAAAGTGGCATGCAGGACATGAACACAGGCAGGGGCATCCTAGAGCTGCTATGGCACCCCTCAGAGTATTGATCTCATATGTGCCCACCTGGCACAGCTGCCATGAACCCTCATGGCCTGCCACCTTGGCCACTGGTGTGGATGGTGTGGGGATACCACTATCTGTGACGGTACACCCCCCAGATTTGCTAGGAGCCAAAGCACAAGGGGGCACTGAGTAAGGCTGCACTTGGTTCTGAGGGCTGAAGCGTAGCTGCACATGTCACCACAGGTAACTTCCTTTCCATAAGGAGGGATTAAGCTCATAGAGAACCAGATGGTAAAGGCATGGACGGTAGAAGTTCATAATCAATATAGAATCATGGAGACCACGAGCCAGATGGGATCATGCGTCTAGTAAACGGCAGTTCCTTCAGGGTTCGTACGAATGACCTGCATCGCAAAGACTGGTTTTAGGTCTTGCGTCACGTTCCAGGCTATGAAACTGCTGTCATTCACATTTCACCATCAAGACAGTCCTTCCAGGAAAGCATTATTAGCTCCATTTTAGAACTGACAGCACTTGAGGTCCCTAGAGGTTACAAAGTATGACTAGAAGGCTGAGGTAGTAATGGCAAAACTTGGGTTTGAAATTGGGTTTTTCTTTTTCTAAATTAAAGATATTTTTTTTTACTTAACAATGTGTCCATGACTCACCATGCTATTTTCCATGTGTGTTCAGGGCGATACAGCAGAGCAGAGAGAAACAGGACTTTGGTGCAAATGGACGTCAGATCAAACACACAGCACTCCTCTGACTTTCCAACATGCTGAGTATTAGGATCTCCTGTTCATAAAGGGGAATCTACTCATGTTAGTGCTGAGAGCATGTGAAAGCCCTGAAATGAGCTCAGCCAGTGGCAGAGCATATGTACTGGGATATGGTTATTTTACTGAAGTTTCCATGCAAGGATTCACCTCTTGGGAAATCTACATGTGACTCTAGACCTCAGAACTGAGGCCACGGAGATACTGCCCAGAAAGATCCTAGACTGAGGATGAACCACAACAAAAGCACACTCAGTACGAGGAAGGAAGGCCATGCTTTCTGCTACCAAGGCCCAGGAAAGTCCTGTCTCCCTCATGTTGGGAAGATGAGGTAAGATAAATACTTTAATAGAGGCACATCTCATTTGATTGTGCTTTGCTTTATTGTGCCTTACAGATACTGTGTTTTTTACAAATTGAAGGTTTGTGGCAACCCTGCATTGAGCAGGTGATAGCATTGTTTAGCAGTGAAGCTTTTTATAAAATTAAGGTATTATATTGTATGTGTTTTTTTAATTTATTGTGGTGACATCCTATATAATAAAGAGGTATATGCAAATTGGCCATCACTCCAACACACAAGAAGGCCACCCCCTTGTGGTCAAAGATGGCCGCCCCCATATGGACAAAAGATGGCCTGCAGGGGAGGGCAGTTGGGGACGACCAGGCCTGCAGGTGAGGGCAGTTGGGGGGGGGTGGCAGGCATGTAGGGGAGGACAGTTAGGGGTGACCGGGCCAGCAGTGGAGGGCAGTTGGGGGGACCAGGCCTGCAGGGGAGGGCAGTTGTGGGTGACCAGGCCTACAGGGGAGGGCCATTGGGGGGGACCAGTCCTGTAGGGGAGGGCAGTTGGAGGTGATCTGGCCTGCAGGGAGGGCAATTTTGGGCAATCAGGCCGGCAGGGGAGGGCAGTTGAGGGTGATCAGGCCAGCGGGGGAGGGCAGTTGGCAGCGATCGGGCAGGCAGGACAGCAGTTAGGTGTTGATCAGGCTGGCAGGGGAGTGGTTAGGAGGTGATCAGGCTGGCAAGCAGAAGTGGTTAGGGGCAATCAGGCATGCATGCAGGCAAGCAGTTGGTACCAGATTGGAGAGGGTGCAGGCTGGGCTGAGGGACACCAGCTCCTCCAGTGCACGAATTTTGTGTACCAGGCCTCTAGTTGGTTAATAAAATTATATAGGTTTCTGGTATATAATTCTATAATATATCACCTATTTATTGTTTTGTGTGCTCACCAACTCAAGTTAGTCTCCTTCCATCACCATTTATTTCCTCTATGCCCTCCTCTGCCTCCCCCATCCTCCTTCCCTATTGTCATCACCAAATAATTGCTTGTCTGTGTCTTTTGCTTGTTGTTGCTTTTTTAGCTTGACCCAGCCCCTCCTCTCTGACAGCTGTCAGGCTATTCTCTATATGTGAGTCTGTTTCTATTTTGTTTGTTAGTTTATTTTATTTATGAGATTCCACATATGAGTGAAATCATATGGTATTTGTCTTTCTCTGACTGGTTTATTTCACTTAACATAATACTCTCCAAGTCCATCCATACTGTCACAGAAGCAAGATCTTCTTTTTTATGTAAATTATTATGTAAATGCTATTGCACACTTAATACACTATAGTATCATGTAAACAGAACTTGTATATGCACTGGAAAACCAAAAATATTTGAGTGACTAGCTTTATTGCAGTGGTCTAGAACCAAACCTGCAATATCTCCCAGGTATGCCTGTGATGAGATTTACAAACATGTTACAACAATGCAGTCCTTCTCCAGGGGACCATGCTCCCTAACCTAAATGACCTGAATACTTGCACGATGTTTCAGACACAGGCTCTCTAAAGCCAGCAGTGCTGAGTCATCATAAATTGTGGAGCGAAGTTGCGAAGTGAACACTGCTCTAATCATGGAAACCAGAGAATGGTCAGTGTGCTCCTAATCTTCTGTTTGTTTGTTTGCTTGCTTGCTTGCTTGTCTTTCTGAAGTAGATAAGGTTAACTAAGTACTGCCTGGATATCTGGGCAGAAAACAGTTCTCCCAAATTTTATCATCTTTCCAAAAGCCCTCCTCATCAAGACAAGAAGGAAAGAAACTAAGATTGAATGCCAAAAGAATCAGGGGAGAAACTGGTCTAAGGTGAGGGTGAGGCGGAAATATTACCTCCTTTTACAAAGACCTGAGTGTTTGCTTAAAGCCATTATCTTTTCTAAACGAAGAAGGAGAGAGATTTTTTAAAAGCATCCTATAAAGTGGCATATCCCCCCTTTTATAATGGGCAAAACATTGGGCAAAGTAGTTGAGGACAAGAAAGGAAAAATAGCAGAAAATTTCCAAACTATGAAAGAAAATACAAGGATAGGAAATACACTACAACTACAATATTAATTTTGTAATAGAGTGAAGGAAATGTTGACCTCCTTAAAAGCTACCTTTGGGGAAATTTCTGTATGTATATATTTAGCCAAAACTTCAACGAAGAAGGAGAGAGATTTTTTAAAAGCATCCTATAAAGTGGCATATCCCCCCTTTTATAATGGGCAAAACATTGGGCAAAGTAGTTGAGGACAAGAAAGGAAAAATAGCAGAAAATTTCCAAACTATGAAAGAAAATACAAGGATAGGAAATACACTACAACTACAATATTAATTTTGTAATAGAGTGAAGGAAATGTTGACCTCCTTAAAAGCTACCTTTGGGGAAATTTCTGTATGTATATATTTAGCCAAAACTTCTAGGGAAGAATATGTTGTAGGGGTCATATACATACTTTGAGGCTATGACTGGGAAGGAAAAATAGTGAAGGCCATGAGCTATAAAAATAATAATAATTTAAAAATTAAAAATAAAAAGGTGAAAGTTTTGGAGACCTAATCTTAACTCTGGCACAAAATAGTTACATCACTTTAGCCAATGTATTAATAACTTTACCTGGGACTCTTCTATAAAAGTTTAATTATACTAAGTTCTCTACCTCAAAAAATTATTCAAAGAATCATATTATATTCAAAAGTAGCTGTATAATAATTAGTTTTCATTGTATTGTCAGCAGGGGAGGGGAGTTTTCATCATTAGTTTTCACTGTATTGTTGGTAACTTCTCAAATAACATGCCCATGGAATTTTTGGTTTAAAATATCCTATTCCTGGAAATAACAGAGATAAAACTATGTTAATACATCATGGAGAGAATAAAAAGTTCCAAAAAACCAATGTGGGTATAATTTACATTTTGTTCATATATGACTCTTTAATTCTGGGTCTAAATTTTATCAAAAACAGAAAGCAAAATCAATCAATCAGTCAAGTTTCTATTGTTCCCCCTCTTATTTCCTTTATTGTGCTAAAATAGACATAACATAAAATTTACTACTTATGAACATACTAGAGGCCCGATGCATGAGATCAGTGCAAAGGGCTCGGCACTCGCAGCCCCAGCCAGTCCTTGCAACCCTGGCTTTGTCTGGAAAGGTCATCCAGACAGTAGTGCACCTGTTTGGTCTAATTAGCATATTAGCTCTTTATTAAATAGGATATAGAGATGTTTCATTTATGAGACTGATGGTGCTACTAAACTAGTAGGGAAAGAACAATCATTTCAATTTATGGCAGGGGTCCTCAAACTTTTTAAACAGGGGGCCAGTTCACTGTCCCTCAGACCGTTGGAGGGCCGGACTATAGTTTAAAAAAAAAACTAGTCGGCTGCTAAGCAACAGGCAGCAGCGGCAAAAACACCTGGCGGGCCAGATAAATGAGGACCCCTGATTTATGGTGTTGGGGAATTTCTATCTAAATATGAAAAAAATAAATGAACATAAACCCATAACATATAAAAATCCAATCCAGATGTATCATACTTATAATTCAGAATATAAAAATCAAAACAATAAAACTCTTAGAAAATTGGAATATTTTTATTTCTTGATCTTTATACTAGTTACAAAATATAGCTATGACTTTTAGACTCCCATGCGAATATTATTCTTCCAGGCACATCTGTAATACTTTCAACAATAAAGATAAAATTTTTATAAAGCCAAGAAGTGAATTAGTCTAATTAAGCTAACTAGTTTGATAAAATTTTCTCTTTAGTTTATTAATTACTTTAAGAAATGATTTTCATAATTACAATAAAGTACAATCTCAAATATATAGAAATGTAAAGAAAAATTTATATCTGGCCACAAATTCTTACTTTTCTAAAATTAGTCTGGAGAAACTTCAAATTTCTTCTAGGTCTAAGTGTCAAGGACTATCACTTGCAATGTTTGTTCCAAGTTCTCAAATTTCAGGACCTGGTTTCTTCCCAATTCCTAATATAAACGTAACTGCTTGATGTTACTCTTTTTCAGTTGAGGTCAATTTACATAAATCGAAAAAGGTTCTAAGTGTATAATGGGATGAGTTTTGGAAAATGTTTACAACTATGTAGTCATCACATCTATCACAATAGGAAAGACTTTTCATTACCCCAGAAATTTTTCTCATGTCCCCTTCCAGGCCACTCTCTGCCTCCATAGACTACCACTGCAGTGATCTTCTATGGGCAGACGTTAGCAGTGCCTGATTATGAATTTCTTATAGCTAGACTTGAGCAGTATATATGCTTTGTGTCTGAATTTTTTATTGAACAAGAAGTTAAGAGATGTAGCATGTACAGTATCTATCTTTAAATAAATGAGCACTACCCCACTGCTTAAATGTAGCAAAATGTATTTATTAATTCACCTATTGATGGACATTTGTGTCACTTGCAATTTGGGTATTATGGATAAAGTCACCTTTTATATATTGGTACAAGTCTTTCTTATTGATATGGTTTGACTTCTTTTGAGTAAATACCTAAGAGTAGAATTATGTCAAAAGCTAGATATGTTAAACGTTATAAGAATACTCAAAAGAGTTTTTAAAGTGGTTTTAAAACTTTATACTCTAGTGAGCAATATTTGATTCCATTTATAAAATTTTATTACATAAAATACCCTGAATAGGTAAATCCATAGAGATTAATAGTTTCTGGGATCTCGGGGAGGGGGAAATGGGGAGTGAAGACTTAATGGGTCTCCTTTGGGGATGATGAAAATGTTTTCTGAAAAGATAGAGAAGATTATTGCATGGCATTGTAAATGTACTAAATACCACTGAATTTTACAGTTTAGAATGGTTAATTTTATGTTATGTGAATTTTGCCTCAGTAAAAAGAAATGAAGACAGGAAAAGCTCATGTATGTAACTGAAATATTACTTACTAGAGGCCCAGTACATGAGATTCATGCACTTGGGGAGGTGGGGGTCCCTCAGCTCAGCCTGCACCCTCTCGCAGTCCAGAGCCTAGGCCGGCAGTAGGACATCTTTAGCACTGGCACGGAGGTGGGAGAGACTCCCGCCACCACTGCTGCGCTTGCCAGCTGTGAACCGGGCTCAGAGCTTCTGGCTGAGCAGCACTCCCACTGTGGGAGCACACTGACCACCAGGGGGCAGCTCCTGCATTGAGCATCTGCCCCCTGGTGGTCAGTGTGCGTCATAGCAACCGGTCGTTCAGCCGGTTGGTCAATTCGCAAATTAGCCTTTTATTATATAGGATATTTCACTTATCCCCTATTGGAAATTAGCTATACCTCTTTGTATTTTATATTAGTTGCACTAATAATTTCAATTTAAATCCTTAACATATCAAAGTTTAAATATAATTAATACTAGAGGCCTGGTGCACAAAATTCTTGCACAGGTGAGGTCCCTAGGCCTGGCCAGTGATCAGAGCTGATCGGGGCCAGGCTGATCAGGGCCAGGCCAGAGGGGAGGCAACCGCTGGGCACGGAAGAAATGGATGCCGGATGCCACAGCCGCCATCATCAGTGCCTTGCCTCCACTCAGTTCTCCGCCTACCCCTTCTAGAGATCTTTCACATCTTTGGCTATCAAATACTCTGGTTAGTTTACCTGGTCAGGCAGGGCTGGGAGCCATATCTACAAATTTGCTTCCATGTCTATGTGAGCAGCAGAAATGGCCATAAAGCTCACGTGGCTCATTGTTTGTGGCTCCAAAGTACGTCAAAATGCACACCGATTCCTGACCACACAGGGTGGCCATGTTAGTTCTGCAGATCAGCAGAGCAGCTGACTGGGCTCTCTGCGTAACTGCCAGAAAAAGTAGCAATACAGGATGGCTGGCACAGTCTCTCTAGTGGTCTGTTCAGATTTCCTGTTGGTCGGCGCTGGGGGCTGTTCTTAGCATTATGTGGGGTGACAGATTAGCGTCCTTGCCTGAGCAGGGCGGAAGAACAGGTCCCAAGTGGGCATGGCTCAGTGTTTGGGGATTCAAATGAAGCAGAACTGTGCACTGAGCTCCCTGGTCAGACAGGATCAGCGGTTTGGCTCTGCACCTATACAGAGCTGCTGACTGGGCTCTTTGCTCCAGTGCCACTTAGGCAAGTTGGTGAAATTGGCTCACTAGCTTCCAGGTGCTCGGATTCAGTTTTCTGGTCAGGCAGGGCTGGGGGCAGTATTTAGCAGCAGGTGAAGCAACAAATCAGCTTTCCTGCAGGGGCCGGGCAGCAGGACAGTTCCCAAGGCTGGCAAGGCTTGTCGATTGGGGTCTCAAATCAGGCGGAAGTGAGCACTGAGTTTCCTGACCAGATGGTGCACCAGCTTGGCTTTGTAGATGGGCCAAGCCTCTGCCTGAAGTCTCTGCTAAGAGGCGACTGTGAGGAGCAACTTGGCCAAGATCTAAGCATGGGTTGGTGAAAGCTCCACCCCTTTTCGTCATCATAGTTTAATCTCCAGTGAGGTAAGGTTGAGCCCTGCAGAGTCCTTTTGGGAATTCCTGTGAGGTAAAATGTGAGTGGGCCTCCTAGGAAGTGACTTACAATGTTGAAGAGCTTGATGTCTACCTTGGGCTCTCTTTTTCCCACTGGAGAAACCATAGGCCCAGGGGGCTTCCTTGGTGTGGCACTCTGCCAGCCTGGGAAAGGGGTGATGCAGGCTGAGTGCAGCCTCTTCCTCTAATCCTTCTAATGTGTCCTTCTTGCTCTGTGTATGTGTGGGGAGCAGGGGGAGTGCCTCTTCAACCTCACTCCTGTGTTCTGGGATTGTCACAATGATGTCTTCTTTATAGATAGTTGCCAGTTGGTCTTGTGAGGGGGACTGAAGTTGGGAATGACCAATGTTGCCATCTTGATGACATCATCCTCTTTCTTCTTGTAGACCCAAGTTTTCATGATGTTTTTTAAAAAAAGAGTTGACTGTTACGTTTGATTTAATGAATGCAACTTGACTGCCACATTCTATATTTAACATGGCTGTGAAATTAAGTTTAAAATGGGTTAGGAAGAAGTAGATGGTGAGAAATTAGGCTGGAGGAGTAGGAGGAGAAAGATAAAAAAAAAAAAACCCTAAAGATTGATATCATGCCAGGGAATTAGAAGTGCTCACATGTATGTAATGGGGGAGCCTGTAAATGTTTTTACTCATGATCAGTTTTAAAATAGCTGAGAATTATCTTAAGAGACCACCACAGGGTGGACTTCCGATGCACTCATCCATCAAATGTGCTGTTTTTGGGAAGTTATGGCCCTTCTGTAAACTTCAGTCTGCTATTGGTAAAATGGTGGTAATATATAATTAAGTACATTGTTAGGATTAATGAACCATTATACATCAGGTAATGTTATATTACGTATATCTCATATACACTGATAATTTTCCTGCTAAGAACAAAAAATGATTTACTGTGTGACTGTTCTAGGAAGTGCATTTATATTTGAGATTGGACTCCATGGAGTTAGAAGGAAAGCTTGTGGTAAATGCTGGGATTTCAGCCATTGCTTTCCCAGGGAGGGAAGCACACATGGGTGAGAAAGCCATCTCAGAGGACCATCGTAGGCCACACCTATATCAAGTGTCATTTTTGCTTTCGCATAGTTTAAGGGTTATGGATGACTTTATTTAACTGCCAAAAACTCGGAAGCATAAAGAAGCTACATAAAATGAAAAAATTATATTTTAGTTTAGAAATTCATGGATTATAATAAAAGAAATATCACTCAGTTTTATAAGGAGAAATGTATACAAATTATGGAAAGCATTTACTTTGTCAATATATGTAAAACACCTACTCCCAATACATGGCATAATTTTATTTTATTTATTTTTTATTAAATTTAGGTATTGCATAATTGTATTTATTTTTTATTAAATTTATTGGGATGCCATTGGTTAATGAGATTACTTAGATTTCAAGTGAACAATTCTATAATACATGTTCAGTATATTGAACTGTGTGCCCACCACCCAAAGTCAAATCATCCTCCATCGCTATATATTTAGGCCCCTTTACCCTTTACCAACAACCCTGCCCTCTAGTAACCACCACAGACCACACTGTTGCCTGTGTCTGTTTCTTGATTTTTTTTCTTGTTTGTTCATTTGTTGCTTTCAGTTTTTTCAGTTTTATATCCCACATATGAGTGAACCATATGGTTCTTGCCTTTTTCTGTATGACTTATTTCAATTAGCATGATATTCTCAAGGTCCATTCATGTTGTTGTAAATTGCAGTATTCCATGTTCTCTTATGGCTGAATAGTATTCCTTTTTGAACCATATAAAAAATAACTCAAAATGGATCAAACACTTAAATGACCTGAAACAATAAGTTATGTAGAAGAAAACACAGGTACTAAACTTATGGACCTTGGTCTTAGAGACGATTTTATGAATTTGACCCCAAAGATAAGGGAAGAAAAGTAAAAAAATAAATAAATAAGACTACTTCAAACTAAAAAGCTTCTGCATAGCAAAAGAAACTGACAACAAAACAAAAAGGCAACCAAATGGTAAGAGTTCCTTCCTTTTTAGAGCAGCATAGTATTCCATCATGTAGATGTACCACAGTTTTCTAATCCATTCATCTACTGATGGGCACTCAGGCTGTTTCCAGATCTTAGCTATGGTGAATTGTGCTGCTATAAACATAGGGGTGCATATATCCTTTCTGATTGGTGTTTCTGGTTTCTTGGGATATATTCCTAGAAGTGGGATCACAGGGTCAAATGGGAGTTCCATTTTCAGTTTTTTAAGGAAACTCCATACTGTTTTCCACAGTGGCTGCACCAGTCTGCATTCCCACCAGCAGTGCACAAGTGTTCCTTTTTCTCCACATCCTCTCCAGCACTTGTCGTTTGTTGATTTGTTGATGATAGCCAGTCTGACAGGTGTGAGATGGTACCTCATTGTTGTTTTGATTTGCATCTCTCGGATGATTAGTGACTTTGCAACGTCATGGATGGAACTGGAGACCATTATGCTAAGTGAAATAAGCCAGTCAATGAAGGAAAAATACCACATGATCTCACTCATTCATGGATAATAGAGACCATTATAAACTTTTGAACAATAATAGATACAGAGGCAGAGCTGCCTCAAACAGATTGTCAAACTGCAGCGGGAAGGCAGGGGAGGGTTGGGGGGCAGGAGGTAGGGGGGTAAGAGATCAACTAAAGGACTTGTATGCATGCATATAAGCATAACCAATGGACATAAGACACTGGGGGATAGGGGAGGCTGGGGGACTATCTAGGGCGGGGGGATAAAATGGACACATATGTAATACCCTTTGTAATACTTTAAGCAATAATAAAAAAAAAGGCAACCAACTGAATGGGAGAAGATATTTGCAAACAATAGCTCCGACAAGAGGTTAATATCCAAAATATATAAAGAACTCATACAACTCAAGACCAAACAAACAATTCAATTAAAAAATGAGCAGAGGACCCGAACAGACACTGCTCCCAAGAAGACATACAAATGGCCACCAGATATATAAAAAGATGCTCAACTTTACTAGCTATTAGGAAAATGCAAATAAAATTTTTAATGAGATACTACCTCATACCTGTGAAAATGTCTATTATCAACATAATTTTAAAAGAACAAAAAATAGTAACTTAAATACAAAGAACTTGCAAAGTATGACTTCTAGTAACAACTCATGTACATGTGTGTGGAGGTGGGTGAAGAGGGTCCAATGTCAAACGATGCAGCTCAACATGACAGAATCAGTATAGCAGAGGATGTGCTATTAAATTCACTGAAATAAAAAGGAATACAATTAATTTTGCACTCCTTCTAAATGTGTGTATTTGATGGAAAAGATTGGTGCTACTTTTTAAAATAAAAAGCTATTTTTACTGTTCATATTCCACCAAGTTTGCATCCTCAAGGAAATGAAGGACATGTTCACATGTTTTGCAAATGTAAATTTATGTCACCAGCCACATGTGTTATCTCCACGTTGACAGTGATATCAGCCTCTGTTAATTTGCATCCTCGGAGGACAGAGGAGTAAGCAGAGCAAAGTTGATTGTGGACAGCATTGGAGTCTATTCTTAATGTTAACTTAAGACTTGATTTAGCTTGTTATTCCCAAGTGAGCTATTGCCCATAAGTACATAAATAAATAGGTAGGTAGGTAAATAGATGATATTCTAAGTGTAAATTCAGTTTTATAAATTTACTTTTACATTCAGTAAGTTGATAAATCAGTGGATTTGGTTTATCTTGAAGGGCAAAGACTACAAATAAGGCTTTCTGGAAATATGTGTTTTATCACTAACACGACAAATATCCCCAGTGGACATCCTCATTCCTCTGGCACACTATGGCCTGGTGACTTGTTTATTACATCATTTATCATCATTATGTATACTGTGATAATTGTATTAAAAAGCTTTGCAAATTGGAATGCAAAATGTAAATATCTGTTGTAATTAATATGTCATAATTGACCCTGCAAACATAAATGGATGTCAGCATTTCAAACCTCAAAAACACTGTAGAACCTTATGCTAGGGGTCTTTCCTTTCCTCCCTCAATTTCTCTCCTTCCTTTCTTCTCTTTTCCTCCTGCCTGTCTCTCTCTTCCCTTCTTTTATATTTTTTCTATCTCTCTCTCTTCCTTTCTGTATTTTTCCCACTGTGCCAGGCTTTTGAGATATAACAATAAATGAGACATAGTCCCTGTCCTCAGGCAAAATTAAAAAAAAATAAATAAAAAGGTTTACAATTACAGGCCCACCTCTGTTGCTCAGCCCATTGCTATAAACTGCTGCACATTTACCTATTTCATCCTAATTAGCCTTCCCATTACAGACTGTCCACTCTAGAATCTTACCTACTTTCCACTAAAGTCCAAAATATCGTGTGTGTGTGTGTGTGTGTGTGTGTGTGTTCCTCTACTCACAAATCTTTAATAGATTCCCACTACTTAAAAAAAGTTATAATTTTATGGGATTAAAAAAAAACACCCAGATGTTGGTTTCAAATATTATTCTTCACTAAAGGACACAGAAAACTTTTTCTTTGGAGAAATAGCTGGTTCTATGACTGGGAAATAAGTAAATAGGATGAGCATTTTAGATGCTAAAAGGCAAGGAAGTGCTCAAGGAACAAAACAATGGGCATATGTCCAAAGAACACAGAAGTCTAATGAGCAAAATAAACTGATGAGCAAACAAGAACCAGAGGCATGGATACATGGAACAGACTGGCAGCTGTCAGAGGGGAGGGTGTGGGAGGGTCTGGATAAAATAAGGTGAAGAGATTAAATGAAGAACATATATGCATACCCCATGGATATAGACAGTAATGTGGTGAAGGCCAGGGAAGAGGGCTGCATGGGCTGGGTGGAGGTGGGTAAAGGGGAGAAAAACGGGGACATCTGTAATAATGTTAACAATTTAAAAAAAAAAAAACAACAACTCTGGGCAGTGTGGCTCAGTTGGTTGTTGTGCATTGTCCTATGCACTGAAAGGTCACCATTTCTATTCCCAGTCAGGGCATGTGCCTCAGTTTGGTCCACAGTTGGTTGAGGTGCCTATGGAAGGCAACCAATAGATGTCTCTCTCTCACATCCATGTTTCTCTCTCTCTCCCTTTCCTTTCATCTCTAAGATCAATACAAAAAATATATATTTTTAAAAGAACACAGAAGTCACTTGAAAGAACTCATAAACACCAAAGCTGTAACAATGTGAGCAACCAAATAAATAATATAGTGCTGCATTATACACCAAAGTATAAAATAACCTTCATATGTCCATACTGATGTAAACACAAGATTAAACAAATAAGTAATGGAGGAAAATAGAGAAAGTTTTTGGACAGAGAAATTCCAGATAATTTATACAGATGCTGTTCCCTCGAGTATCTATAAACCTCCCCACCACTTACATGTTGGCTGCAGAAAGGAAGTTCCTTCTGCAGAGCACAATAAGGAAAGAAAGGAAAAGAGTAACTTTATCATGGAAAAACTACCCAACCAGATGACCAAAGTCAGCATCAACCCGGTAAGTCATGTTGACAATCATTGTGTACACTTAGTATGATCAAGTGAGAAGGGCACAGCACCCCTGGGATCTTCCTTCCAAAAGCCATAACCCTCTTCTAACCCTTCCAAAAATCATCAAAATCATTCAACAAATTGAGTGATAATCTACAAAATATCTGACCTGTATTTCTCAAAATTATAAGCTCATCAAAAACAGACAAACAAAAAAAGTCTGACAAACAATTACATTGAAGAGTAGCTTAAGGAGACACAAAAACTAAATGCAATGTGGCATCCAGGATGAGAGCTGGGGAGAGTACAAAGACATTTGGTAAAAACTAAGCAAACCTGAATAAAGTAAGGGCTTAGTTTAAAAAACAAACAAACAAACAAAGGAATTCTTTTAGTTGTTTTTGAGTGAATTCAATCATAAACTTTCTTATAAATGTATAAAGCCATATTTAAATACAAATGTGAGTTTAACCTAAAGAAAACTGTGTATTGAATTTTCACTTAAGCATGTATTCACATAAGCATATTGGGCATTATTCTGACCTAAGTTAAGCAGTTTCTTCTTCTCTTGCTCCATTACATTCTCCTTCCAATATGGTATATGCCTGTGCTACTTACCCTCACCCACCTCTCAGGCTAATACATGCTAACAATCTACTTTTCCCTCCATGCTCTTGTAAACATATATACAACCAAAATAGCTGCCTATAAAAGACACAGAAGAGCTCTTTTGCAGTTTTGGTTAGTATTGTTTTTACAAAATAAAATGTTATTTTAAATTATTTCTGTTATACATTTATTACTCAATAATATATCATAAAAATTTCTCCAAGTAAACTGGTTAAATAGTAGGAGTTGAATAATATGCTTTGGTAGAGATATCCAAAATTTAGTTAACCATTTAATGAATATTGGCTTGATTAATGGTAATTTGATACTATAAATAATGTTATAGTAAGTGTAGCTATATGTTGATATAGCCTAATATACTAGTAAACCACACATTTATTTCCATGTGAGAGATCTCTAAAAAGTGAGTGCTCAAGAAATCCACACATACTGTTAATGTTAATAGATTTTTTTTTTCTAAACCACTTTCCAGCAGCCGTGGGCAAACTATGGCCCGCGGGCCGGATCCGGCCCATTTGAAATGAATAAAACTAAAAAAAAAAAAAAAAAAAAAGACCGTGCCCTTTTATGTAATGATGTTTACTTTGAATTTATATTTGTTCACACAAACACTCCATCCATGCTTTTGTTCCGGCCCTCCGGTGCAGTTTAAGAACCCATTGTGGCCCTCGAGTCAAAAAGTTTGCCCACCCCTATTCCAAAGGGTTGTAATGATTCATATGTCTGTCAATGATAGATAGGTTTTATCAATTTTTTCCACTGTGTTAGATTAAAAGTGATAGCTTACTCCTTAGTTTGCATTTCTCTGATTCCTACTGAATCTGAGTATCTTTTCACTAACATGGCTTAGTCAAAGATGTACCCTAATATTCTATAGAATTGGTTATCTTTTCTTTATCATTTAAAAAAGTTT
The DNA here is from genome assembly GCF_964212035.1 of Myotis nattereri. Classification (NCBI taxonomy): domain Eukaryota; kingdom Metazoa; phylum Chordata; class Mammalia; order Chiroptera; family Vespertilionidae; genus Myotis; species Myotis nattereri. Next base: position 87,939,527 of record NC_138082.1, on the reverse strand, counting down.
GTTAAGCCTTGGCCAGTGTGGCTCCCTTGGCTGGAGTATTGACCCATGCACAGTTCTATTCCTGGTCAGGACACATACCTAGGTTGCAGGTTCAGTCTCTGGTGGGGGTGTGTAAGAGAGGCAACATATCTATGTTTCTCTCATCTGTCATCTCTCTCTCTCTCTCTCTCTCTCTCTCTCTCTCTCTCTCTCTCTCTCTTTTCTTCTTCTTCTTCTTCTTTTTCTTCTTCTTCTTCTTCTCTCCCTCCCTCCCCCCCTTCTCTCTAAAATCAGTAAAAACATATTCTCTGGTAAGGAGTTTTAAAAAACTTATGAATATTAATGTTGAGGTTTTGTAATACACATTGTACACCAATTCCCTTGCTGTATAACAAATCACCCCAAAACAAAGTAACTTAAAGCTGTAACCATTATTCTTTGGGTTGGGTATAGATGGGGATCCTGATGGGAAGTCCTCCAGAGTGACTCCCAGAAGATATCTGTGAACTAAAAGGACGTGCTGTAGTTCCCCTACATGCCCAATAAACAGAGAAGGTAAGACAGAAACAATAACCACACTGAAGCTCTCCCATTCTAAAATGTGAGCCACTGGTGGCACAAGCAGTGACTACTTCATGGTCTGAAATCCAGCCTCATATTATGTCACTTTAGTCCAGGCACAGGGACTGCTCCTTGACTGGGGTCCAGTTTTCTCCTTGACAGCCATCTTCTAGTCCATCATTCCCCATAGCTCTAAACTCCATCTTCTCAAAAATCTTCTTTTGGATATGAAATAGGCCATATTTTCCATTGTTTCCTTATCCTTTTTATTCCTCCTGGAAGTTTAGAGGCCAGAGGCATACTTTGAGCAGCCTCTATTCCTTTTAGTTCAAACTGGTACACTTCTTAAAAACTATAAAGACCTCTACCTCTTAGATTATGTTCCTTCCTTTAGAAAAAAAATGTTGTACCCACAATTTCTTCTTGATAGTCCTCTCTCTGCTTTAGGCATGTCAGGCTGCTATGGAGATGTCACCCTTAAGATTTACAGAACTCTTTGGTCTACTGAGTGCATCTGCTCAGCACCGCCTTAAATCTTCCTGAGATCTCATCAAAGGGATGTAGTCGTGACTTGGTATTTTTCATAAGGCTATTTCTTACTTTCAGAATCTGTATGCCAGCTGGATAGACTGAAAATACAGTTTCAGGTTTTCAAATCAGTAAGTCTTCAGCCTTCTATACGGCCTCTATACTCCACTGGGAAGAACTCAACTGACACTTTCAACATTCAGCTTAGAGATCTCCTTAACCAGATGTGCAAGTTCATTAGATATGCTGTTTATTGTCTAAATTATAATAAATAACAATTTTACAATTGTCCTGCCATTATATAGTCACCCATTGCCCTCCTTCTAGAGCAGTTGGATCACTGCTTTTCTGAACCCTATCCAGAAGTTAATGCTACATGATAGAAACTTTTATTTATTATATATACTGAATGGCCAGATTATTATGACCACCCCATCAGTACTTCATTGACACTTCCAAAAATACTGAATATTGAAAACTTCCTAAGCAAATACTCTCAAGGTTTTAGTATTATTATTATTTGCATAACTAATTCACTTCATTGTACTGATGGGGTGGTCATAATAATCTGGCCACTCAGTGTATAATATCAATTTCTGTAGAAGATTCTTATTTTTGTAGAATAAACCAGGCCCTCATTTTTTAAAAATTTACTCATGATTCTGAAGGTCTGCTATTTGGGATGAACTCAACTAAGCTTTTGTGTTTCTGTTAGTCATGTCTAAGGTTACTCAGGTGGTTTTGTTCTTCAGATGGTTCAGCTGGGACTTTTTGGGGTGGCCCATCATTTACAAGGAGACTGGCTTGGGCTCCTTCACAAAGCAGTCAGAGGATACAAAGTTAAAACATAAACACACAGAGGAACACAAGAAATTTTAGGAGGCAATGAATATGTTTACTAACTTACTTGTGGTGACGGCATCATGGTTGTATGCATAAATCCAAACTCATTAAGATGTATATATGAAATTGTATAATTTAATTTATGTAATTATTTGTATGTCAGTTATATTTCAGTAATGATAAGGAAAAAAATTGAGGACTCTAAACCTTTGGTACATACTGTCTGGGCTGATATTGATTATCAGCAATTAGTACATTCCCCAAACCTGAAACATTTTGGTTTTTTTACCTCTGCAGATTTTTGTCACTTTCCTTCTAGCTCAACATAACATCAAGAGATGTTTTAATATGTGTCCAGTATCATTTAGTGTTTATACTTAGTCCTCCATGTTATAAGAAATAGTATCTATATAATTATATATGATAAATCACAGCTTTTATTTATTTAAAAAAATGAAATTTTGTGCTTCAAGGCCTCTTTTTGTGTTGGCTCACAGCCCCCATAAGATCACTTCTTTATTCTATTGATAAGAGAGCAGAAAAGTCACATTCAAAATGAAGGTAGAAAATTGTGGAGGTTTATGCAATCTACCACACATTATTTCTAAATACCTTTTTAATATTACATATTGTGTGTTTATTATAATTTTGGCATCTATATTTCTATTTCTTTATACACAGCCATGTGTACCCTTTTTTTTTTGACAGGTAGCAGGCAGCCTGTCTTAGTTCAGAAATTCTCCCTCTGCCTAGGTCAGTGATGGCAAACCTATAACATGTGAGTCAGAGGTGACACGCGAACTCATTTTTTTGGTTGATTTTTCTTTGTTAAATGGCAATTAAATATATAAAATAAATATCAAAAATATAAATCTTTGTTTTACTATGGTTGCAAAGATAAAAAAAATTTCTATATGTGACATGGCACCAAAGTTAGGGTTTTTCAAAATGCTCACATGCCGAGCTCAAAAGGTTCGCCATCACTGGCCTAGGCTATACCTCTCATCTCCCAGATTTCCTTTATCACATTCGTCTTTGATTCATCTGAAGTTTAGTTTAGTAACTAACATAAGATGAAGATATTGCTGTTCTCTTCTTTCTACACAGGTAATGTTTATATATTTTTATTTACTGAATTGAAATTTCACCTTTATTATATGATAACTAGAGGCCCAGTGCACAAAATTCATGCACGGGTGGGGGTCCTTCAGCCCAGCTTGCACCCTCTCTCAATCTGGGACCGCTGGCTCCTAACCACTCTGCCTGCCTGCCTGATTGCCCCTAACTGCTTCACCTGCCTGCCTGATCACCCCTAACCACCTCTGCCTGCCTGCCTCATCACACCAAACTGTTCTGCCTGCCTGCCTGATTGTTCCTAACTGCTCCTCTGCCAGCCTGATCACCCCTAATCGCCTCTGCCTCAGCCCCCGCCACTGCGGCTTCATCCGGACTGACTTTTGGAAGGTCATTTGGCTGTCTGGTCTAATTAGCATATTACACTTTTATTATTATACTAGAGGCCACGTGCACAAAAATTTGTGCACTCAGGAGGGAGGGGGGTCCCTCAGCCCAGCCTGTTCCCTCTCTCAGTCTGGGACCCCTCAGGGGATGACCACCTGCTGGTTTAGGCCCACTCCCCAGGGGATTGGGCCTAAGATGGCAATCTGACATCCCTCTGGCAGCCCGGCAGCCCAAGGGGGATGTCACCTTGCCAGCGGGGAGCAGGCCTAAACTGCAGTTGGACATCCTTAGCGCTGCTGAGGAGGCAGGAGAGGCTCCCACCACCACTGCTGTACTGGCAGCCATCATCCTGGCTTGTGGCTGGACAAACCTCCTCCCATGTGAGAGTGCACTGACCACCAGGGGGCAGCTCTTGCATTGAGCGTCTGCTCCCTGGTGGTCAGTGTGTGTCATAGTGACCAGTCATTCTCAGTCCTTCTGCTGCTAGGGTCAGTTTGCATATTACCCTGTTGCTATATAGGCTAGAGGCCTGGTGCACAGGTGGGGGCCAGCTGGTTTGCCCTGAAGGGTGTCCCGGATCAGGGCGGGGATCCTGCTTGGGTGCCTGGCCAGCCTGGATGAGTGGCTGATGGCTGTATGCAGCTGGTCACACCCCTTCAGGGTGGGGGTCCCCACTGGTGTGCCTGGCCAGTCTGGGTGAGGGGCTGAGGGCCGTTTTCAGGCTGGCAGGCAACTGAAGCTCCCAGCCTCTCCTTTTTTTCTGTTGTTGTTTTTTTTTATTTTTATTATTCTGGGATTTATTACCTTCTATAGCTGTCACTGGAGCTGAGAGCTGGCTCCAGCTCTGAGGCCCAGCTCCAGCTCTGAGGCTGTGGCTGGCTGAAAGCAGGTATGGGGTTTGTTTAGCTTCTATAATTGAAACATTGTTGCCATCACTGCCACTCTAAGTTCTGAGGCCGAAGCTGGCTGAAAGCAGATTTCTGGAGCTTGTTTAGCTTCTATAATTGCAACATTGTTTCTTAGACTGCAGCTCAGAGGCCAGCAGCGGCAGGCAGGGAACCTTGGCTTCCTCCATCACTGGAGCAAGCAAGCCTCCTGCTCGCTTCAGCTGCCTGGCTGCCGGCCGCCATCTTGGTTGGCAGTTAATTTGCATATCGCCCTGATTAGCCAATGGGAAGGGTAGCGAAGTTATGGTTAATTACCATGTTTGTCTATTATTAGATAGGACTAGAGGCCCAGTGCATGAAATTCATGCAAGGGGGTAGTGTCCCTCATCCAGGCCTGCAACCTCTTTAATCTGGGACCCTTTAGGGGATGTTTGACTGCCGGTTTAGGCCTGATTCCACAAGTGATCAGACATCCCTTTCACAATCCAGGACTGCTAGCTCCTAACTGCTTATCTGCCTGCCTGCCTGATCGCCACCTAACTGCTCCCCTGCTGGCCCAATTGCCCTCAACTTCCCTTCCCTGCCGTCCTGATCACCCCCAACTGCCCTCCCCTGCCAGCCTGATTGCCCCCAACTGCCCTTCTCTGCCAACCTGATCACCCCCAACTGCCCTCCCCTGCTGGCCTGATCACTCCCAAATGCCTTCCCCTGCTGGCCTGGTTGCACCCAACTGCCCTTCCCTGTTGGCCTGATGGCCCCCAACTGTCCTCCCCTGCAGGCATAGTCACCTCCAACTGCCCTCCCCTGCTGGCCCGATCACTCCCAAATGCCCTTCTCTGCCGACCTGATCACCCCCAACTGCCCACATCTGCAGGCCTGGTCATACCCAACTTCCCTCCCCTACCAGTCTGGTCGCCCCTAAATGCCCTCCTCTGCTGGCCGGGTTGCACCCAACTGCCCTTCCCTGCTGGCCTGATGGCCCCCAACTGCCCTCCCTGCCAGCCTGGTCACCCCACACAGCCCACTGTTCAGTCATTTGTTTGTCTTTCACTAACCACCCCCTGCCAGCCTTTTCATCCCAAGCAGCCTGCTATTTGGTCATTACTATTACTATGACGGCATCTCAGACAATTTGCATGTTCCTCTATTATTAGTATAGACTAGAGGCCCAGTGCACAAAAATTTGTGCACTCAGGGGGTCCCTCAGCCCGACCTGTGCCCTCTTGCAGTCTGGGATCCTTAGGGGGATAACTACCTGCTGGCTTAGGCCCACTCCCCAGGGGATTGGGCCTAAGATGGCAATCAGACATCCCTCTGGCAGCCTGTGAGCCCTTGGGGGATGTCCACTTGCCAGCTGGGAGAAGGCCTAAGTTGCAGTCGAACATCCTTAGCACTGCTGAGGAGGCAAGAGAGGCTCCCACCACCACCGCTGTACTGGCAGCTGTCAGCCTGGCTTGTGGCTAAGCAGAGCTCCCCTTGTGGGAGCGCACTGACCACCAGGGGGCAGCTCCTGCATTGAGCATCTTCCCCCTGGTGGTCAGTGTGTGTCATAGTGACCAGTCATTCCCAGTCGTTCTACTGTTAGGGTCAATTTGCATATTACCCTTTTATTATATAGGATAGAGTCCTGGTGCATGGGTGGGGGCCAGCTGATTTGTCCTGAAGGGTGTCCTGGATCAGGGTGGGGGTCCCACTGGGGTGCCTGGCCAGCCTGGGTGAAGGGCTGAGGGCCGTTTTGAGGCTGGCTACACCCCCTTCAAGGAAGGGGGTCCTTCTGAAGTGCCTGGCCAGCCTGGGTGAGGGGCTAATGGCTGTTTTCAGTCTGCCCACAGCACTTTCAGGGTAGGGGTCTCCCCTGGGGTGCCTGGCCAGCTTGTGAGAGTGGCTGATGGCTGTTAGCAGGCTGTCCAAGCCCCCCAGTGGGGACCCTCACCCCATGAGAGTGTGGCCAACCTGGTTGAGGTGCTGATGGCTGTTTTCAGGCTGGCCACAGCCCCCAGCCACCCAAGCTCCCAGTGGAGGCTGGCTGGAAGCAGGTATCTGGTATTTATTTAGCTTCTATAATTGAAACTTTGTTGCCTTTTGCAGAGGCCACAGCCAGCCAAGGAAAGCGGGAAACTTGGCTTCCTCCATCGCTGGGCCAACCAAACCTCCTGCTTGCTCCAGGATGCCATCTTTGTTGGGTTAATTTGCAGATAGTCACTCTGATTGGCTGGTGGGCATGGGGGCGTAGCAGAGGTGCAGTCAATTTGCATGTTTCTCTTTTATTAGATTAGACTAGTAGATTCTATCATACACTGGAAATCACAGATGTACTTTTCTCTTTCATTGATGCATTCGTTTGTGCATGGTGCCTTAGAAAAATACTACGGACTGGGTGTCTTATATAACAGAACTACTTTCTCACAATTTTGGAATCCAGTAGCCAGAGATCAAGTTTGTTGGCAGGTTCAGTTTCTCCTTAGGCCTCTCCCTTTGGTCCTCAAATGTCCACTGTTTTGCTGTGTTCTCTTTCCTGTTTGAAGTCATCCATGATGTCTTTTTTTTTGTGGTCCAAATTTCTTTTTCTCATGAGGGTACCACTCATTAAATTAGGGCCTACCCTAAAGGCTTCATTTTAACTTAATCACCTCTTTAAAGGCCCTATTTCCAAAAACAGTTGCATTTTGAGGTATAGTTATTAGTGTTCCAATATATGAAGTTTGAGGTGAAGCAATTCAGTTCATAACTCTTGATCTTGTTTTCAATCTTCACACTAAAATTTTATTTATTTTATTATAGTGGCGTTATAGTATGTACATTATCAAATAAGACCAGTTCCTCTTCAGTATATTTTCAAATTTCTTGGCAGGGTTACAACACAGATTTATCTCTATAAATTTTAAAATATTTTTTCCAATTAAGAACAACTAAAAATATAAATTTTAATTGTATTAAATGCATATATTAATTATGAGATAATTCAGATTTATGGTAATAATTCTTCCCATCCAATAATATAAACTTTTTCAAATATATTTTGTTAATTTACTTTCAACAGACTGTATAGTTTCTTCAAATAAGTTTAGGCTTACTGTATAGACATGTCAATAAGTACATGTTACACAGATATTATAATAAGACATTATCATATAATAAGTCTAGAAGTAGGACATCATTTTCTCAAACCAATAAATGGTATCAACAAAATCTCTAAGTGGGCATTACACTTAATTGGCAGAATAGGCAAGAATATTCCCTCAGTACTCCTGTTTAACATTGCACTGGGAGTCTTTCTCAGTACAATATCATAATAAAAATGAATAAAATGCAAAAGGAGATATAAATTTGTCCTTATTCACAGACAGCATGATTATATACATGGAAACTTTCAAGAGCTCTAAGCAAAATTTCAAACTAAAACACCCTAAAACTATTGAGTAAGATTAGAGAGTTTAGCAAGGTCACAGGATATTAGGTAATTCACAAACTTTAAAAAAATAATATTTTAGAAAAATATACCTGAGTCTAGAGTCTTGTAAAGTTTCATTTACACAACTCTATATCTCTCCATTTCCACCCCTAACTTTGGAACAGGAAACTTCTATTCCCTCTATCCTCTTTCTTTCTCTGACCTCTTTCGTTATCCCCAACTACCAAAATAAGCTCCTATGCGTGTGAATGGACATAGATAGATGGGGGCATGGCGGAGGGAGAGGGTAGTTAAGGAGAGTTTGAGTGTTTCCTATACTAACATTGGCTAATAAAAGTGCTCTATTTCAAGTAAAAAGAGGAAAAGGCAGCAGCCAGGGTTTGACCTGAAAGTTGCAGTTTCCCAAACTAGCAAAATACAAAAACTTACACACTAAAGTTTATAGAAACTTGATTCAAATCACACCAAAACCACAAATAAACCAAATGTTTTTTGGTCACTGAATGATTAAATAAACTGGTATATCCATACACTGGCATAAATTGTTACCAAATATAGCAATTTGGCTGATTCTCAAAGGCATTTTACTCAATGAAAGAAACTGGTCTCAAAAGGTTACATATTGTGACTCCATTTACATAACCTTGAAAGGATAAAACTGCAATGATAGAGAAAATATCCATGAACACCATGAGTTAAGGGTGAGAATGGTGTAGTTTTAAAGACCTTTGGGATGGTTGGTCAGTCTGTATCCTGGTATTGGTGGTGGTTACTCAAATCTATAGATGTGTTAAAATGCATAGAACTGCAGAACAAAACATTAATTTCATGAATTTAAAAATTAACTTAAAGAACAACAACATCATTTTCCAATTCAGCATAGATCCCATGGGGCATGACTAGACTCTCCCTTACAGTGTTAGTAGCAATAGTTTGCAACCGCCTTTAATTGGTCACGATTCTGTGCACATTCTCCACCTCCTCTCACATGGTTCAAGCTTGCCGTTTGGTTTGAGGTCCTTTACACTGTTTTAAAATCTGCTAACTTGGTCTAAATTAATGGATAATCCCACTGAAATGGGAATCAAAATTTCCATATCCTAGCTTCTTTTTGATACTGGATAATATTAAGAAAATTACTTTATTTCACTGGCCACCCTGAAAATTCTTCCTGTGTAAAACCCGGCTATTGGAATGGGAACCATGTCATAAATCTAAGAGGATGCATCTAATTTCATCACCCATCAGAAAAGTGATGAATAGATATAATTAGTTTAGCAGCAGGAGTATGTTTAGAAAAAAAAATGTACCTAGGTATTTGAATAGATTTTTTGGAGTAAATCATATTATAGTTAAAATCGTTAGATTTTTAAGAAAAGAGTTCATTTTATTTTGTACTCATTGATATAAGTAGAATATTTGAAATGGAGGAAAGTTATTTATTATCCCACCAGCATCTTTTCATAGGCGCCATAATTTTTAACTGATAGACCAATAGGAGTGAATTCAGAGAAATATAACAAAGAAGAGAAATGACTCCAGTGACACTTCTTTGATAACATGTTGATAATTGTTGAACTTGGGTTATGGCTACCACAGGTATTTATTATATTAGTCTAGCTATGTTTAAGGCTCCTTACTTTCTTTTGTACTTTGTTTAAAAAAAAAAAAAAACTGAACACACACTATATCACCTGAGGTGCAGTAGGTGAAGGAACTCGTCACACTTAATTTAGAGTAGTTAATATACGAATGATATTTAAAATGTTTTCAAACAGAAAATTGGGTCACAAAAAGAGGAAAAAAATGGCCAAATAGAATTTTCAGCTAAATAAAAGGACTAACTTTTTTTAAAACTGCATGGGCTATTTATTTTTCTTAAATTTTTTTCTGTTTCAGTTTATAATCAATATTGTTTTGTATTATTTTCAGGTGCACAACATAGTGGTTAGACAACCATACACTTTACAAAGTGTTCGCCTTATATTCCAGGCACCCACCTAGCATCACACATAGTTGTTATACGTTTTTGTGCTTCTAATAGAAACATTCAAAGTTAGAATGGCCTCTCTGAGAAATAAGATAATGAGCTTCTTGTCATCAACTCAATGATGGATATTAAGCTGCTGGTGTCAAGTAATTTTGTAAAAGCACATGTTGATGGGGAGGAGGGAGATATGAGTGAGGCAATTCATTGTACGGTGCAGAGACACCGTGGGATTCAGAGGAAAGGGCGCAGCAAGCCAGGCAGAGGCATAAATCCCCCTCCATTGCCTGGGGGGCAGAAGTCAACTCAATATGCTCTTCTCCTTGCGGACCTTGTGAAAGTATGATCTTATCCCTTTCTATAGATGAAGACACTGTGGCTAGAGGAAGTGAGTATAAAATTAAGTATTACTCATGGCAAGATTAATGCATTTCCCTCTGTGTTCACTGTCCCCAGAGTACAGGGCACATTGCGATTTTCAGCAAGAAGAACAAGAGTGAGCAATGGGAAAACTGCAGGGACCCAAAGATAGGCTCTGCTTCTGCTTGTGTGTGTAGGCACTGCACTTAGGCCTGTCTTAAAAAATCTGCCTCTGACATATGATCTTGGACAATTTATTTTTATTATATCCTTCTAAACTTCAGCTTGAAAATTTAAAAGAGGGTTTTATGTAAGAATAATCCAAGATAAGGAGACCATAAATCTTTAGTTTTCATGTTGTTTTATTCTTACAAATACATCTGGCCTTGACCTCACTGATGTCAGGCAGGGGGCAGGGGTGGGTCCAGCTACTTTGCTCCATTCTGGGCTTTCCCGGTGCCTATCCTGAAAGCCCTCAGCAGGCCTGTTGCTTAACAGTCATTACTTCTAATAGAATAAGACTGACTAGACTCTCTTGATACGTCCTCTGTCGCTCAAGAAGTCCAGAGGGAGGTGGCAGCAGCAGCCCACGTTTATGATAACAAGGGGAGGAGATAATTTGGGGGAGGTTTCACTTACTAATTCCGGAAGGCAGTGGCACAGATTTCCCCAGCACACATGGGTCAGCTTCATGAGCAGGAGGGAGCCCCGCCTACCTGGTCAGGTTTGAATGGAGGCTGATGGATTGAGCTGCTGATTTTCAGGTGCCTGGTGGTCAGTCCCCATGGTAGGTGCCGGCATTTCTTGCTCAGATAATTACTTAAAATACATTTATCGGAATTAACCAAACGGAATCCGCTCAGCAGGCCATGCGCTCACTTCAGCACCCCGGGTGCGCAGGTCTGAGCAGTGCCCATTAGGAGCTGACAAAGGAAGAAATGTCAAGTGGGGACCAGGAAAATGTCATTTAGGCATGAAAAGCAGGAAGAACCAAGTCCTCAAGCCCTGGGCCCCAAATAAATTAGAACTGGCCTAATGAAAAGCAGGCAGCGGAGCTCACGGAAATTGAATCGTGGGCTCCCTGACTGCCACTCTTTGTGTGCCCCGCCGGTAATTGACCATTTAGGAGCTGATTTGAGTTTTACAGCTGTCATAACAGTCAAGCGCAGAGCAATCCATCAGCCCACTCTAGTCGCAGGCGGCCAGGTTCTTTCTGGTGCTGGTGACTCAGCGCTGCTCCATGCAGCCCCCACGCGGCCCTGCTCACCGCCCCGTGCCCCAGAGGCCTCGCCCAGCAAGAGCAGAGCCTCCTGTGGGAAGGGGAAGGGCAAGAACTCCATGGGAGACAAGTCTGTGCACAGCTGGTCTCTCAGAGGGTGTGTGTGCAGAGACAATGACAACTCAGGGTCCTGCAGGACAGCGTTCCTCTTGACGCATGTGGCTGCTTCCTTTGGTTTGGTAAGTGACTGTCTTTTCCACCCCCGTATGTGGCACTGGTGAACCTCACATTAGGAGGGTGTTTTTTAGTTTTGTTTTGTTTTTCTTTCAGTTTTTCTCAGAGACGTCTCTAGCTTGCAAACTATATGGAAGAAATCAGACTCTCTTTAACGTCCGTAGTTCACATGTGGTACATTCTCACTGAAATGCTGTTCCCATCCTTCTCTGCCCGGCTTCCCCCCATGCCACCATCCACACGTCACCTCCTCTGGTGCACAGTCACCTGTACACCCCTCCGCTCCTCCTGGTCCACACACTAGTCCACATGCTGGACAACACAAGCCACACCTTGTCTACCAAACTGCGGTGGTGAAATGTTCATGGACTGCTCGGGGCTGGCTCCTCTGAGCAGCACTGTCCTGGGTCCTACACGGATGTTCACATCCTCTCAACCTCATCACATTCAAAACTAGTGTGTCACCACCACTCCCTCCCTTCCACAGGCACCCCAGTCTGTCTGTGTTCCTTGTCACCTGTCTCAGAACTTGTTGCCATCCTAGGAGAAACCTGACCTCATCTTAACTACTCCTTATCCCTGATCCCCCACATCCTCCCAGTCCTGTCCGTTCTAACTCCTCAACGTCAGAGAATTCCCCTGCATTTCCATAAACCAGCCACCAGTTCCTACATCGCAGGCACTGTGACTCCTAGGCTCGCTTTGCACGGAATTCCTGCCTGCAGGCGTGGCGCCTCCAGAGGCTCTGCCCACGCTCCCTCTGGCCCAGATCTGGGCCTCCCACCATTGGCCTTGTTAGTTCTCCCCATGGTTCTGGGAGTACAGCCCATGCATGACCTGTCTGGCCTGTCATGATCCTCATCCTGTTTAGACTTCTCTTTTACCTTCTGTCTTCTTAACTCCACGAAACATTATTATTATGAAGTTATATTTTCAATTTCTCCAGTTTTTTTTTTATTATTATTATTTAATGTGTGCCACACATTTCTGTCTGGTAGACTCATTCTCCTGACTTGCTAAGAGGTCACCACACTTGGAAGCCACCCGCAGTTCCCTAGGAATTTTTTTCAGGCCACACAATTGACTCCATAGTAACATTCCTGCCCAGCACCACTGCTGGTCAGCGCTCTGGCTCACGTCAGTGTCTGTGTCCCCACTCAGCCATGCTCGCTCTGAGGGGGAGGATGCGAATGAACACCTACTGTTGCCACTCCAGGGCACAGGGCTAGGCTAGGTGCTTGCTTAATGGATGCTGCTACGATTATTCTTCCTTTGTACGTGACACCTCTGCAAGGAAGGCATTATCTCCAGGTTACAGAGTGGAAGTCGGAGGCTGAAGGAAGTCCAGAACTTCTCAAGATCAAGTGGTTATTTCGTGGTTGAGCTGGAATTAGAAATGAGCTATTTCTGATTCTGATTACATACTGCTATAGTGTAATGAACTGCCTTTCTCAACAATAAAGCCATTTATAGTAAGTAGGCTGAATATCTCCTCCCAAAGACAACCGCATCCTCATTCCAGAACCTGTGAGTGTTACTTTACATGGGGAAGGACCTTTGCAAATGTGGTTGTTTTAAAGATATAGAGATTACCCTGGATTATCGGGGTGGGGCTGTGAATGTACTCACAGGTGTCCTTATCAGGGAAGCAGAGGGAGATTTTCTCACAGAACAGGAGGTGGGAGACATGTGGGCAGAGGGAGAGGCTGGAGTGGTATGAGGAGGGAGCCAGGGGCCAAGGCACCAGGCTGCCTCCAGAACCTGGAAGGCAAGGACACAGGTGTCCCCTGGGGCCTCCGGAAAGAGCAGCTCCGGGTGTCTTCCTCTGGCCAGTGAGACGGGCTTTGGACTCTGGCCTCCAGAACCATAAGAATAAACTGTGCTGCCTGAAGTCGCCATGTTCGTGGTGACGCTACAGCAGCCGTAGGAAACTAATGCAAACGTAACTGTGAAAAATGCAACATATGTAATACATATGTGAACAGCTTACATTCCATTCAGCCCAGCCTCCTGGTCAGCTGTTTCAGGAGAGCCAGCTGCCGTCATGTTCTGGCCTGAAGGCCACACAATTCACCAAACAGCCTGAATCAAAAAATTTACTTAAATAAATTATTTTTTTCAGTTATTTTATGACTTTCTTCATATTGTCCCCTAATAAACAAATTCAGTAGAAAGGCTTATAGCTTTAAAAAATCTTTTAAATTCTTTAATAGGATAATAGAATTAGCCCCATTTATCTTGGTAATTGCTTAAATGCAGTCTGGGGCTTTAAAATTGCTGTTGGCCTTCACGCGTAATTAGGTTTCCCATTGCGGCAGGAAGAGGGCACTTCCACAGTGAACTTCAGCTGAAGCACTTTGTGCTGCATGCTCCGAACCTCAGGGGCCGACTGCCTCACGGTCAGCAGGATAGGAATCGTACACCGCTGAAGCCAAGAGCCGGACGGTGCTACCTGGCATTTCCTGGCATTTCCTTCTAGTTGTGGGCGCTCAGTTTAGGTCAGCCTCCTGCTCTTTCTCTAGCCTCGCTCTCCTGGGGCTAGAAAATGCAGTGGCTAGGCCAGCCATTCTTCTCAGAAGCCCCTCAACTCTCCTCCCCTCCCAGTCAGTTGTGTCCTTTGCAGCTGCCTGAGGTCTGAGCCATGCCCCTGCAGGTTGTCTTAGGAACATTCCACCTGCTGTCTCAGTAGCTCCCTCTGCCCTTACAGTAAACTGCAAGACCTTCCCGTGCAACAAATCCCTGCAACCCACTTCCCCGCACACATTCTGCGTCTCACACACGGCTCCTGTCTCCACGTGGCGTCAAGGGCATGTTCCGCCTCAGGGTGCGTGCATGGCTGCTTCTCTCCCTGCCTGATCTCCTCACGACCATCTCCCCTCCTCACGCCTTCCCCTAAACATCTCCGTAAGGCCCTGCCTGGCACCCAAGCTAAAATCACCACTCCCTCACATGCCTCCCTTGCTTTATCGCCATCCGATACACCACATGGTACTTGGCTTGTATATGGTACCGGCCCTCTCAGACGCTCAGTGCACTGAAGGCAGGAACATTTGTCTGCTTTGTTCAAAGATGTATTTCCATTTCTATGAACAGGCTCTGGCACATAATAGAAATGTAAAAATTTAGTTAAATAAGTAATTTTATAACCAATCTTTCCTTACTCAGGGCAATCATCACACAGCATATTTTTTTCTTTTAAAAATATTTAAACATATCATCAGCTCCATGTTTGACATTCATTAGTGGTTCTCTGTCAGAAACCAGGTAAAATTCATATATTTCACTTGCATATACAAGTTCCTCAGCAGTCGGACCTCAGATTGCCCTGTGCTCCCTTTCACCCGCATCAGGATTCACTCACCTGGGCTGCAGCCTGTCCCCATGGGCGCCGCAGCCTCAGAGCCAGACCCTGGCTGCTGCTGCCCAGGGATTTGCTAACAAACTCCTCCGTCACCCTGAAAACCAGAGTGTGAACACTGGCTTTGTTTCTTATGGTTTCTGCAAGAAGCTCCCCGATTGCAGTCATGTCTGCTCGCGCCTGCCTCTCTCAATAGGCAACACTCTGCTTTCAAGACTAGATTAGACCTCAGTGTGTCAGTAAAAGGCCTGGCATAACTTTAATGAAGAAGAATTGATTGAATTGAATGAAAGAAGTGAGGAAGAAACTGCCTTGCTTCTGGGGGTTCCTTGACCCCACATTTTTTAAAAATTTCTTTATTAATTTCAGAGAGGAAGGAAGAAGGAGAGAGAGATGGAAACATCAATGATGAAAGAGAATCATTGATTAGCTGCCTCCTGCACGCCCCCTACTGGGGATCAAGCCCGCAACCCAGGCATGTGCCCTTGGCCGGAATCGAACCCGGGACCCCTCAGTCCGCAGGCTGATGCTCTATCCACTGAGCCAAGTTGGCTAGGGCGACTCCACATTTTTATATCCCGGCATACAGAGAAGCTTCTGTGCCCTGTCCCAAGAATAACTCAGAGGCTCTTCTTGGAGGAGGAGACTGGCTGGGAGTTCAGTTGCCCAATGCCTAGAGCACTAATGGAGTCAGTGTCTGCGGACGGAGACCCACAGAAGCCACCATGGAAGAGACTCCAGGTCAAGGGACTAGAGCTTCAGGGGAAGATTTTGTGCTGTCTATGCCCACCTTTGTTTAATAAGAATAAAAATCTTTCCTCTTGGATTTCAAGTCTCATGGTTAATAATATAGCTGCCCATTGAGCCTGGACTCTGTGACGGAGGCAGTAGAGTAGTGCAATACTACCCAGAAGTAGTGTGCCTCTGAAACCCTTTGTAAGCAGAAATGGGGTTAAAGCAAGAAAGCGATTACCACCAATTTATATGGAAAAATTTCATGTTCCCAGACCCCCCAAATAGCCTACCAATCATACCAATACATTGAATTACACCCACTTTTAAGTGCAGCAGAAGAGCCTTGGGAGCTTTCACAGGCTTTTCAGATGCTTTTGGACATGTTGCTAAAGGCTCCACAAAATCAAGGGAGATGAAGCCCAGAGGCTCACAGACACAGTTCAAAGCTCTGGACTGGCTGCTGAGGTGCCACGGGTAGTTCCAGGCAGGAGCGGGGCAGGCCCCTCTTGCTGCTCATGGTCTCGTTGCCTCTAGAAGGACTTGGGCAGGAGAAATGCTGAATGCTATTTTTACTTTTTGCCATTTTTTAACAGCAAAAATCCTCTTTGGATTTCTTTAGGTAGCAAAAACAGGTACTATCGTAAAAATTTTTATAAAAGTGAAGTGGCTTAAGGCAAACTTTCAAAAATTAGGGGATACCTGCATATAGGTATACAGGTACTTTAATATCCATGTAAATACTTTTGTGCAGTATTTACATTCAAACAATTAAGGACAGCCCTAACTGGTTTGGCTCAGTGGATAGAGCATTGGCCTGGGACTGAAGGGTCCCAGGTTCGATTCCAGTCAAGGGCATATACCTTGGTTTCGGGCACATCCCCAGTGGGGAGTATGCAGGAGGCAGCTGAATTGATGTTTCTCTCTCATCAATGTTTCTTACTTTCTATCCCTCTCCCTTCCTCTCTGTAAAAAATCAATAAAATATATTAAAAAACAAGCAAAAAAAACCAATTAAGGACATATTTGCAATTTTTGTATTCAGACTTAAATAAACCAGAAAACACAAATAATAGTGCTGTTAGCCATACAAAAGTAAAGATTTGTAGAAATATTGTGGTGATTGGACACAGATTATTTTTATTTATAACTTCTTAACATATGTAGTACATGTGTTTGTAAAGAATCAATCATAAAACTGTATGAAAGGGAAGACAGTTTTATCATTTTAATGAATGAGCCATAAGTAAATAAAAGTGTGAACTATAAAAAGAAAAAAATAATTACTTAATTCTTAAGAGATCTGATCTAAATTAATTGCAGATATTATGTGATTTTTGTGATTAAAAGTAATCACTTTTTCAGACAAAATGGATCGAACCAGGTTTTTGTGTGAACCATGCATGTGAGCTGGGTTTCATTACCCTGGGCTTCATTTTCACTTACCTTGAATGCCAAACAAAGGATACTGTTTGTTTTATGTTGTCCCTTCACATCCAAATGAGGTCTGTGGCATTCACTGGCTCGCTGGGTACCCAGGCTGGAGGCTCTGTGTACTTCACCACTGACTTATCAGCAACATGGCGTGTGCAGTTTGAAAACAGGCCTTGCTTTTCCTACTTCCCACTTTCCTTATTAGTCTAACTGTATGGATGGGAAGGAAGCCCCGGACACTCTAATTACATACCATCCTTCATTCTGTAACACCTAAAGAGGCTTCACATTTTTCTCTAAGATCCTGAACCAAATATTACAAAGGACCAACGTTCCCCCCGAGAGCAGGGATTTGTGGAGCTGCCTCCCACACGGGATCTGCCTGGCCCACAGTGCAGGCGTTTCACTCGCTGCCTGGCCTGGGCCACGTGCACAGGAATCTGCCTGTCAGGCCCCAGGCTGGATCCAGCTCTGAGTTCTGTTTAGGCCTCACTTCAGACCCACCGACGGTCCCCTGGGACGCCTGGTGTTTGCCATCAACCATAGCTCCTAGTGATTATCTTCTTCCCCTAGAATCCCCGGCTGCAGGTAAGTGCTCATCATCACATGAGGGGACATTTTGTGAGAGGATGGCTGCAGAGTCTTTCAGTGATTTTGTTTTGTGAAACTATCATTTTGCTCTTTTGCACAGGCCACACTTCCTAAAGTTCATAGAAAATAGGAGATACACTCATTTGCAAAAAGCTAGCATACATCAATTTTATTTCAAAAGAGTGAACTGAAGCATGACTTGTGGTAAATATGAGAAAATCCCATCTGTTGAGTTCTTTGCAAACTGTGGCGCGCAGGCCAGGTCAAGGTGGAAGGCGGCATCTTGAATCCTTGCAGCAGCCTGCAGGCACTTTAAAAACCATCAGGAAGGAAATACCTGGCTGGTGCAAAGCACAACATTCCCAATAGTTTACACTGATGATTTTATGGTCATTCATTCATTCATCCGTGTATTCATTATTTCAAATATCTATGACCAAATACTGGGCTTGTATTTAAGATGGAACAATATATAAAACTAACATTTGGCTTAAAGACTTCACTGCACAATAAATGTTACAGATACGTTTACAAACAATGCAGCCTCAGAAGCATTACTATAGAATTAAGTCCAGGTGCCTGGGCATCTAAAGTAAGGAGTGGCTATAGTAAAGGAGACTGTTTTTCCACTGCTCACCAATAACTCTGCTATTACACTTCTAAGAAAATCAAACATCCACGTAAAAAATTCTAAAGTGATTTTTAAATCTTGGGCCTTATTGCCAATATTAATGTGTTGCTTTGCCTTCATACTGGGTTAAAAAAGTATGATGGCAAAGGGTGAGACGATCACTGATGTTCCCTCGCTGACAGGGCTTCTCTGTGCGTGGTCTTAGCCCATATGCCACATTTCTCTGCACCTTTTTCTCATAACTATTAGGTCAATTCCCTTGTGTCAGAGAATTTAGGGGAGGAGTGAGCCATGGACTGAGCTTTCCTTAAACCTCAGCCCCAAGCTGAGACTAGGAATGCGTATCTTTATGATAACAGTTTCAGTGGTGATTGCAGAACTGGAATCCTGGAGATGTGCCCTTACCATAAGCCCACAGTTGGCTGCACATCTGTCCTGGCAGGGAAAGGAGGAGGTGGCTAATGAGCTTCAGTGTGGGAGCCCAAAGAGGTGCGTGGCCCAGTGCTTAAGAACACGGCTCAGCCCTGGCTGGTTTGGCTCAGTGGATAGATCGTTAGCCTGTGGACTGAAGGGTCCAAAGGTTTGATTCTGGTCAAGGGCACATGCCTGGGTTGTGGGCTTAATCCCCAATAGAGGGCATGCAGGAGGCAGCCGATCAATGATTCTCTTTCATCATTGATGTTTCTCTCTCTCCCTCTCCCTTCCTCTCTGAAATCAATAAAAAACATGTTTGTTTTTTTTTTTAAAAAAAGAACATGGCTAATAAGCAAATCCCCCTGACCGGAAATCCTGGTGCTGCCACTTCCTACCTATATGAGCGTGAGCAACTTAACTTTTCTGTAAGCTACCCTCTGGTGAATAATAAAAAATGTATACCAAGACACATGCGAGAAAATATTTAGGCAAATCCCTTAGAACAGTGCCTGACACACCACAAGCACTTTATAAGATTTGCTATTATTATTTTTCTACTACTACCATTATCATCATCGTTATTAATGCAGAATGAAATAAAGAAGTAAATATAGCCCTAGCTGGTTTGGCTCAGTGGATAGAGCGTCAGCCTGCGGACTGAAAGGTCCCAGGTTCGATTCCGGTCAAGGGCATGTACCTTGATTGCAGGCACATCCCAGTAGGGTGTGTGCAAGAGGCAGCTGATCGATGTTTCTCTCCCATTGATGTTTCTAACTCTCTATCCCTCTCCCTTTCTCTCTGTAAAAAATCAATAATATATATATATATTTTTTAAAAAGAAGTAAATATATATTTATATTTTTATTAGAAGCCAGGTGCACAAAATCCGTGCACTGGGGGGTGGGGGGTGTCCCTCAGCACAGCCTGTACCATCTCCAATCTGGGCCTAAACCTGCAGTCGGACATCCCTCTCACAATCCAGGACTGCTGGCTCCCAACTGCTCGCCTGCCTGCCTGCCTGATTGCCCCTAACCACTTCTTCCTGACAGCCTGATCATACCCTAACCACTCCCCTGTCAGCCTGATCGATGCCTAACTGGTCCCCTGCCAGCCCAATTGCCCCCAACTGCCCTCCCCTGGTGGCCTGATAGCCCCCAACTGCCATCCCTACAGGCCTGGTTGCCCCCAACTGCCTCCCCTGCAGGTCTGGTCGCCCCCAACTGTGCTCCCCCGCCAGTCCAATCACCCCTAACTACCCTCCCCTGCTGGCTATCTGTGGCTGTGGGTGCCACCATCTTTGAGGGCATGGCAGTCAATTAGCCTATTCCCTCCTTATTGGCTGTGGGCGCCACCATCTTTGCAACAGTGTGGGGGTCAATTGGCATATTCCCTCTTTATTAGATAAGATATGTACATGTGTGTATTTAAGCCAAACCCTGCTACTGCTTTTTTGTTTTGTTTTGTTTCATTCTGAAAACGATTCTCTCTTCTATTCAAGTGTGTCCTTCTTTTACCTGTTGGGACACACATCTTCATTTTAAAATATAATTGCTTGCAGCAATGGCTAGAGAGGAAAAAAGAAAGGGGCTATAATCCTTCAAAAGGGAGAAGATTGAGTCAGACCCTTTTACTGCAAGCACTGGAGATGGGACTCAACACTGAGACTCCTGAAGGATAAATCCTCTCACCAACCCATCCTTCATTCATGGAGCTCCCCTCCCAGCTGTCCTGAGGTAATCTTTTGACTACAGTGGGAAAAACAGGACTAGGTAAGCACTTCCTTTCATCCCTGATGTGGGTTGACACTACCAAATTTCACACGTCAGTGTCAAGCATAGCTTCTAACAAGTAGGAGATGCTTAGAAATGTGTTGTGTTTGAATGAATGGCGGTATGGTGCCATTAAGCAACATGTTCTTGTCTTTGCAGCTTAGCTAGGAAGAGACACAGAGCCTCCAGCCTAGAGTGCCCGTCCCAGGGCCACCTTCGAAGGATGGAATTCCCAGCTCAGGAACATGACTTGTTTGGACCACAGAGCAAGTAGCTGGCTGGGTATTATCGTAGTGCTACCTGTGGTAGGATTTTGGGCTCTGATGTCATTAGATACCTCCAATATGTCCCCTGCCCAGTGAACTCAGAGTCTATGCCCTTCAAACAGCTTCCTAATGATTTGACTATTTGTGTAGCTTACCTATAGGGTTGGTTAGTAGAGCCCAAACTCTTACAATTTCTGAGATACAATGCCCTATTGTGAATGAATAAAACTGTATTACATGTCATATATCCAACTCTTGTAAGTCCACTTAGCTCTGCTCTAGATCAGCATGAATCAGTCTCCCTACATCTAGTTTCCTCTGGGACACTAAATAAAATAAAATAAAAACTTAAAAAAAAAATGAACTGACCAAATTTGTGAAGCTGAGAGCTTTAGTCTCAGAGATGATACTATGATGGCTCCTCCCAATATTTCATTGCCCTAGCCCCTGGAAGCACCTAGGTCTTGCGCTGGCCTTGTTGTCAAAACACAGACATTCTCACAGGATATGCTTCCCTCCGTTGTTATAGCATTTGTGCAACTATTTGGTAAAGCTCTCAAATAAGAGGGAGGTGCCCCTTCATCTGCTCTGCTCATCTCCTCCCCCTGCAGGCAAAGGCATCGTAACAACATCTTGGGAAGATTCTGGAGCTTCTAAGTGACTCTTGGCTTTTAGAATATCTCCAATCAACATTTAGATTCAGTATTTCTCTGTTCAAAGCTTTATTCTTAAACAAAATTCAAATTTCTTCATCTTTTCGCCCCATCCCAGTTCAGACACAGCTCTTCAGCAGCCTGGTCTCTTGGGTTAGCTGGGCGAAGGATTGCATGTTGAGCTCTCTATCCTCCTTCTCCTCCTCCCTCAGGTGTTAGCTCCTCTGGTGCACTGGGACGGGAGAATCAGAGCAAGAAATGGTGCATGTCTGCATGCTTAAATGAGTGAAAGTTCTCTCCCTGCTGGTTGGCATTCCTTCATTGGCTAATCTATATATATATAAGCCTAAGCAACCAAATGACCTAACAACCGGTTGCTATGACACGTACTGACCACTGGGGGCAGACACTCAATGCAAGAGCTGACCCCTGGTGGTCAGTGTGCTTCCACAGCGGGAGGGCTTCTCAGCTGACCTACAGGCGCCAGACGCAGGGCTCACAGCTGGTTTCCGCAGCCCGAAGACTGCAGCAGAGCGGCAGCGAGCCTACCAAACCACGGCAGCAGCAGGTGCAGCAGGGCTGGGATGAGCAGGAGCAGCAAGCAGCGTTAGACTGCAGGTTTCAGCCCGATCCCCACAGGCTACGCCGAGGGACCCCACCGGTGCATGAATCCGTGCAACAGGCGTCTAGTATTAGATAACAGACTACCAAACTGGCCCCCATACAGGGAGCAGGTAAGGGCCTTTTGGAAGGTGTTGGTGGGACCTGCTGCAAGAAAGCATGAGATCTAGTCCCGCACTCACCCTTTCCTAAGTTCCCACCACATGTTCCATCATGCACCCTCTGGTTCCTGACCCCATAAACTGTAAACTAACTCTCCTGACCAGGTGCATGCTCACCTAGCTCTGTGGGGCCCACTAACCGCCTGGAAAGCTCGTTTGCACTGAGGGCAGGACCATATTTCTATGCCACTGCTGCTCTCCATTTCAGCCCTACCATGTCTCAGCAATTGCTTTTGCCTTGTCCAGACATCACAGATAAGCAAGGCCATGACTATGCAGATGTCTCTCCAAAGGGTTATGAGGCTCATGGTTACTGCGTGAGTAATTCTTGCGGATTCCATTCTTCCACTTTGGGGGGAGAAAGATGCCCTTTATGAGCCAGGAATGCCTCGGAGCTTCTGCTCTCCTATTCCATAGCGGCTGCCTCCATCGGTGCGTACGTTTATAAACGTAGACCGTGGAATACTCAGTGCCTTTTATCCTCAGATTTAGTTCTGAGCTGCAGTTCTAATACAAAATAAATCCCTCCTGCAATCCTGTTACAGTTTTTAATATTTTCAACTTTATCAGAACCTTATCCCCTTTTCCATTTCTGTCAAGCAAATCTCAGGAGGTGTGTGACTCCTAGATAGGCCCTGGCCACATATGACTCCCTCACTGTTAGGAAGACATAGGCTATATGAGGAAATGTGTATGATGCACTGGAACTTCTTGTGATTGCAAAAACATTGATATGCCCTTCTAATCAGTCATTTGTTCCACAGATATTTACTGAAAGCCTGCCATGCACCAGTCCCTAGGGCTGAAAAACTTCAAGGGTTACACCATCTGGTTTGAGAGAAAGATAATTCGGTGTCAAGAGGAAGAGAGGGAGTCTACTGCTCTGGAGTGCACCAGGAGATGGAAAACAACAACAACAAAAGCCTAATCTTAAAAGAAAGAGAAGAGAGGAGTTAAAACGCAAAGCCTTAGGTGACAGCAACCTTACAGAAATTTGAAGAAGACCTGAAGTCAGTGGAGAGAGAAAAGAATAGGAAGGTGACTCTCCACACAGGACAACCCAGTTGTCAGGACCAGTGAGCAAAGAGGCTTCCCCAGAAGGGAGTTCAGAACATCAAGTGCCCTGGACAAGCAAGGAGGGAGGGGAGAGGATTCTGAGCTACAGGTGGCCTGTGAGTGCGAAGTTTGTTAGTAAAGGAAGAAGCAAGAAGCTACATTGCAGTGGATTCGAGCAGAGTGGCCAGAGAGAAAACAAACACTCTTTTAGGTTCCTTTAAGAAATGTGGCCAGACAAGAAGGAAAGGGTAGCACTAGGAATGACTTGTTTTTTAACCTCAAGCAATGAAGAATGCTAACAAAGCAGAGTTGAAGGGCAAGTGGAGATGAAGAGAAGAAAGCTGGAACTGAAGGAATGGGGTCCTAGAAGGGGCAGGAAGGGGTGAAATTCCCTATAAAATGGGTATGTAAAGAGGAAGCATTACTCAAACTACCAAAAGGAAGCCAGACCTCCTGTTCACTCTTCAAAACAGGTAACCCTCACATTGAAAATTAGAATTGATTGACATGATGCTTTATCTTCTCATATGTAAACTCAGACTCACCTAGTGCTATCTTGCTGCTTAAGGTATTAACGCCTAGGTGAGAAATTCTTCCTTATTTTTATTTCCCCAAAATAGTTCTTATTCAAAGTGTGAGTGAATGAAGGGAAAACAGGTCCCTCACAGAAAGCCTGGTTAAAGCCCACAGTCTAAATTCAGCATCAGAAGAGGCAATAGAATCCTCCCTCTAAGTCCCAGTTCACCAAGACACTGAGCTTTGACTCGGGCTAAGAAGTTTCCAGTTTCAATACGGTAAAGAGAGGCAAGTGCTCACCAGGACCAGGTGAGAGACGGGATGATCACAAGACAAGATTTTCTTTTCTCAAACAGCTATGACTGAGAAGGTTCCACTCCACACACTTTAGTAAAAGCAAACAGGAGTGAAAAACAGGTCTGGGGATCGCTCCCACATAAAAATTGATGGAGAGAAAGAAAACAAGAACAGAGTGCTTTTACCACTAATAACAGATCAGAAATACTTTTGCACCATCCCCTCTACTGCACAAAGCATTTTGTGGTTTGAGGGCAGGAAGTATGAGATAAGACAAATGTGTAATTGTTTCTTGACCCACTCTAGTTTTCCATTTTCATGAGATGCCACAACTCATTATTTGCACTGATATATATAGAGGGTTGGGGACGCTTAGTTGATATTCATTTATTCAGCACTCTGTAATCTATATTTAATGGAGTACCAGACTGTGGCATAATAAACCGTTTAGAAAGATAGCTGCTGCATGCACAGGGGTTATTGCTTGCATAACCTGTACTTATTTTTCATTACAAAACTAAAAGAGCAAAGCATAATTCATACAAGCAAATGAAGTTAACATTTAATGGCTTGAGAAATGATAGTAGGAGCTTGTACTATGTCAGGCACTGAGTGGCTGTAAAATAAAGGAAAGGAATTCCCCCCAAATTGCTAAATAAAAAGCCGATATTTGGTGTAATGTGAACTATGGCTGCCAAAGCCAACAATGAGCTTTCACTTTGTTAGGTACACCTGGGCCTCTCAACAGGCCTGACTGGTGGTGGGGAGCTGTTGTCCTCAGAGACAGCCTCTGCGCAGGAGCACATCGTGTGCTCCATAGTCCAGACGGGTCCTCCCGCCAGCTCAGAGCTTGGCCACTCCATGCTGAGCATCCCTGTTGAATATGCAGCACCGCCCAGCCTGGGAAACCAGGTGTGGGAACTGCTGTCACCGGAGTCAGTGAGGAGCAGAATGTAAATGCCTTTTGGCCCTGGAGTGCTGACATTGATGCCAGCTTCAGGGTTCTCAAGTGCTGCCCTGTGGTAATGCAAGTCTGGAGCTTTCATGAGTCTGTAGCAAAATTAAAATCATAAGGACAGATTTATTTAACTGGAAAGACTTTCTGTTATCCTGAAATTATGTTTTTTAAGTTTATTTTTATATTATGAAATAGTAATGGCAATAGATGGTAGGCTTGATTAGTTGTTTACTAAATATTGTGACTACATGACAAAATTGGCCACCCAATGTCACTCTCAAGGAATCCAAACTTCTGGGAATCATGGGTTTAGATTTGTCATTCTCACAGGGTGATATAGATTGATTTCTATATGCAGAAGATATTTCAATATTCATATAAATTATTCATATAAATTACAACTTTACTTTGAGGTACCACTTTTTCTGTCTTCTGTTACCATTGATTTTATACTTGTAAAAATTTGATTGAAAGGAGAATATTTATGTATTTTATGCATTTTCTGGCCCCTCATTCTCTCAACATACCATCAATTTTCTTTAAAATAGTATATCAATAAAATATATTATTATACCATATCTGATGGCTTCTGGAGGGTAGGAACAATAAAAGCAGTGAATCATGGGTGTGACTTCTGAAACAGCACTTCTTTTTTATCTTGTAGTCCAGGAAGCAGAAGCAACTGTTTTTTGTATGGACCCTGAAAGTTGAAGAGCTCTGGTCATCACACCCCCTGACCATGCCAGACCACACTGTAAATCTAAATGAGATTTAGCCCCAAAAGGAGTCATCGTTATCCTAATCATTACCACCACCAACGTCATGGGCACTGCAATTGGTATTTGTTGAGTTTTCATTGCATGTAGAAAATGCACTGTGCTATGTGCCTAACAATTATTATTTCATTTAATCTTCACAAAATCTTATAAGTGATTTACTGTTATTTGTCCCCATTTTACAGAGAAAAAATAAGACACAGAAGTTTATATGGCATGCCGAGGACACAGAAACAGAAATGGAGCCAGCACTGGAATCCAAATTCACCGGACACAAAGTCTATTCTTCTCTACCTTATTGTTCTGGTCACTGTAATCCTCTACAGCAGTGGTTCTCAACCTTCTGGCCCTTCAAATAAAGTTCCTCATGTTGTGACCCAACCATAAAATTATTTTCGTTGCTACTTCATAACTGTAATGTTGCTACTGTTATGAATCGTAATGTAAATATCTGATATGCAGGATGGTCTTAGGCAACCTCTGTGAAAGGGTCGTTCGACCACCGAAGGGGTCGTGACCCACAGGCTGAGAACCGCTGCTCTACAATTTGGAGGGAAAGCCCTGGTTGAATAGCCATGGTCACACTTCATTCTCCTTGGCTCCCCTGAGAGCATACATAACATCAAGTGATAACAACAAGTGAGTAGGTGTCACATAAGTAACCCTGAAGATGCTTACTACTCCCCACTGCCCCCTCTCCAAGGGCCAGGTCTCACCTGAATGCCTCACTTTGGCTCTTCTCACATCTCCCTTAACTCTTCTATGAAAAGCAGTCTTCATTAGCCTGATACAAATTCACTTCCTGGTTGCTCCTGCAGAACAATTGTCTTTTGATAGACTTCAGTATGAATAATGCTTTAAGAGAAATAATAATTATTTGTTATCTACCTTATAAATTTTCTGGCTGAAAGCAACTTCAGATTGTCCAATTTATTGGAGCAAAGTGAATCCCAGAGGGGCAGAGTCATGTGCCTGAGTTTGTAAACTGGACCCTAGTAGAACACATACTGAAAATCAGTCTTTCTGGTATTTGACATCTTCTGTCTACAGTATCACTGGCTACAGGACCTGTATTACTCACCAGAAGCCCTCAGGATGGCTCTCTATAGGAGACGGTGATATCCTTTTGGTCATATTCGGTACCAAATGTAAACTAAGCCCTTGACACACCATGCATGTGAAGGAGGAAAAATAAAACAGCCCCCTACCACCCGGCCAAATAAACACAAAAATTAAAAAACAGACAAACCAAAAAAAATGTTCCTATATAACAGACATGTCCATATAAGATTGCTGAACTTTGACCTTGTGCTTTTGTTTTGACTTATGTTTTCTCTCATTCCTAATTTTCACTAGAAATTGTACATTCTCTCTAAATACATAGTACTAGTAAGCTCAAACACTTATAGTTCCACAACCTCTTTCTATAACTCTGCTGGCTTCAACAGGCTCAATAAGTTTTCACTTGAGCAATTTCTATTTGTCAAATAGAGCGAGTAGAATAACAGAACCTTGTCCACCCACTCTGTTAGTAAATTAGGGATCAGACGTCACCCACAAACAGGACCCCTAATGATGCTCTTTCGGCTGAAACAGAAGTTGCTCACTGGAAAATGAAAACAATGTTCCCTATACTCCCTGCTCGGGATTGATACAGAGTTGACTGAGGACTCTATTTAAAATTCAGTAACACAATTATCTCAAATGCTGGGCAAAGCAAATCACCAAGCCTAGAAAATGAGAAATTTAGAAAGTAATGACTAAATCAATGGTATCTATAACCTGGGATGGAGAGAAGGTCTTATCTGGGATATTGATGGTTATTTGTAACACACGGGGACTTACTTAATGTTCAGATATAGATGAGAACACAGGCACACATCAGCTGAATTGCTTAGAAATATAGAGGAATGAAAGACAGAAAAAACATACTTAATTCTTTACTTGAGTAAGGCATTTAACAAAATGTTCAGTCCTGTAGAGACAGACTGAGAAAGCAGTATAAATAGGAGAGGGGTAAAAGTAGCCAAAATCTTCTAGAATATGCTGGGTTGAACTACTGAGAATGCATTCACTTCAGCAGAAACTGGCCCAAGGACCTGGCAGGGTGGGTGGGGTTCAGGTTGGAAGTCTATGACTGTGAGTGTGAGCAGCTGAGAGGGCAGAGGCAGGAGGAGGAATAAAAGATGTGGTGAGCAAGCTTAATGTTTATATATTCATCTCTTGAGACAAAGGCAAGAAAATGGACCATTGACCAAATTCTGCCACTTATATTCATTTAGCACTTATTGAATTATAGTATGGAGGCATGTGTAAGTTTTTTTAAAAAGAAATTAAGAATGTATAAAATAGCCTGCCCGGCATGGGTAAGTGGTTGAGTGTTGATTCAGAAACCAAGAGATCATAGTTCAATTCCTGGTCAGGGCACATGCCTAGGTGGTGGGCTTGATCCCCAGAAGGGGACATGCAGGAGGCAGCCAATTAATGATGTTACTTTTTCATCAATGTTTCTATCTCTCTATCCCTCTCCTTTCATCTCTCTCTAAAAATGAATAAAAACATATTTTAAAAAAGAATGTATGAAATATATATCTCTAATGAATAAAGAATACAAAAAAATTATTAATAGTGTAGCACATCCCTCTATTCTTTTAATATTGTTTCTGTTAAAAGAGGTGTTTTTTTTTATAAAAAATGAATTGTTAATTAATATGTAACCCATGGACAAGTTGCATATTTGTGTAAGGATTTCAGGAACTAGCTTTGGGGAAGGAGGCTGACTCCAGCAACTGGGCATTCTTGTTCCTTGCTGAATCTAACCATAGAAATTAGACCTCTGCTTGACCAGTTTCAAGATCATCATTGGCATGGACTGTGCTGACATACCAGGAGGTTCTCTAATAGGTGAAAAGATACTTATAATCAGATACATGTAGGCAATGAAATGTCATTCAATGACAAAAAAGAAATAAGCTACTGAGGCGAGAGGAGACAAACAACCCCCCTCACCCTGTTTCTTTGTTCTGCTTTCCCTCTCCCTCCTGATAAAAATTCCTTCCTGCACTGAGATGTTAAGATGGGTTTTGGGAAAAGAGTGGTTGGCACCTGAATAAACCCCTTTCCTTCTTACCAGCACCTGAATTATGAGTTTGGCTTTTGCTGCAGCAGGCAGCCGAACCTGTGTTGGTTACACTGGAATGTAGAAATTATCTAATTTAAATCTCTCAAATGAAATGAGACAGGCTGAGATTTTTGTGCTCTACCCCTATGATAGCTGTTGGAATCAGAGGAAGCCTAATTAAAGAACTTCTGGACAGACAAATGACTGCAAATACATAAGGGAGGACAAGACCTACAGGTAACTAGTGTGGACCCCAAGAAAATCCATTGGTGTGAACCTCAAGAAGGAATTTATCTGCTGAGACAAATGTTCTATGCCCAACAAACGACACACATTTTGTAAATAATAAGAGCCCCGTGGCCATTTGCTGATAGGGCCTTCTCACATACTCTGTCTACCAGGAAGAACCTCTGACTGAACCCTCACTTCCCACACTATGCCCCTCTTGTTTATGCATCTGAGTCAACCACTGCAGGGAAACCATGGTTTCATCTTGCTACCAAGGGTCTGAGACCTTCCCAGTCCAGTCAGAACTGCACAATTTGAATATCTCATTTACAAATGACAGACTTAATTGGGAACCTGGCTGAGAACATTTGCTATAAAAGGTAGCTTTCCCTTTGTCAGAGTGGAACAAAGTTTAGGTTGCTACCTGAATCTGTGTCTCCCTAGCTGCAGCTTCTTTTTGCTAAAACAAATGCTTTTTATTCTTTATTACAGTCTAAAATTAATTTTGGTCTGCACTACCATGGCAGCTGCAGTGCCCTCTACAAACTGTGGCTGGCAACCTTTGTGCATGCTCTGCTTTTGTTGGCCTGTTTCACTGTGGGGAGAAGTGTGACTTCCCACTCAGCAGCAACCAGTGAAAAATGCTCAATGCTGGAGACAGTAAAAAGAAGAACAATGACATGCTGAATTTTAGCCATGATATGAGGACTTTGAAGACAGGTTCTGAGGCAGACTTGATAAATGATGAGATAAGAGTCCTGGTGGGTTGGTCTAGCTCAGTGATGGCGAACCTATGACACGCTAACTCATTTTTTTTGGTTGATTTTTCTTTGTTAAATGGCATTTAAATCTATAAAATAAATATCAAAATATAAATCTTTGTTTTACTATGGTTGCAAATATCAAAAAATTTCTATATGTGACACGGCACCAGAGTTAAGTTAGGGTTTTTCAAAATGCTGACACGCCGAGCTCAAAAGGTTCGCCATCACTGGTCTAGCTGGTCCCTGGGAAGAAGGTGGTCATCTCGGAGGTGTTAGGGCCTCTGCTGCCAGCATGCGGGCTGCATCATAGGGTGCACACCATGTGGGTCCGGGCGCCTGAGCTCTCAGGGAAGCACATTGTGCTGCTGCTTCTAGCAGAAGAGGGTAGAGCCATGGCACACAGGTGGGCCCACAGGTTATTGCTGAAAGGATAAAAGACTGATGAGGGCTTCCTGGTGAGAGAGGAGGGGGCTAAAGTGTGACCAGGATTTTATCTTGAATCTTATGATCTCCTTTTTTTCCCCAAATTATTTTTCTCTCCAATTTTTCAATTGAGAATCTCAGTCAGAGTTGTTTTATATATAAACATATCGGTTACATGCATTGAATCAACTAACAATTCAAAACTGGGGATATTGATCCCAAATGATATGGGGGAGTGGTGGCTGGAGGCAGACACTGACAGCTGACAAGTAAAGAGATGTAAAGTAGAATTCAAAGGTGCAGCCCGTGGTCATTCAGTGAAGGGATTTATACTCACAGCTCAGTGCGGGCCCTTTTCTGCAGAGTACAGCTGAAAATGACCCAGAGCCCTCGCAAATAAGCAAGCAAATACCCAGTGGGATTGTGTTAAGAACTGAGAGAACATAACATATTTTGAGAAAATTGCAAATTCATCCAAGGTGTCGAGCCTAAACCACTTGTCATCCTTGTGTCCATTTTCTCCCTTGCTTACCCTAGATCCAGCTCATGGATAAACCTGGAGGTTCTGTATAAAGCATAATCCTCCTCAGAATCCGCTTTCATCTCTCTAACTCCTCTCTTATGATCAAAGTGAAATAGTAACTTTCTCCTCCCCAATACTCCCTACCTGCCCGACCATGGTCACTCCTTCCCAGTGCAAACAGTGCAAGTCAGTTGTTTTTTAGGGAGAATCCACATTTCAAATAGTGCCACACTGAGGCGTAGATACTGTAATTGCGGAAAACCATTGAGCTGTGGGCTTCAGATGCACAAGGCTTGGAACCTGGCCCTGCCTCCATCTCTAGCCTCTATGGTATTTAAGGAAAGTCAGTAAGATAGATCTTTCTCTACAGTTCCCAGTCGGTCACACCAATGGAGGCCAATATCACTCCTCACCCGAGCTATGAAATGTCCTCTTATCTGGACTCTAAAATGACTGTAAAATAGATCGCCTAAATCCACACTTTTGGGAGCTAAAGGGTACTATCAATGATTTCCCATGACAATAGTCATAAATTGGAGCTATAATGGCAAACCAGGACATCTGGACAACTTACCTTTAACCAATTGTTCTTCTAGTAAGGAGAGTGAACTTTTAAAAAATATAAATATAATCTCTTCAGCTTTCTTATTAAAATGCTGCCGTGACCTCTCCCCCCGTCAAGAGCTGCGAGGGCCTGCCAGGCTCTGTCATTGACCTCATCTCTCTTTTTCCCATGTGCTCCAGGCCCCTGGCATTTGCTTTGATTCTTGAAAGCACCCACCCCGTTTCTTCCTGAGGCTTCCACCCACATGCTCTTTCCCTCCATCTTTGCACAACAGACTTCTCAGCCTTCAGATGGATCACACATCATCTCCTCCAAGAAGCCTTTTTATTCTATCAAAAAAATCCTCCCTCCCTTTTCTCTCTATCACATTGCCCTGATCAGTTGCCTTCTGAGTTCTCAGCCTCATCTCAGGTTTTATCTATTTCCATCTGTATTGCTTTACCCTCCCTGCTGGAATAGAAGCCCCATGCACGCAGGAACTTTGTGCTGTCTTCAGTACTGGAACCAGGCTTTGGGACGGTGGAGGACAAATAATTTCCCCTCTACCCTTTTAAATCCTTGGCTTTTAACCTTGAAACAAAAGACAGATTAACAAGAGAAAAACAAAGAGAAGTTTGTTGATATGCATACTTCAAGTACACATGGGAGACACTCTGAAAAAAATTAATAATTTTCAGGGGTGGCTTAGAGTTTAGGCTTAGATACCATCCTCAGTTAGAGAGACAGGGGAGGAAGGTGTAATGGGAGGTGGACAGGGAAAGTGAACATGAATTAGGTTTGTTGCAGATTTAAGTGCCTTCATGATGAGTTTCTTGCAGTTGAGCCACTTTTCTCTTCTCGGTGCAGAGACCTAACCCCCCTTACCATTGGAAAGTCCCTAATAAATGTGTATTTCCCAACCAAAGAGTAACCTTTACTCTGTTGTCAGAGCTTCTCTGTGTTTGCTGCTTCTCAAAATAATCATCTTAATGTTGAGTAAGACTCCCTCCACGTTCTGCGTGGAGTAGGGTTTGGTATCTGAAAGAGGAGCCGCACAACAAATGAGAGAAAAAGACACGAGATAATTTTGCAATATTGGGGGACCAGGCGGCAAGTCCGGAAGGACTTCCCCCGTGCTCAGGCCTCACCAAGCTTTTATTGATCTGGGATGCACCCATAGCATAGCCCTTAGGCAGGTGACCCCCTGCAACAGGCAGACTAGCCCATCAGCAAGGATTTACATAATAATAAATGGGGGAGTAGTTTCAGCTACCACTGTCTGGACAAACAGAGGTGGCGCCTAGCTCTGAGCTTTGCTAGGGCTTCAAAGGCACCCAGCCTTCGGGGGGTTTTGGGGAGTTCTCTGTCTATGCTTATCAGATAGTGAAGGCAATAAACAGATTCCCACACTTAAAATAATCCTCACTCCAAAGATGCATATTATGGGGTGGCACATACATAGTATGTGTCCCACAGGGGGAGCGCACTGACCACCAGGCGACAGGTCCTGCGTTGAGCGTCTACCCACTGGTGGTCAATGCGTGTCATAGCGATCAGTCATTCCACCATTTGGTCGATTTGCATATTAGCCTTTTATTACATAGGATTATATAGGATTAGGTCTACAGTCCTGCCATCAACAGGCTACTAGAGAAGAGTATATATTAAGCCATCTAGCTGGCAGAGTCCAGTGGGGAAGGAGTTAAACCTGGTTGGTGAGGAATAGAAGTTGGACAGCACCCAAGATGTGGAATCAGGGCCTGATCTCCATCAGAGATGGCCTTTATATCATATCTATTATGAGTAATACAGATACAGAAAACTGTATTCTTCATATCGTTACATTTATATATGCCATAATTTTCCTCCCAGAAATCCCAGGCTTCATAGCCCGAAGGTATTCAATAAACCGAGAGGGAGCCCTAGAAGTGAATCAGACCAGTTTGACATTTCTAGTCCCGCTGTGACCGCCAGACCAAAGCCCGGTCTGCAGGCCTCTGCGCAGCAGCAGGAACCTCCGGGTTTCACGCAGTTCATCCGCAGAATGAATCCCCAGCCTGCCTTTCAGGCCCGCGGATACAGCTCCCACATCAGCCTCCTGATCCTGAAACACTTTTATTTTTATTTGTGTGCATTCTGGGTAATGAATAACGAATTTTTTGTGCTTAGAGAATGTCATTCTCTAAAATAGCTCCTAGCATTTTGTAAATGCTAGCTCATTAGACCTCGTAAGGTCCAGAGCCATCTATCACACTGAGCAGATCAAAGGCATCAGATTTCACATTTTACAGATGGAGGAATTTTAGGAACTTCAACTCAAGGTTATCTGCAGTCAGCAGCCAAACAGGAGCGGAGCAGGCACAGAAATATTACCCCAGAATGGACAGATCTCACTCTGCCCTCTCACTAAGCCAGCTGGCCCCCGGGGGTTGGGGAGGACAATGGCGTTTGGATCTGCCCAGAAATCCTGATCCAGAGGGTACTGGGGTATGAGAGGCTGGTGACACTGTTTGTCCCCACTCACCTTATCCTGGCAAAGAGCAACTAAAATGCACATCAAAGCAGCCCTCTCTTTCATTAACTTCCAGGAAATTCAGTTCAGTTCCATGCATCCCTCTTCTCCTTCACTTGCGGAGGCTTCCAGAGACACAGTTCCACTGCTCAGCCATGTGCCATCCGGGAGAGGCAGTACTACTACAGAGCCTGCCGCTAAGGGCCAGACCGCTCCCTGTGCTCCCAGCTCAGCCTTGAACCCCTTCCTGCCTCTCTAGCAGAGCAAGCAGTCCTGGCTCCCAGCAGGAAGTGCTTTGCATTTTCCTCCTGCCTGTACCTCTTCCTCCCTGCACCCCCCCCCCACACACACACACACACTGGCTGGCACTTCCCTAATAAAGAGAGCCAGCACTTCAGGCCCTGCCTTCGCTTCTGCCCTCTAGGGCAGTGGTCTGCAAACTCATTAGTCAACAGAGCCAAATATCAACAGTACAACGATTGAAATGTCTTTTAAACCTACACTATATAGGTAGGTACATTCTTATTATCTTAATTAGGGTACTCCTAAGGCTTAGGAAGAGCCACACTCAAGGGGCCAAAGAGCCGCATGTGGCTCGAGAGCCGCAGTTTGCCGACCACGGCTAGGGAATCCAGTCAAACTGACTCGCTAAGGGGGAAACACGCAGAAACAATGAGAAATAGAAATGTTCCGCATCGCCTTTTCCTAACACAAAGGGAAGCGGACGGTGGGAATTCATGGCAGGTACAGCAGGACTTAGAAGTGTATTCCATTTCGGCTATCAGCTGAGTCTTGTCTGTCTTAGCTTCCCTAAGGATGGAGCCTCATTACAGCTCCCAGAGCATTAAATGCAGCAGGGAAAGGAAGGAAACGCAGGCGGAGTGGAATGTTCACACCCCAGTGTCTCCGTTTTATGTCCTGTGTCGTTTTCAGCACTTTAAGTATCAGAAATATAATAGAACTTGGACCATGATAGCGGTTATATGAGCCACAAATGACAGTGATATTTATTTTAAGACAAGGCAATATCAAAAGCTTCCCCTTAAATAGAAATTACAACAGAACAACAAAATCTCTGTGCACAGAATATACACAAACAGCAAGCACAGCAGCGGCAACAGAGAAACAGATGCTCCGGGCTCTGAGCACCATGGGAAGAGCACTCCTTTGTCCCTGACTCCCAGACTGGAACTCCATCTTCGTGGACTTACCAGCCACAAAAGAGAGGCGATGTGTCGGAGATGAGGAAACTTTCTGGTATCCTGCAAACATCACCCAGTATTCCTTTTTCGCTTTTATCTAGGGAGGAAGCTGTGCGAAGGAGCCAGTCTTACTGCAAGACCCCACTGAAATGCCGGGGCGGGTGGCGGGGGAATGGAGAAAGAAGCCAGGCTGTGGGCAAGGAAATGAATCCATGCTCCTACAACCAGCATCTATCTGCCCCTCTACCTCAGGCCAATGAGCAGCCACGTAGGGCTTGATGCAATGTATGCACAGTCCTCCTCTTGTTTTGTTTTTGGTTCATTTCCAATATTTTGTTATTGTAAGAAGTTTCATATTGAATATCTTTACCTGCATATCCTTATATTCATGCCTCAGTATATTTGTGAAAAAAAAGTTGAAATTTTGGATTTAAAAAAAAATGGTAATAAAATCACCAATTAAGTGTAAATTAGAGTGTATGGAATGTTTACTTTCTATGTCAATATCAATACCGGGATTTAAAAAAAATCATTGTAGCTTTTTCCCATTTTGATAGATAAAGGAGGAATTCTCATAAATCTTTGACTCATAATTTCACTGAGGGTAGCACGTGGAGTCGGCTTGAAGCCGATGCTTGGCCTGGAAGTGGAAAAGTGAGGGGAAACATAAAGCCTGAAAAGACCTACTGGTTACATGTGTCTGGATTACAGAATGGGCTTCCATGTGACTTTGAATTAACCCCAAGCTCTGAGGTTACTGAATGTTTATTCAATTCATGGTACTTAATGATTGCTAAATTCCCTAC